>NC_136936.1:31060996-31455996 GCF_949987615.1 Pollachius pollachius
TGGATGGGGACAGGCTGCCCAACAGCGACAACAAAGGACACAAGAGGAGCTGGCTCCATGTGACCTGTGCCTGTCTGCCCTGCACCCACACACACACATTACGCGCAAACACACACACACACTATATGCACACCCACACTCCGACACACACACATTCTGCCCTACACTTACCAGCAGCTGCTGCCACAACAATCCCCCTTGTGCGTCTTTAATGGAGGCCGCCAGCTCAGCTCCACTACAATAAGGGCTGAGAGAGGCACACACACACACACACACACACACACACACACACACACACACACACACACACACACACACACAGAAACTCATACATACACACTCATACACTCACAGACACACACACAGACACACAAAAACACACACACACAGATGCACAAACAGAAACACACTGACACAGACACACACACACACACATACTCACACAGACAAACACACAGACACACAGAGACTCGCAGACAGAAGCAGGGCTACATGGCCGTATTGCAGGAGGCTGGTTGTGACTGACACGGGTTTAATTGTGGAAACATCGGCGGGGCAACCAGATGGCGACGCGAGGAGAAGGAGAGCGAGCTGAGAGGAGGTGAGGGCAGGAGAGCAGAATATAAGAAGGTTTGACACGCAGGCTCAGAAATCAATACACATTAGTGTGACTCTGGTTCAGGAGGCTTTTATGTCAATCTCCGAGTCAGTATGAAGTGAACTGCATGCACCCCCTCTTCCTCAGTAAGAGTGCATCATCATCATCATCATCATCAGCGACATGGGGTCAGATTACGCACGTTCATACTCAGAGAACGTTTGTTTAAGTGTGTTTAAGTGTGTATTCAGTGTGTTTTCACTGTTCGCTTGGATGCATTCCATCTCTCTTCCAAAGCCCGTCTGTGGGCTATTCATCCTGGCTGTTACATAAAGATGCTTAGTCGCAGAGGACATACGCAGTCACAACACACGCACACACACGGTATGAACGAGGGCAAACTGTGAACGTTGAGCTACACTCAACTCATTTCTGCATACAAACGAAAGTAATAAACAGATGTAGACATGAAAGATAGATATGAAAGACATGAAAGACTATGAAAGACATGAAGCATGAAATTAAGTGCTTATAAAGTTGTGTGTGTGTGTGTGTGTGTGTGTGTGTGTGTGTGTGTGTGTGTGTGAGTGTGTGTTTATGAGGAGAACACAACTGTCAGTGATCGGGGGGGCATTTTTGTCCTGCGGCACTAAGAGAGGAACAGGACGGTCCTACCGACCCTGCAACCTGTCCTTCATCACAGGACACGGAGAACTACCGCACGGCCCACACACACACACACACCCCGGCAGAGGCACCCCCCCGCGCTAGCAGTACCATGCCGTCAGTATGTATGCACACACAATGGCTGCACTGCTGGAGCTGGCAGCTCGTGCCCTGGCCGCGGTCGGCCGCCGGGCAGCACTTCCACTGGGTCCGCACGAGCGCAGGCGCATGAACAGGAGATAGAGTGCTTACGCACACATGCACAACACTTTGCTTACATAAAAAACCCTGCACATGTACAGTTTACCAGCAAAATTCAAGCAAATTGCGAGAGATACACTCACATACCCAGTGACGATAGTAGGTCAAAACATGACCACACACACAAACACACACAATTCTTAACAGGCAACATGCACACTACACAGTACACACTCTAAATGACTAACTTGGTCCACACACACTCAAGGCGCTGCAGATTACTCACAGCAGAAAGAGCTCAAACACATGGTCCGTACTCCACTCTGAGGCAGGAGACACAGAGCACACAGCCTGATGCAGAGAGGGAGAGAGGGAGGGAGGGAGGGAGAGAGGGAGAGACCTCCGCCGTGTCCCTGCATGAGAATGAGCGAGGGAGGCGTCCCAGATGCCTGTGTAACCAGTTTCATGAATGAAGCACCCTGACGCACTGAGGGAGGGGGAGGGAAGGGGGATGAAGAGCTGGTGGAGCAGGGGTAGGTCGGAGGCAGAGGAGGAGGAGGGAGGGGGGATGAAGAGCAGGGGTGGGCCGGAGGCAGAGGAAGAGGAGGGAGGGGGGATGAAGAGCAGGGGGAGTGGGGGGAGGTGGAGCCAGAGGAAGAGGAGGGGGGAGGGAGGGGGGAGGAAGAGCTGGGGGAACAGGGGGGGTCTGAGGCAGAGGAAGAGGAGGGGGAAGGATGATGAGCTGGGGGAGCAGTGGTGGGTGGGAGGCAGAGGAAGAGGAGGGGGTTCTGAACAGCAGGTTGGGCTTGAGGGTCTCGCTGGACTCTCTTAAAGTAGGGCACTGTTTAGCATCAGAAGGAAATCCTTTCCTTTTTGACTGAGGAGACAGGAGGCGGTTTTACAGCTTGAATTAAAGCATCATTAATAATATAAGTGTCTTCGGAGTAGATATAGAGTGATAAGACTATTGCTGTTAGTGTGATGTAGTGTTTAACAGTTTGTTTAATGTTTCATATTTGTGAAGCCGTGAATTCACCCCAACCTCCTACCTGCTGCCCGCTCTTGTACAGCAGCGGCAGGCTTCTGCTGTTCAACTCAACTCCAATAGTTCCCATTCAACTACGACGAGTGACAAGACAGTCACATAAACAGGCCCAGTCAGATGGACTCACACACCGACCCGTACAGCAGGCGGAGGCCCTGGTTGGGTTCTGGTTCTAATGGGCGTTTGGTCTGCAGAGCCCTTGGTTGGGTTCTTCTTCTAATGGGCGTTTGGTCGGCAGAGCCCCTGGTCGGGTTCTGGTTCTAATGGGCGTTTGGTCGGGTTGGGTTGGGTTCTTGTTCTAATGGGCATTTGGTAGGCAGAGCCCCTGGTTGTCACGGTCTCTCCCACCAGATCCTAGCTTCCGCTAGTACCGCTCTTTGTCAGTCTTGTCTGTCCCTGTTTGTTGCTGTCTCAGTGTTTCATGTGCGGGGGCGTGGCCTGCGCAGTTCCCCGATTCAGCCACGTTGATCACCCGCACCTGACAGTCATCTCCAATCAGGATCACCAGTATATCTACCCCAGCCTTCCAACCATTCTTCGCCAGATCGTCAGTTGTACTTACCCTGTTGAGTAGCTTCCTGATTCTTCATACCCTGTATTCCTAGTGTTCTAGTTTACTAGTTTTCAAGTCTGAGCATCCCTAATACTTCTGTCTCTCTACCAGTCATCACCATGACGACTATACCTCAACCCTGCACTACTGCCGGAGTTACCATCATCACCGAATCGTCGGGTGTGGCTGTCGGTTCGGCAACCAGCGAACTTATCCAACCCCGGTTCGGACTACCCGGTCCGTGGATTCAGGATTATCCCTAATGGTTACAACCACCAGCACCAACCTTAATCAACCCTGAATTAATAAACTGTTTAACTGTTACCGCTCTCGTCTGTGGTCATTTGTGCCGTGCGTTTGGGTCCACCCCATAATCTCTCACAGGGGGAGGCCTGGTGAGGCACTGGACCAGAGCCTGTAGCATAAGAGGCGGATGGATAGGGAGAGGGGCTTAATGAACAGATGCTCCAGCACCATCCTTCCAATACCCTTCCAACATCCCCCCCACACACACCTCTGGTGACCCCTGGGGGGAGGGCTTTAGAATGGAAACACTAAGGCTATTTTCCACCAGAACCGTCACAGAAGCTTCATGGCAGTAAAACAGTCGCCGAAAATAATAGAAACCATTATAGTCAATGTAGGCTATTCCACTTGACACAGTTGCGGCACGGCACGGAACCGTCCCCAAACCAGCACTTCGTTTACTATACTTGCCTATTCTATTTTTGAAGGTTGCCGGTTCGCAGCCGTGTCTCAGAACACTTCTACAGTCATCAGTTTGGATTTGCTAATGAATATTGATGATCACACATCGACCCCCATGCAATTCACTAACAGGGTATTGTAATATTATACAGTCTATCTATGGTATCAATAGGTAATCAGTGGCAAAGAAGAAATGAAAGTCTGCGTCGATGCCTCGTCTATTCTCTATTCGCAAGTCCAGTGTCGTGAGCAGACTGCGACGTTGCCATGACATCTAGAAAATAAATCATACTGTATTTAATGGGTTATAATATCGATGTACATATATTATATAGGGGTTGATTATAACTCGGGAATAATATTGTATGAATTGTATGAATCATTCTATTCATAATCTTTTTTACAATTCACATATTGTAATTATGCACGTCTTTAGCCATCAGCCGGAACGCGTCCGGACCGCTTCTAGTGGGGATGGCAGTACGGAACACAGCGGCTTCGCTGTCGTACCGCTTCCGTGGCGGTTCTGGTGGAAATTGGCCTTTACATTTTTTGAAGGGTGAGGTTCAGCAGGCTGGTTCAGCCTTTTTCTCCCAGCTTCTCCCCCCAACCCCCAACACACACACCCCCCAGCAGGCAGCTTTTGCACCCCCTGGTCCAGGGGGGATGACGCCAGCTTAACGCGGGGCTCTGGCCCCGCGTCCCGTGGCATGAAATCAGATTCAACTGAGTCAGGCTGCAGATGACCGAGCAGGGCGCTGCTTCTACCAGGCAGGGGGATGGGGGGGTCTGATGGATCTGTAGAAGGAGAAGCTTCTGTAATAGGTTAACAATGCAGTGCTTTGGAAACGGCCCCTTTGCCCCAGCTCTTCCACGCGTGATCACGGACGGATAAGGAGAAGCAAGATGGGGAATCCCCAGAACGAGAGAACTGGTTGAACATTTCCTAGTCAGAGAGCTCCTTTCTTTTCTTTGGCTGAGAAGGTTTTTCTAGCTTTGTCCTTTGGCCGAAATTCCAAAGGTCAGGAGATCACAATGTTCTGCGGTCATGTGGAAACAACATCACGTAGCAAGAGAGGGAAGGGCCAAACACACCGACCGCATCACAAACACTTGGTGAGAGGCGTCTCCTCCGAGCCCAGCTCCACACTACTGAAGACAGATGAACTGCAGAGGAATACCAACAAGGCCCACTGCTACGTTCTCCTGGTGTGCTGGGGCTGCACAGGCCCTTTCTATAGGAAGCCAGTGTTATAACATACCACTGGACATTTAAATAACCCCACAAAGCCCCAACACATCCAGCAGCCATGTAAATAAAAGAGTACAGAAGATGCCAATCCACTACAGTTTAAGATTGTTTGTAATGAAAATCTAGCATGGTCCTACCAGATTCTCGTACTTATTATATATATATATAATTTGCACAGAGAGTCTGGACCCACTCAATTGGCTAGCGTTAATTCACTTGAAGGCGGAAAGTCTGTTGAAGTTTAAAATTATTGGATCTGCCACTCTGGATCTGCCATAACCAATCACTAACGTTTGGTCGGGAATCACGTTGCGCACAGGCTGTAAACAAACCAAACACCGTCCGTGAAGATGTCCGTCAACCAGAGCTGACTTTAACGTCATTGTTCTCTGCCACTCCGTTCGCTGATTGGACGCACAAAATTTGGACGTTGAAAACCCAGAAATATACCGCTAACCCAGACATAGTACTGAAGGGAAATGTAGTTTGAGCGGAAATAGGGCTGGGTATTGCAAGGTACCTCACAATTCAATTCAATTCGATTCTTTAGGTCTTCATTCGATTCGATATCGATTCGATTCGATATTGATCCAATTGCTTCAATATCGATTCAATAATATGTGCAGATGACAAAAATACCTAAATATTATTTAGAATTAACCATTTCATAATGAATTAACCATTTCATTGTGCTTTAACTAGCAAAAAGGGAATAGACCATTGTATAGTATTGTTCCTGAGCTAAAGTTGCAGCATAAAAGTAATAATCATAACATGGACAAATGTAAAAGGGCATGTACATTTAGGCATACTCGCTTCTAGATTACAATGACTGAGTATGCTTCTTCTTTTTAAATGGAAATAATCGATTTCAAAAATTCTGAATTGAAATTGAATCGAGAACAAATAAATTGCAGTGTATTGATGAATTGATATTTTTACCCAGCCCTAAGCGGAAGTACTTAATGAATAGTTAGTATTGAAAGCCAAATCTCCCATTAAATACGATTGACATTTGAGCTCATTTTTAGAAGGTTTTGTCCAACAGATGAAGTCTGCTCTAAATAAAATTGAAGTTTCAACATTTACCATCTCCTTAATTAACTTTTTGTGATAAATATTTAAAATGTAATTACAGCCCCACGAATCCAACCCGTCTTGCCCAAACCGTAATTAGCTTGCTGACGTTTGTTAGCATACTGTAGCAATGACCTTTCTACACTCCACATGGGGAGCTTTTTTTTTTTTTTAAGTTTGTTGTAGAGCTGGCAGACAATGACACATGAACATTGGGATCAATGCTGCCATGCAGGACATCTTCCGAGTGTGTGTAGATGGCAGGTTTAACCTGTACACACTGATGACTTAATGCCCACCAGGTGTGCAGCCTCAACCAGCCCCAGAGCCAGATCAGACTCGGCCAGGTGAGGCTGCTTCAACAAGCCATCCTCTACACACACATTCCATACAAACACATTTCTAACAAAATTGCCTCCAACTCACACTTCACAACAAAACACTCACATTTCTAGAGAATTTTTTTTGCAAACCAGTGACACTAAACACCCCCCACCTGGGCCCAGTCAGTTTACCAGTGACACTAAAACCCCCCACCTGGGCCCAATCAGTTAACCAGTGACCCTAAAGACCCCTCACCTGGGCCCAGTCAGTTAACCAGTGACACTCAAGACCCCCCACCTGGGCCAGTCAGCTAACCTCCATCCCGGCCCTATCGGTAACCATGGCCTGATGGACGGACGGACAGACGGACGAACTGACATACTGTGGCGTGGGTCGCCCCTGGTCCCCAGGCCTCTCTCTCCACCAGAGTGGGATGTAAGCCACACTCACTTAGCTCCGTTACACGCTCATTACTATTTCACCAGCAACGGAACAGCGCTACTGACAGCTCCCATCTCTCCCGCATAAATAAAAGAGGGCACATCATCGCCGCCACACAGGCTCACAGTGTTTACCTCTCTGTCTGCCCCCCCCCACACACACAAAATGCTGCCCTCAGATTTTTTGCCAAAAGTGAATCATTAAATATCTATGACCTCCAACTGATAAATCTGCCCATGTCCCTATCTGAATCTCCTCCGTTCCCCCACGTGGGGCCTGGTCCCCTGACAACACTGGCCTTATCCAGGAGTCTGATTGGAACAGAGCAGTCGACCAATCAATGAACACCGCACTGAAAGGATCTGATCAGCTAAGACTCTTCTGTGTGAAGACAGCCCTTTTGGATCAGATACCCTATACAGTGTAGTCAAATCAAGCTTATGTCAATAATCTGTTTAGTCTGTTAACTTTGACAAATAAAAGTGGCATTGACATCATGTGAAATTATATACTGTAAGGCAGCGAGACCTTGACCGCCACCTCTGATGCAGTTTGATGAAGGCAGGTGTGTGTGTGTGTGTGTGTGTGTGTGTGTGTGTGTGTGTGTGTTTGTGTAACAGGGCAAACATGTGCACAGGCTAATTCTTAAATGAGGAGATCGCCAGAACCCACGAGACAAAAAGGAGCGGGACCTGACTTTATCCAACTCAATGTCGAGGATGAACATGGTGGGTGAGAGAGAGAGAGCGAGAGAGAGAGATAGATAAAGAGAGAGAGAGAGCAGTGGCCCTGTGCGTACAGCGTACGCTTGCTACTGACAGATAATGCCTGTGAGATTAGAGGGCCCACCAACGGTCCCCCGCCCGCCTGGCCGCACTGTGAGGACGTTACGTAACAATGAGTGTTCAGCATCCCTCCCACAGGAATCTGTCCACTGTACCACCTCTCTGCCCTTGTGCTCTCCTCCCAGCAGAGCCTCATCCATCCGTCTTGTCGTCATGAGCACACACACACACACACGCACACACACGCACTCACACGCACACACACACGCACACACACACGCACACACACACACACACACACACACACACACAAACACACCAGGTGATCCAATGCAGGCTTGATAAATGGGCCTGCAACTATGTGCAACAATACAGGACACAACAACATTTAGTCTTGGATTACAAGACTAGCCACCTAGGCTCCTGTGTCCTGCTGCTGTAATATTGATGTTGCTCTGGGAATGAGAAGAGGAGCTAAGAAACATACCCACAGAGGCTCCCCACTCTACTGATTTATACATGCAGTACATAATGGATGAAGGGTGGGGGATGAAGGGATACATGTCAACTTCGGGGATTTAGGTGTACTTACCCTTTACTGGAAATCGTACTTTGTATATGTAGTATATCAACTGCGTAAAGTGTAAATGTATTAATGTATGGGTGTGTATAGCTTAATAGCAGGTGTTTGTGTAAATACCAGGTGGAGGTGTATATCTTAATACCAGGTGGATGTATGTAGGTTAATAATGGGTGGGTGTGATTAGGTTAATACCAGGTGGATGTGTTTAGGTTAATACCAGGTGGATGTGTCTAGATTAATACCGGGTGGATGTGTTTAGGTTAAGACCAGGTGGATGTGTCTAGATTAATACCAGGTGGATGTGTATAAATTAAGACCAGTTGGATGTGTATAAGTTAAGACCAGGTGGATTTGCATATCTTAATACCAGATAGATGTGTATACCTGGTATGTGTATAGGTTAATACCTGGTGGATGTGTATAGGTTAACACCAGGTGGATGTGTATATCCTGAGACCAGGTGGATGCGTATAGGTTAGGACCAGGTGGATGTGTATATCTTAATACTAGGTGGATGTGTATAGGTTAATACCAGGTGGATGTGTTTAGGTTAATACCAGGTGGATGTGTATAGGTTAAGACCAGATGGATGTGTATAGGTTAAGACCAGGTGGATGTGTATACCAGGTGGATGTGTATAGGTTAAGATAGGGCTGCTCGATTATGGGAAAAATCATGATCACGATTATTTTGGTCAATATTGAAATCACGATTATGCAAACGATTATTTTTGAGTTTGAAAACATGTTGTATTTATTCAGCATGTCTCTCCCAAAAAAAACTTTGCAACTGAGAACTTTAAAATTTCGCCTTAACAAAATACACAAAATGGTCAGAAAGAAAATGTTGCAATCTAAAGTAATATACAGATATACATCCAGCTGTTCTGCCCTTTCCATAAAACATTAGTAAAAAAATAAAAATAATAAAAACTAAAAACTCGATAATTAGGGGTCCGAGCAGCGAAGCTGCTTGGTCCCCTAATTGTTTCTGTAACGTTTTTTTTTTTCCTCAAATTCGGTAAAAGTCATACTGCAGCCTATACCGTAAGATACGGTATGATTACCAATAACCGCCACTACCCATAAACCCAAATTTGTGGTACTGCATCCAAAGGTGGCGCTATTGTAAAAAATCATGAATTAGTCTTATTTCTCCTCACCAGATTGACCTGGACTCAAAATTCTTTCATAATATTAATCTCTAGAATCAGATGCATCTATAAAACCCTGGTCTTCTGCGTCTAAAAATGTTTACTTTTCCCACAATTTCATAGAAAAGCCAAACGTCCACAGTCTCAACCCATTTTGCCTATATGATTATTTTGTTATTGCATAACAACCATACGGCTATCATTAGGTGGATACCATTAGCATTGCAAATTTTCAGATCTGTACTCTTTTAAGAAAGCCTTTACATTTTTAGAAGGGTGAGGTTCAGCAGGCTGGTTCAGCCTTTTTCTCCCAGCAAATTTTCTCCCACCAATTTTCTTGATGTTGTGTGCTTATCAATAGACATTTTCACCATGTGAATGAGGCTTCATGCAATTCAGGAATGTCAGTGGCGCAATGGGATAATGCCTTGTACTGGTGACCCTTAGGTTGAGAGTTCAAATCCTGATTAGAGCATTATGAACATGACATTCGGTCATTGTCACTCATTTAAGAAACACAACATTGAACAGCACCTGAAATTCATCAGGCAATCAACATTCCGGCTCATTAGTTTCCAAGAATCTGACTGCCAAGATACAGTATGGCATTAAGGGGAACTTCTTCGTTAACCATTTTTCCTTCATAAATAACGGTTACAAGGTTTCTTCATAATAAATTAAGAATTTCAAAGATTTTTCAGGTATATGCTTTTAAGAAAGCCCTTAATTCACTTAAGAAATGTGTGCTTGAAGTTTTCTGGATGTTGTGTGCTTATCAATAGACATTTTGACCATATGGATGCATATGAGTGCTGACCAGCAAATTATGATAGAAGATTTAACGAGTATACTGCAGGCAGAAATGAAAGAGTCACCCACACATGTAGAGGCTGTAAGAGTCTACACACACACATGCACACCCTAAATGCCCAGTCATCATCCAGGCGTGCGCGCGTGCGTGCGTGTGTGTCCTGCTTCTTGCTTGTTCACTCATGTGCGATAATGCATTTCCCATGAGGGGCTGCAGGCCCTGGTAATTATAGAATCTCGCTTTGCAACAGAATCATAGCAGACACACACACACACACACACACACACACACACACACACACACACACACACACACACACAGATTATCACAAAGAAATAGGACCTAGACCTTTAGGTCGGGTTGAAAGAAAATAATTTCTGCAGAGTACAAGGTATAAATAAATAGGCAGTATATATGTTGTAGTTAAGACGTCTTTGTAGGCTCTAAGAGCATGAATAAGGTTGTTTGTTTGTGTATACACTTAAGCCATAACACCAATCCCCAGAATATGATTCAGCATGCAGTACCTTTATTCAGTACCCGTTCCTCTCAATGATAAACCTCTGGAGGCCAAATGGAAACCTTCCTCCCATAATATCATTTAGCAGCTTACAGCCTGGACACTCACACACTCAGGACTCACAATGCAGCATCCAGCTAACCCCTTAACACTCCCCCAATGTAATACCCCTCACATATATATAAAGAAAGAGTCCCAGGGCTTAACCCAATTCTCCACAGCAGGCCAATCCCGAAACTGGCTGACCAGTAGAGTCTGCCCACCACCAAATCCTTGGCCTGGACACCACTCCTCGCGGGGGAGAACAGATGATGGGAGGGGCTTGTTTACTCATTTGAATCATGCCAACACTCATGAGTTTCCTGGCTTGGGTGTGCGGATACACAACGGAAGCCAGGTTTCCAGAGAGGATGTGCACAGGGCTGCATGTGCAGGTGGGACCCCACCTGGGGAGCTCACACTCACACAGGGTAATTAGAGAAATGTCACACAGCAGGCCGGTGGGCAAAGAGAGACAGAGAGAGAGATAGAGAGAGAGACACACACACACAGAGAGAGACAGAGAGAGAGAGAGATCTGAGGAATCTCCTCTCCACACAATGTTGACACGAGCATAAAGGGGCAGCTATTTGGGGGACAATACGTATCATACAGTAGCTTAATGTACCTGATAACATTAGTGTTATTATTTTGATTATTATTGGTAGTATTATTCTCATTATTATTAATGCCATAAAAGAATACTTTTGACTCCTTTGCCTCCTCTCTAATTTCACTTTCATATTTGTTATGGTCAACAGTACAATACCCGCTGTCTGCGTGACTCAAACGAACCACAGAGAGGTCAAATGGAGTGTAATGTTTAAACCTATACCTAAAGCCAAGGCCCTGCGTCAGAATGCATCCATATTAGCATGGCTGTGGGCCTGAGGTCCCGGGGCTAGGATTAGACAGCCAGCTGCCTCACAGCCATGCTACGCTACCCTCGTCAATTACGTAAACACTGCTTCCTGCCACCGCACCAGCCTCCAGGCGCCGCCCCCCTTTGAAGTCCTCCTTTGACGGCGCAGCAGCCTGCCAGACCCACTGATGAGGATGATGATTCTCACATTGGCTTGGTTTGGACTGACAACTGGACAACAGCTTCACCTAATGTGTTGCTCAGGTATGGAGTACAAATGGACTTCATTGACACTTGAGAAGAAATATGTGCATTATTTAGAGTAGTAATATATAGTTTCTAAAGGGAAATAACAGCTCATTTAAGAGACCAACTATGGTGAAGCAACCAGCCACTGTGTGCTTTTCAACACCACTCAGGGCTGGTCATGATGTATTAATAAGACTTCATAACCACAAACACAGATCTGCTGGGTTTCATTACAAACACCTCCCATCCAATATCAAAGTGCAGAGCGTTTATGTAACTACACCACTAACCATCACCATCTAAGCAGCACACCCGTTTCACCCATGGTGTTCACTGTACTGCCGTTACAGAGACACTAACACAGTGGATCTGTTTGTCACCTTACAGGGCACTCAAGACCGGACCCACACATCAGGAGACAACAACAATAGTTCAAGTCTATAGTCAGATAATAAATAATAGATGGTTAATAGACACAGAATGGAAATGAGGCACTGGAAGGGGAAATGCAAATGGTTTAAAACTGAGTATAGGCTGATTTGAAGAGCTCTAAAGGGTTTGACACCTGAGGGGTGTGAGGCTTCAGTAAAACATTGTGTTTGCGGGGGGAGGTACTTCGTGGCACCACCGGGCATTTACGTTTTTTACTCAAAACATTGCAAAATACTGAAAATTAGTTAGGGAGAGTGGAGCAGCAGACTGGGTTTAGAAGAGTCTGACGGAGCAGAACATTGACAGGCTGATCACTGTCCGCACCTGGACTCCATTTACTGAATGGATACATGAAATGAATTAACAACACCGAGGAGTGAAAACATGAAAATAATCAAACAACGCAGCGGAATGAAAAAATGAAATGAAGTAAAAACACATCGGAATGAAAACATGAAAAGAATTAAACAGCACAGCGGAATGAAAACATTAAGATATCTAGAGATCTGAGAGCAGTTGTCACCACTTCAGGACCCCTCTTATATAATCGCTCAACAACACACACTTAATAACCATGTCATAGATTAAAAACAATATGCAACACAGTTTAGTCCAGTGTTACATAACCACTGTGAGAAGAACACCTGCAATTAGTTTTAAAGTTTAATTAAAACAGCCGGTATTATCTCTGATGAAGTGGAATAAAACACACTGCTCTGCCCTGGACAAGACATCGATCGAAAAACCTTATTTATTAGACTATGTATAGTTCTATACATATTCTATACATACTCATGTTCTATACATGATATCAATGCCTCTCAGCAGACCCGCGGTCCACTGACAGCCGCACATTATGGATATTAAACACACATTAACAACAATAACACGGGTTTGTTCCGCATGACACTGGACGGGACTAAAGAAGGATTATATATTTTACTTGATACTGTCTGAAAAGAATATTATTTAATATAATACAAGCAGAATTACCTTCCATGACGCCCCACTGAGTCCTCGTCCCTCTTGGTCTTTCTCAGTGGACCTGGCTGCTGCTGCGTCAAGCGCAGTGTTGCCAGATTGCGGGGGAAATCTGGCCCAATCTGGCAACGCTAGTCAAGCGCCGCGTAGGAACACAAATCAACACTTCCGGTCTTCAGGGCTTTCTCTTTTCAAAGTGAAGATTCACTCAAAGTTTACACAAAATGCTTCTCTTCTGTGGTCATCCTACGAACGGTTGACTTCAGGCAACGTTATAAGTACAAGGAGTTAATACAAGGGGCTGCGTTATAAAGTACACATGAGTATCTCAATATGTCGGTGAGACATATATATATCAAAATGTCTGATGAGCGCTTTTAGTTTGAAGGCAAAACTATGTTACAGTACGGGCTTATTTTTCCCGTCATCTGGTGAGGGTCCACGTCATTTCCGGAGTCCTGTCCATCAATGTGGCCAGATTGGGCTGGAAATATATTAGTGTTGGGAAGTTCGACTCTTTTTACTGAATCGGATCTTTAACTCTCGGTCAGTAAATTGAACGAATCTTTTTTTGAGTCATTTCGTTCATTTCGTTCATTTTTACAGCGGGTGGCGCTGTAGCCCCCTTGTGGGCGTTGTAAAAAAGGCTGCGGTTCTTAACGCTTAACACTGAAGGCAACATGGTTTGCTTCAGCTGAGCTGCTGAATACACACAATGTCACAAGCAATTCAAACCATGTGAAAACCTAGGAAGGCAAAAACACCACAATAAAGTGACTTGTGTCCTGTATCCTCATTTTGACAATTAGTAAGACAATTAAGTAAGACAAAAAGTATAAATAAATAAGTTCCTTAAAGTGTTACATGGTGCATTTATTGTGTCTTATTATTATTGTTATTACATTTGTTATTATTATTATATTTTATGGCAGAGTATAACACAAAATCAATATGTTGATATAATTTTCAAAAGTATTTATTTATAAACACACTTATAAACCCAAATCCAAACCAACAACAATATTGCACAATTAAGTAAAAGTAACACAAGTATATTAAGCAGTTTAAGGCCTGCTCTAAGGCAAGTTGGCATTGAGAAACACAAGCTCGCGGACCTTGGAGGGGCTGAGCCTGTTCCGTCTGTCAGTGATGATCTGCCCAGTCTTTGAGAAAATTCTCTCAGAGGGCACAGATGTGGCCACAATGCACAGTCTTGTCTTCATCACTTCACACAGACTTTTAAATATCGGAGAGCACATCCTCCACCATGCCAGAGGGTCTGATGTGCGGGGTAGGAGTGGCTCTGCAAGGTAGGCCCGTATCTCCATCATGGCAGCAGTTGAGATGCTTGATGTGGCAGAATTGGATGAAGTGGAAGCGCTGGTGTTTGCTACCCTCTCATCGAAGTCTTCCCAAAACATGGCCCCTGCGCTGGCAGCCGCAGCAGGATCTTGACCCTCCTCCTCCTCCTCACTGTGACCAGGGTGATGGTGTGCTGCAGTAGCTGTAATCCTCTTTACAGCATCATCTGCTGCCTTGTCGTTCACAAAGGCTTGCTTTTTGAACCTTGGGTCCAAACAAGTAGCATCAGCAAGCTTCTCAATTTGCTCCACCTTGCTGAACCTCTTCTGCATCTCTGCCATCAGACAGTCCACCAGTTTTTGAACTGGTTCATGGATGGATGGATTCCTTTGATGGCGGGCAACAATCCTCTGAAGACCCCTTGCCATCAGGATCACTTTGGAGGCAGTCACAAACCTACAGACAGTTGAATTATTCAAATGTTGTTCTTAAAAGCAGTTATAACAGTGTACTATTACAAAGTCAATGTCATGCTTCTTTGTTAACAGTAAGGATGCAGTTAAAAATCTATCACTAACTATAATTTTTGTTTAAAATATGAAGTTTGTGCTTATTATGTGCATGTACATTGAGAGCAAAGTTAGATAGGAGTCAAATTCATTTATGTGTACACTGATTCATCCAATAAAAGTGATTTTAATTTAATATAAACATTAATCACTTTATCTACATACCTCTCAGCGCTCACTTCAATGGTAACCTCCTCAAAAGGCTTGATAATGCCCACTGTTTCACGGGCAATTCCCCATTCCTCTGTGGACAGTGTGGATAGCGGTGCATTGATAAGTGCCAGGGTGGAGATGACTGGATCTTTCACTTCAATGAACCTTTGCAGCATGTAGAATGTTGAATTCCACCTTGTAGCTACATCCTGCTTCAAACGCAGTTGCTCCTGGCCCATCTGTTGCTGTGTGGCCTTCAGCTTGTCTGAAGCAACTGTGCTTCTGTGGAAATATTCAACCACAGCTTTTATTTTTTGAATTGTGCCCTGAACCTCCCTAAGTGCAGCTCTAAGAATGAGGTTCAACACATGTGCAAAGCATGGTATGTGGTCCCAGTGCAGGTGATCTCTCAGGGCTGCCACAATGTTGCTGGCATTGTCTGTGACACAAGCTACAACTTTGTCTATGACACCCCATTCGGTTGAAACTCTCTTCAGCTCACTTGCCAGGTGAGCTGAAGTGTGTCTGTCTGTCAAGGCAAAACAGTCCAGGAGATGGGAGGTCATAGCAAAATCCTGTATATAGTGGCAGGTCACAGACATGTAACTTGTGGTCGTCACAGATGTCCAGCAGTCTGTTGTGAGACATACAGCAGGAGCACTCTTGATTTTTTCAAATAACTCGGCTCTTAGTTTTCCATACATCTTAGGCAGTAGAGCTTGAGACAGTGTTTTCCTGCTAGGCAGAGTGTATGAAGGGTCCAGGGTCTTTGAAAAATCTTTGAAGCCTTTGTCCTCAACGATGGAGAATGGTTGATAGTCACAAGCTATCATTTTTATCAGTGCTTCATCCAGTTTGATCTGCCTGAGCGGATCCATTGGCCTTGTTACATAAGTGCCCAACAGTGTTTGTTGAGGCCTCCGTGGCCTAACTGCTGCTTGGGTGGTGGTGGTGGTGGTGGTGGGTGCTGCTGGTGTACTGGATGTTGCAGAAGCTGTAGCCAGTGTTGCAGCAGCAGCGATTGGAGGTCCAGATGAAGTATTGCTGGTGGAGATATTTGAAGCTGCTGCAGTGGCTCCATCGTCACTCTCTACCCTCACTTGTGCTAACTGCACAGTTGGATGTGCTGCTTTCAGGTGCCTTCTCAAATTCGAAGTGCTTCCTCCTTGCACTGATAAAAGTCTTTTGCAAATATTGCACTTGGCTTTGGTGGCTGAAATTTCACCAAAGTGGTTCCAAATGTCACTTCTTTTCCTGCCACTCATTTTCCTGACCTGCTCAGACCTCTGTTGTTTGTGTTCTGATTAAACCTTACACCTAATGTAAATGTATGGGGATGAGTGAGGGATGGGTCACTGCCCCCGCATGGAGCCTTGGATGACGGGAGCACTCAATTTGTGGGACAGGATCTCATCACTCCTAGTAGCCCAGTCTGTAAAACATTAAATTGTGACGAGGTGAAAAGCTGTCTCATGAGAGTCAAACAATTGACACTTTTCACACCCTTTCATGCCAAACATCAATTAGCTCAGGCAGTGGAAAAGAAATATATAAATAATAACGTCAACTTGCGACGTAAATCAGATTTTGCCTAGCCGATGCCGTGCGAACAGCGATACCGGCATATGCCGTGACTGTAACCAAGTGAACCCCGTCTTGCGCTGTTAAAGTGTGAACGCTGACAGTGTGTGACAGTGGTCTTTAAACCGAGATGCAAACCTGGTCTGTGTGAGCTGCACTTTATCAGAGGCTCTGAAGTTAACATTTATGGAGGATTTGTCGTGCTTTTTCACCTCCTTTCCTCATCCGATCCTAAATGGTTGTGTCTGTCACCGCAGCAGCAGAGCAGGGTAGGGGAGAGCTGGGTCGATTATTTGAAACACGGGACGATTGAAACACAGTTTTCCTCGAAAACCGCATGGCTTTTACGTCGTCACTACGTTAGCACGCAAGACTGACCAACCCCGGGAAATTTACGTCCCACCGTTCAAATGTTATCCCCCAAACCTGTTTTCGAGAGCGCTAAGTAAAATCCTTCCTGCGGTAGTGTTTTTGTAATAGATAGTTGTGTTTTTTGTTTCATGCCATAATAATATGACTATACAACAGATGAAAAAGACGTTTAACTGAAAAGTGTTTCAATCGACCCGGCTCTTTTAGTATAGCGCAGGTAGACTTAAAAAAAATAATTCTCATTATATTGTAGCGACCCTGGGACATTTAAATAATTTGTGTGTTATGTGTTGCATTGTATTTCGTTGTCCGTTATGCAAGTTGATCTATGCGCTTGTATTGCAATGTTGTTCTTGTCAATCAGTGTGGGGGCGAATCATTAGGTCAGCTGGGGGAGGGGCCTTGGAAGAACTGGAGGGTCGGGCCTGGCACGTGCGGCTGACCGTGCGGCGGGTTGGGGAGTACGGGTTTTTGCTTCGTGTGGGATTTTCGCCGTGGTTTACATGTTTCAGTGACCTAGTTTGGTGCCATTAAAAAGTTTGTTCCAATACCGATGACTGGACATCGTTATGTCAGCGAGGTCATTACAATATGTTTACTTTTTCTCCCGACATGTCAGAGAACACAGATGTGCAGAAAGTAAAGAAAAATATGAGCAAAAACGCATTGTAGACGAAGTACATGAGCAATTAAAGTTCAGAAGTTTAACTATATATATAATATAATTCAAATTAAAAAGATTACAAGAACTGAAGGCCACTGATTAATTATGATTTCATGAATGAATAATGTATTATGATATTTTATTATTCTATGGTAGAGTATAACACAAAATCAACACGTTGATATAATTTTCGAAAGTATTTATTTACAAACACACTTTACATTAAATAATCTATAACACTATACACATCTACAAGAACCGAAGACCACTAATAATTATGATTTCATGAATAAATAATGTATGTCGGGTTTCACGTGACAAATGAATGAACGTCACAAATCAGATATCATTCATTTCCTTGTTCGTAGCTGGCCTACAGCTGTCACGTGACAAATGAACGAGAGACCGATCCATATGAACGAATCGTATGAACGAATCGTATGAACGAACCGTATGAACGATCCGTATGAACGATCCGTATGAACGATCCGTATGAACGAACCGTATGAACGAACCGTATGAACGATCCGTATGGCTGTCACGTGACAAATGAACGAGGACCTGAGTGAGTCGTGAACGAATCATTTCTGCTTCCTCTCCTACTGACTGAGCTTATGCAGCTGCCTGCCATGTGGCGAGGTAAGGTACTGCATCAAAATGAACGAATCACTCACTGAGATGACTCATGACTCCCGAGTCATATGAAAGATTCGTTCATATTGAACGAATCGTTCACGAACGACACATCACTAAAATATATCCAATCTAGCAACACGGCTGTCCATACACCTGTAAACCCTGAGCGACAGAAGGGTTAAAAATAAACCAGGTGGTTTACCCTGAAACTGTCAAGGGAAAGATGTGACCATCAGGAGTGTATAAATAGATCCCGTTTATATTTTGATATTTGTATGTATTATTCCGAAAACAGCGTAGTCCTGCAGGCGTTAATGCATATTGATCCATAATGATTTCAGTTTGCTCTAACCTGGATCACGTGTGTTTGTGATGCTTCGAAGCATCACGTGGGGCCGACACTATCGGGCCACCTCGGTACGACCAATCAGCGGGCTCCATTAGCTGACCCGAAACTAAGCTGCATTCTTGTATAATCACTGACTAGTGTATGGAAGTTAAATAAATACATACGGAAATAGATCTGCTTATGAAATAAATAACTAAGGCTTAGAAATACTTTCTCAAATAAATATATGAGGCAATACATAAATAAATGAATTCAAATGTCAATACATACATTCCTTGATATAGTTAAATGAATAAATAGGCTTTAAAAATAAGACTACTTTTATTATCAATATAATTCCACATTTATTTATTTCATGGGACTTTTATTTCATAATTCCACATTTATTTCCCAGCACACTGATTTTCATTCCAAAACTCAAAAGTCAAACACAAAAGAGCTCGTAGGTTGCATGCTTCCGTTTCCTGTACATGGGACCTTTATGATCGATTTCCCATAATACATTTGACGACCAGATGAAATAGATTTTCTGGTCCAGTTTGAATTTTGCCATTAATGTCAACATATGTGGTCTTCAAATTTTTTTATATAATTGTTTCGTGCAAAGAATGCTACAATTTAGCGGGTAGAAGTTTGATACTGTGGCGACCCCTCCGGGGTCGCGCAGGGGATCCTGGGAGTTAAGTGTTTTCAGTTGATGTAAGGGGTTTTTGAAGTCTTTGTTTATTGCTGGGTTGAATGGGGTTGATGGGTTCGGGGTGTTGTTTAGTTGTGTGTTGTTCAATGCTTACATGTGTGTTTATTGTTGTCGCCACCATCACTGACTGGGATCTTGTACGTTCACACCAAAAGCTGTAAAAGATGCAATATCGCCGAATAGCTCAAAACGCAACGCTGTCCAAAATATTTACAGCTCCTATCGCTCTTGCGATTTTACTTTTCCATTTAGAAGACCCGCGCTTTTTGCGTGCACGCTCGTTGTTCTGGACCCTACTGTTTTTATGCGGAGGCTTTTATTTTATCGAGCCGTCTTTATTTGTTAGTACTTCCGGTTGGACGGAAGTGGCCATTCTGGAAGTGATTCCCCTGACTATTACTTACATTAACGCTAGAGAAATCCCATCTTCCACCTTCCTAGTCTTGCTAGCTGTATGATCGCAATGTTTGTAAGTACTGCAGCTTGTTAGGTCCTTAGCTACGCATCAGCAGCATTATTTTGGTCATTGGATCATCGATTTGTACCATTTTATATGGCGCCCGCTATGTTTTCCATATCTGTTTATTGCCTATGGAGAGATAGAGTATAGCTCCAACTTTCCAAAGTTATTGCAATATGTTATATTGTGTTTTTGCATTTTGAGTGCATCCCGTTTTGTAACTGTTTGTGTTTCAGTTTCACTCTTTGAATTTGAGTAAACCTTCCTAAACGGCGCCATGCTTCTTGGAGTTCATTATCAATTAGTTTAGCTGAACTGGATAGTGGGATTGCTGCTTAGATCCACCCAGACCAGTACACTCGTATTTGAGGCAAGTGCTGTTGCTGATGCCGAGCCACAAAAATACAAGATGGTCATAAGTTTGGTCAATAGAAAAAGAATAAAAAGCATAAATACATGAAACACTGAATAACTCATTAATGGAGCGATTGCGTATATGCTAGATTATAGCTTAGTTGATCGGTATTGTGTGTGTTCGTGTGTGTGTGTAGTATTGTTTATTATGGAAAAGATCCGCTCAACGGGAGCATTTGTGCCAGGCAGACCCACAACAAACTGACAAATTAGAAATAGATTTTTGTGTGGTATCTCCCTTCTGAAGTGCGCGCACATCTCCACCCACCGGATTGCGTATGCCCTCATACATTGTTGAAATCATATGCTGGATGCTTTATTCTTTCTATGTGTTTTTTAGTTAATGATCGGGCTATAATAAGACCACGTTGGCTATGCAATCGCGGAAAAATACGATGCCCTGCAATAGCTGCAATTATTCTCTCACGCACCATGATGAAGGAACAAATGTGTGGTAGGAACTAGGAACTAAAGTGCTCGCGTATGTTTACTGGTACCCACGCCGGCGAGAGACATCTACATTCCGATTGGCTGGCGGTCATTTACAGCCAATACGCTACTAGCTCATTTGCATAGAGTTGAGCTGTTTTCAACTCTCATTTGCAGCTTTACAGCTTTAAAGCTATCGCTCAAGCGTTTTATCGCTCCTATCGCTTTACCGCTCATGTCTTATAGAAAGTGAATGGGCGTTTATCGCTCAAAACGCTTTACAGCTTTTGGTGTGAACGCTTTTGGTGTGAACGTACAGTAAGACGAGGGAGCACCTTGTATTACGATTGTGTGTGTAACTGTTACGGAGCGTGCAGCTGGTAACCATTGTGTTGATAAGGTTTATTGGACAACGTTACCCATGAGGCTTAGCGCCAGTTGGAGGGAGATAGCCTACGTGAGAGCTATGAGCGTGTACAGGTGTTGGGCCGCTAATGCAATAAAACATGGTTAGGAACTAAACATGCTGCTGCGCCCGGTTTGTCATATATATTGATCAAACATAACATGGTGTCAGACGAGGATTTTCACTGCAAGTGGAAGCAGAGTTCTGCGCGCTGCAAGGATTAGCAGAAGAGGCTAACGCTAGCAACAGGTGTCAACTTGTCAAGGTAACGGGAGAAAGGGAAACATGGATAAGCTAAGTCCACCAACACCTATGCCGCTAACAGGAAATCTGGCTGATAACTGGAAAAGATTTAAGCAGAGATTCAACATCTATATGGGTGCAAGTGGATGTGGAGCAAAGGAAGACGATAAAGTAAAAGTGTCTATCTTGCTGCACGTGATAGGGGAGGATGCATTGGATATATACAACAGTTTCCAACTTGACGATGATACAAGCCTGGATGAGCTAATAGACAAGTTTGAAGAGTACTTTGTGCCAAAACAGAACATTACGTTTGAGAGATATAAGCTTTTCTCATGTGAGAAAAACAAGGAGTAGGTTTTGATCAGTATCTAGCTGAGTTGCACACACTGAGTAAGACGTGTGAATTTGGAAATTTAAAAGACTTGCTAGTTATAGACAAAATTGTCTGTGGAATACCCGATAATGGACTCAGAGAAAGACTGTTGCGGGAGCAAAACTTGACATTGGACAAAACTATTAACATGTGCAGAGCAGCAGAAACCACACGTGCTCAAGCCAAGGAGCTGCGCAATGAAGAGACAGCAGTACATGCGATAAAAACGGGAGAACAGTACTCCAAGCATCCAAATAAATACAAGTCGCAAAGAGAGGCTAAAACAGACTTTAAATGTGGAAAATGTGGAGGAAGCCACAAACCAATGTCGTGTCCAGCATATGGCAAGGAATGTCATAACTGCGGGAAAAATAACCACTTCTCAAAATACTGCAAAGCCGACGGCTTTAAGAAAAAGAAGGTACATGCAGTAGAAGAGGAACCTAAGGAGTTCTTTGTGGATGCGGTGCATATAAAGGAGGCTAAAGATGATGAAGAATGGATAGTGCCATTGACTGTTAACAGGACTATCATTCCATTCAAACTGGACACGGGAGCCTCAGTCAACCTCATATCTGTGAATGAGTATGAGAAACTCACTGTGAAAAGCAAAATATTCCCTGTGAAAACAAAAGTGAGTGGATACACTGGAGAAAAAGTGCCGGTCAAAGGAGGCTTCATTGCAACAGTCGAACACAGCGGTATGCAAATAAAAGCAATGCTGTTGATTGTTGATATGAGTGTCAAGCCAATATTGGGATTACAAGCATGCTAACGACTAAACCTTGTAAAGAGATTATTTGTTGTCTCATCTCAACCTGCTAATGATCATGACTCACTCATGGAGGAATACAGTGACTCTTTTGAGGGGCTTGGATGTTTACCAGGGGAATACAAAATTCAAGTTGATGAAAATGTGCCTCCAGTAGTGCATCCATGCAGAAAAATACCATTCAAGCTGAGAGGAAAACTCACAGAAGAGTTAACTAGAGTGGAGAAACTAGAAGTGATAAAGAAAATTGAAATTTGAAACCTACATCGAGGGTCAGCTCACTGGTCACTGTGGAAAAGCCCAACGGAAAGCTGAGAACGTGTTTGGATCCAAGGGATCTTAACAAAGCAATCAAACAAGAACACTTTAAGTTGCTGACAAGAGAAGAGATCATGGCACAGTTTGCTGGAGCTGAGTGGTTCAGTAAATTGGATGCGTCGTCTGGGTTTTGGCAAGTTAAGCTTGACGAGGAAAGCTCCAACCTTTGTACTTTCAACATCTAGAGGGAAGGTACCACAAGAAAATACACATGATCTTTGAACACATACCAGGAGTCGATACCATGATGGATGGCATCATCGTGTTGGCGTCCAGCCGAGAAGAACATGATGTGCGACTGAGACAGGTGCTCGACCTGACACGGCAAGTAAACTTAAAACTCAACAAAGATAAGTGCCTGTTTGGAGTAAAGTCATTGGCATTTGTGGGGGATGTCGTCTCTGAGGCAGGGATTAGTCCAGACCCAAGGAAAACGTCAGCCAACGAGAACATGGAACGTCCCGAAAATAAGGATGACATCAAAAGGTTTCTAGGTATGGTTACTTACCTTGCAAAGTTCATACCTCAGCTGTCAACAAAGTCAGCGCCCCTCAGGTGTCTCCTGGAGGAAAAAAATGAATGGACATAGTCACATGAACAGGAAAACTGCTTTAAAAACTTGAAGAGAATACTCACCAACGAGCCTGTGCTTAAGTTCTATGACCAGGAGAAGAGCACACAGATTACAGCTGACGCGTCACAGTACAGACTAGGGCCAGTATTGCTACAGTTGCATGACAAAGACTGGCAACCTGTCGCCTATGCGTCCAGAGCGTTGACATCAGCTGAAACTAGATATGCACAGATCGAGAAGGAGCTACTAGCCAGCACCTACGGATGTGAGAGATTCCATCAGTATGTATATGGTCAAG
Organism: Pollachius pollachius; assembly: GCF_949987615.1. Taxonomy (NCBI): domain Eukaryota; kingdom Metazoa; phylum Chordata; class Actinopteri; order Gadiformes; family Gadidae; genus Pollachius; species Pollachius pollachius. The sequence goes on from NC_136936.1 coordinate 31,084,890, forward strand.
CTTTTGAAGTGGAAACAGACCATAAGCCACTGGTGTCAATCATGTCAAAGCCACTCAACGACTGTCCTATGAGGATACAGCGCATGATTATACGGCTGCAAAAATACGACGTGACTATGAACTACACACCAGGCAAGTACATGTTCGCTGCAGACACGCTTTCTCGGGCAGTTGACAAAAATGAAAGGACAGATGAAATGGGAAATGCACAAATAAAGGCTTGGGTGGACATGATAGTGTCATCCCTGCCTGTTTCTGAAGAGAGAAGACAGCAGATCAGAAAAGAGACAGAGAAGGAGCACACCATGAGAACACTAAAAGAGACAATCCTGGATGGCCTGAACAAAGACAAACATGTCCAGCTGCAATACAGGACTACTGGATGTGTAGAACAGAACTCACTGTTGTGGATGGCATCATATACAAAGGAAACAAGTATGTCATTCCACCTGCAATGTGAAAGGAAATGTTACAAAAGATACATGAAGGACATTTGGGAGAAGAAAAATGCAAGCGGAGGGCACGAGAAGTTATGTATTGGCGAAGAATAAACACAGACATTAGCCATACTACGGCTTCTTGTGAAGTATGTCTCACATACAGACCCAAACAGCAGGCAGAGCCTCTGATGCCACACCAAGTGCCGAAATACCCATACTACAAGGTTGACTTGTTCGATCACAATGGAAAAAATCATCATCGGACTACTTCTTTAACTATCCAGAAGTTGCAACATTACAGTCCACAACCAGCAGAGCCGTCATTGCTTTTCTGAAGACTGTTTTCGCGAGACACAGAGTCCCAAATGAACTGTTTTCAGATAATGGACCACAGTTTTCAAGCTGCGAATTTGAAGCATTCGCTAAAGAGTGGGGTTTTAATCACCACACGTCAAGCCCAAACTACCCAAGGTCAAATGGACTTGCAGAGAGCTCAGTTAAGATCATCAAATGAATAATGAAGAAAGCACATGACGGAAATGAGGACTTTCACAAAAGTTTGTTGATCTACAGGAGCGCACCACTGCAAAATGGCCTGTCACCAGCCCAGATGTTGATGGGACGTTGCATTCGCACTAATCTGCCCATGCACGAGAACCTGCTAAAACCAAAGGGAGCAGTGAAAGTAAGGCAAGCCAAAGAGGAGGAGAAAGTGAAGCAGAAGAAAAGGCATGACAAAAGTGCAAAACAGCTGCCCTACCTGAAGCTGGGGGACAGAGTCCGCCTTCTGGATTACGCGACAGGAACGTGGACACAGCAGGGACTTGTACAACAGGAGGTTGCACCTCGTTCTTACCTCATCCAGACAGATCGTGGATCAGCCCTGAGGAGAAATCGTGTGGACATCCGTCAACAAACTAACTGCTCCGAGACTGTCACACAGCCACCAGAGGTGACAAACACCACTACGGGCAACAGAGACTGTCCGAGTTCCCTGAATACTACTGACTCTGGTCAAACCATACCCAGTTCACCAGCGGTGAAACACAGACCCAGCAGGATGGTTAAACCACCTGAGAGACTGATAGAATCCTGCTGATGGAGTTATGCACTATGGGGGGGGGGGGGGAATATGTAAAAAAAGGGGGAAATAAATAAGTGAATGTTTGTAACCGTTGTTATGGCAGTATAATTTATGTTTGGTTTTGAATATTTGATACTGAGAAAACAAAGTTTGATGCTTACGGTTAAGCTAAAGAATTACTTAAACAAATGTTGTTTATTTGTTGTTATGTGGTAATGCAGTTACTTATTTTGAATGCATTTGTTTAGAAAGAAAATGCTTTACTTCTAAAGGAAGGTAGATGTGTTGATAAGGTTTATTGGACTACGTTCTCTACCTTCTCCTCCCACACACAGGGCAGGGAACCAGCTTGACCTGATATTCACAAGGTCCTGTGGCACCTCTGCTCTCTCTGTTACCCCACTCCCCGTGTCTGACCATCATTTTGTTGCTTTTTCTCTCCCCTTAAAGTCCTCTCCCCCCTCCTTTCTAGTCCCCACATTGTCACCACCCGCCGCAACCTCAAAACTCTCTCTCCCTCTATGTTTGCCTCAACTGTTCTGTCTTCACTACCTTCTATTGAACAATTCTCTCAACTATCCACAGAGGATTCCTCTGACACCCTGCTATCCTCCCTCTCCTCCTCTTTGGACTCCCTCTGTCCCTTCCACTCCAGACCGGCATGATCTTCACTCCCCCCTCCTTGGCTGTCTGAATCTCTGCGGACCCATAGAGCAGAGTTGCGGGCAGCTGAGAGGAAATGGAAGAAATCAGACTGTCCTAATGATCTATCTCACTATCTCCTTCTTCTCTCAGGTTTCACCTCCACTGTGTCAACAGCCAAATCTGCCTTCTACCGGACCAAAATTAACTCCTCCGCCTCAAACCCCAGGAAACTGTTTTCCTTGTTCTCTTCCCTCCTCAACCCTCCCTCCCCTCCTCCTCCTTCCTGCCTCACTGCTGATGACTTTGTTACCTACTTTACCCAGAAAGTAAAGGACATTAGCTCCTCTTTTATCACTGCCACCATCCTCCCTCCCCCGACCCCCACCTCTGTCTTTACCCAATTCATCCCTCTCACCTCAGACGAGGTCAACAGAATTATAACATCTAACCATGCCACCACCTGCCCCCTTGACCCTATCCCTTCCTCCCTCCTCCAGGCTGTGTCAAACGACATCCTGCCATTTCTAACCGCACTTATTAACTCCTCCCTCACTTCTGGCATTGTTCCAACGTCTCTCAAGACTGCCAGAATAAAGCCTCTCAAAAAACCAACGCTTGATACCACTGACATCCAGAATTACAGACCGGTATCTCTTCTTTCATTCCTCTCTAAAACATTGGAACGTGCCGTCGCTAACCAACTGTCCTCCTATCTCTCATCTAGCAACCTGCTTGACCCTCACCAGTCAGGCTTCAAAAAAGCACACTCCACTGAGACGGCTCTCCTCGCGGTGACTGAGTCCCTCCGGGCGGCCAGAGCCTCGTCCCTCTCATCGGTTCTCATTCTCCTTGACTTGTCTGCAGCATTTGACACTGTGAACCACCAGATCCTCCTCGCCACTCTCGCCGAGCTTGGCATAGCTGAATCTGCCCTTTCCTGGTTCACGTCCTACCTGATGAATCGCACTTATCAGGTAACATGGAATGGCTCCTTGTCCAAACCTTGCACGCTTGATACAGGTGTCCCTCAAGGCTCGGTGCTGGGGCCTCTTCTGTTCTCCCTCTATACCAGATCTCTGGGCTCTGTAATTACATCCCACGGCTTTTCCTATCACTGCTATGCTGACGACACTCAGCTATTTCTCTCCTTTCCCTCATCTGACAAAGCCCTGATTGCAACACGCATATCTGAATGTCTGGCAGAAGTCAGCACCTGGACAACTGCCCATCACCTGAGGCTTAACCTCAACAAGACTGAGCTCCTCCTAATACCAGGGAAAGATTGCCCACACATGGACTTACTGGTCACTGTTGAGAACATCACTGTATCTCCTTCTCCAACTGCCAAAAACCTTGGTGTAGTGTTGGACAATCAGTTGTGCTGCACCGCAAACATCACTGCGGTGGCCTGGTCCTGCAGATTTGCACTTTACAACATCCGCAGGATCCGGCCCTTCCTCACAAGGGAAGCAGCTCAACTTCTAGTCCAATCACTGGTCATCTCCCGCCTCGACTACTGCAACTCGCTCCTGGCTGGACTCCCTCCCTCTGCGATTAAACCCTTGCAGCCCATCCAGAATGCGGCAGCGCGCCTCGTGTTCAACCTACCAAAGTTCTCACATGTAACCCCCCTCTTCCGAGACCTGCACTGGCTCTCTGTAATAGCTTGCATCAGATTCAAGATAATGGTACTGGCATACAAGGCAGTCGATGGAACTGCCCCTGCCTACCTCCAAGCATTAGTAAAGCCACACACCCCAGCTCGATCCCTCCGCTCAACTACCTCAGCTGGACGTCTGGTACCGCCATCGCTAAGAGCAAGCAAAGGTCGATCAGCGAAGTCACAACTTTTCTATGTTTTGGGACCTCAGTGGTGGAACGAGCTCCCTACCGATGTCAGGATCGCAGAGTCGCTCACCAGCTTCCGCAAAAGACTCAAAACTCACCTGTTCAGAGTTCACCTCGACTGTGCATAGAAACCAATGCACAGCCACCATTGAATGTTGTACGTCCTGGCACTTGTACATTGCACTTATTCAAGGTACTTAATTGTGTAGCAGCTACAGTAGCTGCTATCATTGCTTTACACAGAGAATGGGTTAGCCTAGCGATTGTAATACTTGCACTTGGTTCTATGAACATCTTTACTGTACCGACAGTGATATATTGTTTCACTTCTTATGACAAATGTACTTATTGTAATTCGCTTTGGATAAAAGCGTCTGCTAAATGCCCTAAATGTAAATGTAAATTTCAGTAGTTCAACTTAAAAGGTCATACTAATACAATATGTAGACTCATTACATGCAAAGTGAGATATTCCAAGCCTTTATTTGTTATAATTTTGAAGATTATGGTTTACAGTTTATGAAAACCCAAAATTCAAAATCTTAGAAAATTAGAATATTACATGAAATCAATAAAAAAGGATTTTAAATAAAGAAATGTTGGTCCTATGAAAAGTATAATCATGCATATGTACTCAGTACTTGGTTTGGGCCCCTTTTGCATGAATTAGTGCCTTAATGCGGCGTGGCATAGATGCTATCAGCCTGTGGCACTGCTGAGGTGTTATGGATGACGAGGATGCTTCAATAGCGACCTTCAGCTCTTTGGCATTGTTCGGTCTCATGTCTTTCATCTTTCTCTTGGCAATGCCCAATTCTCTATGGGGTTCAGTTCAGGCGAGTTTGCTGGCCAATCAAGGACAGTAATCCCATGGTCATTGAACCAGGTTTTTGTAGTTTTGGCAGTTTGGGCAGGTGCCAAATCCTGCTGGAAAATGAAGTCAGCATCCCCATAAAGATGTTCCGCTGAAGAAAGCATGAAGTGCTCTAAAATGTCCTGGTAGATGGCTGTGTTGACTCTGGTCTTAATAAAGCACAGTGGACCAACACCAGCAGATGACATGGCTCCCCAAACCAACACAGACTGGAAACTTCACACTGGACTTCAAGCATCTTGCATTCTGTGCCTCTCCAATCTTTCTCCAGACTCTGGGACCTTGGTTTCCAAATGAGATGCAAAATTTGCTCTCATCCGAAAAGAGGACTTTGACCATAGAGCAACAGACCAGTTATTTTTTTCTTTAGCCCAGGTAAGAGGCTTCCGATTTTGTTTTTTGTTCAGGAGCGGCTTGACAAGAGGAGTACGACATTTAAAGCCCTTTTCACAGATTTGTCTGTGTGGTGGCTCTTGATGCACTCACCCTAGCCTCAGTTCAGTCCTTGTGAAGCTCTCCAACACTTTTGAAAGGCCTTTTGCGCACAATCCTCTCCAGGCTGCGGTCATCCCTGCTGCTTGTGCACCTTTTTCTTCCACACTTTGCCCTTCCACTTAACTTTCTATTAATGTGCTTTGATACAGCACTTTGCGAACATCCAACTTCTTTTGCAATTACCTTCTGAGGTTTTCCCTCCTTGTGGACGGTGTCAATGATGGTTTTCTGCACAACTGTCAGGTCAGCAGTCTTCCCCATGATTGTGAATCTTACTGAAGCAGGCTGAGAGACCATTTAAAGGCTTATGAACTCTTTTCAGATGTTTTGGATTAATTAGCTGATTACAATGTGACACTTTGAGCTTACAATATGGAACCTTTTCACAATATTCTAATTTTCTGAGATTTTGAATTTGGGGTTTTCATAAATTGTAAGCAATAATCTTCAAAATTATAACAAATAAAGGCTCGGAATATCTCACTTTGCATGTAATGAGTCTACATAATGTATTAGTTTGGCCTTTTAGGTTGAATTACTGAAATAAATGAACTTTTGCAAGATATTCTAATTTTCTGAGTATGACCTGTATATGGAACAAACATAACAACCATGACGATATCAGATCAGGCAAGATGTTAGAAGCATTGGCGTGTTTTTCTCCACGTCCTCCTCTCGATATCCAAAAAACTGCCAGATCACTGATCCCTTATTAGTTATTTTAGGAACCAGCAGTTCGTCCCCTTCCATGTTTCATTTGTCGATTGAATTGGCTTAGGATACACTGTATGCTACACTGAGCCGGCCGGCGCTGCAAACCGTACAAGCCCCCAGGAACAGTGCATAATTCCGCAATCCACCAGTGCTCAAAGGGCCCAGAAGTAGATATCTCTGTTCACTCCAATACAAGTGGGGAACAGGAATGTGTCTCCGCAAAAAATGACTGGATATCAATCAAAGGCTCATAATTATCTTTATGCCATGTACTAAAAAATTTAAGTTTTCTCTTTTCAAAATGCCACCTCAAGCGTTTTATTAGCCGTTTTATATATTTCGTAGTGAAACAAATGTTGTTTCGGCCCGGCATTCGAGAGGGCCTAGTGCACGGCTCCGATAACTTCTTGTGTCCGAGGTTTTTCCTTTTACTTAAAGGGTAATTCCGGTGTAAAATGGATTTTGGATATGTTTTGTATGATAATGAGTTGAAACGTTCGTTTTGAAGCACAAAAACTGTATATAGACGCTTTCTTCAGTTGGCTGTTTTTAGCCGATTCTATCAAAACGCTATAAACTTGGAACGATGGGGGCATTTGTTATGGTAAAAACCTAATCGCTATTTTAAACCACTTAAAAGGCTAAAAGTAGCCCGACACTTCTTTGGTAGTATAATAAGGGTCTTAACATATAAAACGAGGCATTGAGAACTTTGTAAGTGCACAGATTGTTTATTAAAAATGACATTTTATACACACAATACCGTTAGTAGATCACCCGTTGACGCCATTTTGTTTTTAAGACTCGATAAGTAGATTGGCGAACACAGAGCTTGCGTGTTGCTGACGGATGTCACAATCTCTGTGTTCGTCAATCTACCTATCGAGTCTTAAAAACAAAATGGCGTCGACGGGTGATCTACTGATGGCAGCCCACGTCTCGTCTGCGCCTCGTCTCGTCTGGCAGTAGCGTTCGATGCTCCGTCTATGATAAAGGATGTCTATGGGCCAGACCGTCTCATTTAAAAACGTTTGTTCGGCCTTCGGTCTGGCCATCACGGTCTACAAAGGTCACACCTTCATAGTCCCCTGAATTGAGACACAGCCAATGAGACAATGAGCTAAGACCTTGCGAGCGCCGTGTGTGTGTGTGTGTGTGTGTGTGTGTGTGTTTGTGATTACACACACTGTAACGCAAGTGTTGCACACTTTGTTATTTGAATAACCGTTCTGCTGTTGGTGTTATGGCGCGTAACTCGTTGGTTCTCTGACGTCTCTCGTATTTCCACAAGACTAGTGGGGGTTATCTCAGCCATCGTTGAGGCCCGCTGCCCATTGCTGCAAGGCACCACTGCCCGGCAGCGGGCAGCCGGCGGCGCGCGGTTCAGTCTACTTCAGATTGATGTGGAAGTAGAAGAACCAGAGACGTTGGAGAACCCGTCGCAGTCGTTTGTGATCCATAATATCGTCCGGAGGTGCACACAGCTTTTGGTCGTGATAATATGTATTATATGATATGTAGGCCTATTAAGCTATATGATATTATTTAGATATAGAGCTCTAGGACTGTACCGCAAGTGTTGTAGACCTACACTGCTTTATTCGGATAACCGTTCTGCTGTTGTTGTTATGGTGCATAACACGTGGTACTCTCGTCTCTGGTATTTCCACCAGTTCAACGAGACTCGTAGTGGGGGTTATCTCAGCCATGGTTTAGAAGGTATTGGGGGGAAAGGAACTTTGGCTTTGACTCCCTGAAGTACATGAACCAAGACGTGGAGGAGAAAGGGATTGTTGCCCGAGATTGTCTCCCGCTTCCCGCTGCCCGCTGCCAAGGGTGCCTTAGCACTACCCGCTGCGCGAGGCTCCGGTGGGAGAAAATCGTGGTCAACAATCGCGGGCAACAATCCCTTTCTCCTCCATGTCGTCGTTCAGTCTACTTCAGATTGATGTGGACGTAGGCCTGTCACGATAACAATTTTTTCTGGGCGATTAAATGCCCCAGAAATTATTGGGATAAGCGATAATATTGCAAGTTTTCAACTAATATAATGATAATGGCATAATAATGCAAGCACACCCTTTTGAAGATCAATAAAATTTTATTTTTAAAGAACAGTGGAACTGGACGTCTGGAAGACATTTAAAATATCCAAAATAAATTAACAAAACAACAAAAAACAATAAATAAAATGGATTCAGTCTATTTGAACAAAAAAATGCTCGAGGGGGTTTACTCGTTGTGCCCTGTAATTATGAGCCCGAGCCCGATTTCAACCCGACATTTGTTACTTACGCCTACTCTGCTAATATATATAATATATATATAAACATATATAATGTATAGAAAGCCGGTCATTATCGGGAAAATAAGCCCAGACAGGGCGAACAGGACGTGCAGCGGAGGTGTCTTGCTTAGCCCTGAAGGGGCTTATTTTTGATAATGACCGGCGACGTTCTATGAATTATCCCGCTTATTACACGGCTACTTGCCAAAACGAAAAAATAACCTCACATGGTGTGTCTTTTTACAATTTATTCATTAGCAGCATTCATCGTGTTGATCAGCAGAGAAATAGTCCGCCAAAGACGTTGACGTTGCTTAGCAACCGAAGACACTGGGGTTGACAAGTTACTGGACTACTATCTATGCAAGTGAATGGAGCGTTCCACGGCATTGAGAAGACCCGTGTAATAAAGGCCTATAATATTTCTGTTAATGGCATAGATTTCTTCTCAGATTAGGCCAATAAAGCAATGATTTAAAAAAAAAGTGCAAATGGAAATTATTGCGGCCGGCAAAAAATTATCGCTCATTTTAATTTATCGCGCAATTAATTGATTTATTGCTTATCGCGACAGGCCTATGTGGATGTGGAAGAACCAGAGACGTCGGAGAACCCGACGCAATCGTTTGAAATCCATAATATCTTCTGGAGGCGCACACAGCTTTTGGCCGTGATAATATATACACTCAAAAAAATAACTTGTTCCCGGAGCGTAATAAAATTATGGAAATAATTTCCACCTAAATAAAATGCTTTAATTTAGCGAGAAACTATTTTGTCGAGTGAACAAAATGTAAATATGTTGGGTCAATATGATGTATTTGCATTACTATTACTTAATTACCAGGGGTCAGTCCAACTAGATTTGTATGGGTAAATTTAACATACTAACGTAATTTTCTTACGCCATTTAAACTTGTATGATAGGATTATGAGTTACTTAATTTAATAGGGTAGTTACAACTACTTTTTAAAATAGTACAGTACATGAATTACTTGTGCTGAGCCAACAAAACAAAGTTAGGTTGAAGTGCTTTAGCCTAAGAGATTACCTTTATCAATAGTAAATATTCAGAAAATAAATAATTTTTAACATATACATATTCAGCAATTTAAACATAAATGTCAGCATATATACCCCCAGCTGGTGTCAAGTTTGGAAAAGAAAAACACGAAGCAAATTGGATTTGTTGGAATCACTTTACCAGAAAAGGCAAAACAGACTGTTGCTGTGAAAATACAACAAACAATACAGTGTGCAATTTCAGTGTTTAACAGTCTGTACATCATGTTATGTCTGTAAAAAAAAAAAACAGATGTACAAGCAAAAATTGTAACTGCTGGGTTACAATTTTGAGCCCACTGTCGAGCCTGCCCCCAGTTTACATCTCATTGGCAACATCAACATATAAAATGTATTCATGTCAGTAAAACAAATCTACAGAAACAGAACATTTCTGGATTCTTCTAGGTAGCCAAAAAAAGCTCAAATGGCTTTTGAGAAATCAGTCTGCAACATACATTCCTATACACAGACATAACCATTTAACAACTGACATTAGGTGTCTATATTTACAGCTTTCTGATTACCAAAAAACAAATCAAAGCTGGTTATACGCAGAAAGTGGTCCTGGCAACTGAGTGCAAAGAAAAATGTTTGAGAACAAACAAAATACAGCATTGTGCATCCATATCTCAAGTGTCAAACAAAATAGTTAGTATAGTAGAAAATAACACCTTTTTTTTTTACCTTCCCTTTGTCTAAAGAAACAATTCAAAACATTCTACTTTGTAAGCCCAAAATAGCAACAGTTGGAAGTATTAATACAGAAACACAGCTTGCCATTTTAGTAAATACAGTAAATACTCAAATGGCTTCAAATACCTTCCCATAACAGTAACCCCTACCTGTAGTTTACTCTATTGAGGGTGACTAACGCGCAAGTAGAGCTTTCAGTGTTTGATTTTTTTTTGAGAGTCTGTTTCCATCAAGCACCATGATGATCTTCTGCAAAGCTTCAAAGGTGTATCTCAGCTGTGGCGGGTAGCTGAGGTTAAGAGCATATACAAGCGCAAACAACATGGCCACAGCAAGTTGTACGTTTCCCTGCTCATCCAGAACTTGCACACCCTCCAGAACAATACCTACATCTGCCGGTCCAACATCTGGCTCTGCACCTTCCTTGCGAATGACAGAGATTCCAAATGTCGTCTCCATCATTGCAGCTTCACTGCTTTCACCATCTGTGTTCTTCACAGAAAAAAGGGGGAAATAGATGTAAAGATATCTTATACCAGTCCCATTTTTATCACTCACTCACTCAAACTAACAAACACACACAAACTAAATTACATACCATGTATTCTTTAACAAGGTTCTCGGGCTCTTCATTCAGGTACACACACAGGGCTTGGATGATGCACTCTCTTCCGACATCAATGGCATCAGTCTGAGTATGTAGGACAATCAAAAAAGATAAAAAACATTTTAATCAACAGGTAGAAGATTTCACAAACAAAACATTGAATTATACTTTCTTTCAAATGTAACAATTTTTATGATATATGAAAAAGATACACTACACTCCTTGCACCTCCACATATCAGTAACAGAACAGTAAAATCAGGCATAATATTTAATATCTTTCATTTCCTATTTTCCCCTTTTCACCTTACTTGAGCTTAAACAGCTTGTCACTACATTTAGTTATATACTAAAGTATTTAAATCATGAACCTGACACTAGCAGATGACTCCCTTCATCACTCTTGTTTGATGAAGCCGTAGAAGAGGACACTTTCACAGGAGTATGGTGAATGGTTATCTCTTGTAAGATGACACTGGACACAAATTTCTGGGATAAATTGAGAGAAAAGAGAGACAGGATGAGGGAGAAATATGACTTTAAACAGTCTTAGAAAAGGAGCTACAAATATAAAAACAATAGTTAATACAGTGTATGACTGATGGTTCTATTATTTTTGGTGGACAAATACATGGAATAAATGTTTCCTTGTGTTTGTGGAACGTGTGAACGTGCCGCGGTGCGACCGACAGATACGGTTAGACATCCATAGCAAATGTTCATGTTATGACACCTGAGAAGTTGCTGGGCGAGGTCGGTGGTTGGAAAAATGCGGGGCTATGTGCTAATCCACACAAGCAGTGCAACAGTACACTCAATGTTGCACACCTCGTCAACAAAGTGAAAAACATCAGACTGTGAAAAGCTCCGTAGCGAGGAACTGCTGTGTTGACGCTCTACCAGCTAGAGGAGCTAATGCTACGTGAAGTTGACAGAGAAACCCCGCTAAGATGCCAGGATGCCGTGGTAGTTTCCAAACACAGAGCGAATGACTATTAAGTGCCGACCTTTCCGCGGCCAAGATGCGGATTGGGGGAATATTCGTCACCACTATTATTCAAGTAGTCTGTTACAAAGCTACATTCACCAAAGGCAGGCGATTATCCCCCGCCAGCCATGCCTGCATTAGCGTCTGCGGTTTTGTAAATGAGTCCGCGCGTTGTCAACGATGCCGCCAACCTCAGGTTGCTAGCTTGTAAGCTTAGTTAGCTATGCGCATGGCGACAGTTGGATATATTAATGCACTCTAATAAAACGCCCAGTGACGAAAAAATCATCCAAAACGCAAAAGAGGACAATAACTAACTGTCGATAACATTTCTGCAGCCGTATTGCTTTTCTGTTCGATGGATGGTAAAAGATTAAACTTACCTTCTTCCACACGTGATATATATTTTCAAAATGACGGTTCCTCTTTGCCAACAAAGGCATGTCACCTTGACCATGGCCTTCAACGGAGAGGGGCACTACTAATTAGGAATAACTGCCACCTACTGCTTTGGAGTTGTAAGCAGAATTGATTTGCAATCTTAACCCATTAGAGTTAGGTTGTTTTAACATAAATGATTCTAGTAAATTTTAGATTGTTGCATTTTATGCTAAAACTACATATTTTAAAACTGTTCAACCACAAAGCATGATTTTATATAGTAGAAGCTACATGTTAGACTTAGGATAAGGTAACAGACACCCAGTTTGCTTTTTTTTAGTGTATGCTATGATATAGATATCTATGTATAATATGATATTATTTAGATATAGAGCTCCAGGACTCCAGAATATTTACAGAACACAGCCAAAGGCTGTGTGCGCCTCGCCATTGCGATACATCCACTGTAAACAGTGCATGGTTCCGTGGCCGCAAGCTGCTCAGGGCCACACCCTCACCCTCCTCCTTGACCCGCCTCTCTCCTCCTCATTTGCATTAAAGCTACAGACACCGAAACGGCGCATTCAGGGAAAGCTCAATGTGCGACTGGCTCGTAGTAGTGGCTGTAATTCTGTATCATGGCTGAATTTCGGGAACGTCTTCAAATACTGTGTTAGGGACCCACTAATATCTATATTAAAGCATCGATAAAGTAGCCTGCCATGGGACCTTTAAGAGATCTTGAATGCTAGAAATGAAGCATGACACTGAAGTGTACTTAGTATGTGCGAAGTACACTTAGGGCCCTATTTTAACAGTCTGAAACACAAGTGAGAAGGGCCAAACGCAAGTAGCTTTGATGTTCTTGCGTTTATAATAGCGGTATAATAGCGATGTTGCTATTATACCGGCGGACAAATGGCTCTTGCGCCCGACGCAAATCTAAAAAGGGTTGCCCTGAAGTAGCCTGATTACCTGTAGGTGTGGTTTGGGCGTAACGTGCAATCAACCAATGAGAGTGCCATCTCCCATCCCCTTTAAGGGCCATGAGCGCATTTGAATCTGACAAGTTGATATTTTGACAGCACGTTTGCAGTCTCCGATGAGACAGATGCATGACCACATGAATTTTAAACCTTAAATGGCTCAGTTAATGGCCATATAATATGGCCTAATTCACACATGGAATAGTGTTTTCTTCAAATCTTTAAATACATTTCGGCAAAGAAAACTTAACACACATATGATATGCGGTAACTGTGGTTCTATTTAAAGATATACGCAATACATTAACAAACATAGCTTTTTTACCAGTATTGTATGCATTATCTGTAATAATATGCGACTGACATCTTAGCTGGTAAGTATTCAACTAACTTTATTAAACATTTCGTTACGTCACAGTCTCCAGCTACGGTGGTCTCTTAGGAACATAATAGTGTCTCGCAGGATATCCTTACATCTCCCTTATACAGTAAAATAAAAACAGATTCACTGTGCACTCTTTAAACATAAAGTAAATAAATAATAATTTGGTGCCAGAGGTTGCCAGTACTTAGCACACCGTAGGAGGACGGTCTTTACCACCGCCTCATAACAAACAGACTGTGTCACAATTACTTTAGCCTAACCTGAGCATGAGAACATGACTCAACAATAAAGCTACACATTACCTGGTATTAACTAAGGCTCAACACATTACCTGATGTTAACTCTTTTAACTGATCATTTCCTTTAAAACAATAAACTTATTATAGCTCAACTGTGTAATAATGAGCTTACAGCCTTCTGCTATAGATCAAGTCTGTCAGGGGCTTTTCTATTGCGCTCTGACTGTCTCTCTGGAGCTGCCTCTGGCTCCGTCATGACAGGTGCATTCTCCTCCAAAACCACTGGCTGATTATCTGTTACTGTTCCCTGCTGTGCATGTTTGTTCATATGCTCCTCTATTGAAGGAACTGCATTGCTGGCCTGTGTTTTGAGTAGCTGCAACCTGTTTCGTCTGACCACAGCCCCGGTGTCCGTCTGGACTGCGTAGGACCTCGGAGCCACTTCATTTAGCACTGTTCCAGCGCGCTGCCAATCCTGTCTTTCTGTGTTGAAAACTCTGACTCTGTCGCCCGCCTGCAGAGGTTGCATTGCTTTTGCTGTGCGATCAAAGTATCTCTTTTGTTTTTTTCTGTAGTTTTTTCATGGCCTCCAGCACAGGTGTGGAGACTTGTTTCTTCACTGTTGGTATCTGTGTCTGTAGTCGTCTGCAGTCGTCTGCCCATGAGCAGTTCAGTCGGAGACTTCCCGCACACCAGAGGTGCTGCTCTTTAAGCGAGCAGAGGTAAATAAGGATCCTCACCATTCTCTGTTGCCTTTGTCAGAAGACTTTTCACTATTTGAACACCCTTCTCAGCCTTGCCATTTGCCTGTGGGAAGTGTGGGCTTACTGTGACGTGTTCAAATCCATACTCTCTGGCAAACTGCTTGAACTCCTGACTGGCATACTGAGGCCCATTGTCCGAGACGAAAATTCCTGGAATGCCATGTTGTGCAAAGCTGGACTTCATATGCTTAACTACTCCCGTTGCTGTTGTGCTCATGAGCAGAGCCATCTCAGGATAGTTGGAGTAGTAGTCGATCATCAGTAGATACTCTCTCCCTCTGAAGTGGAACAGGTCTGTCCCAATTTTTTCCCAGGGGTGCTCCGCCCTCATATCTATGAGCAGCGGTTCTCTTTGCTGTCTGTTATGGTAAGTAAGGCAAGTGGCACAGTCATTGTTCATCTCTGCTATGTCATGATTCATGCCTGGCCAGTAAACAGTCTGTCTGGCTAGTCTCCTTGTTTTCTCTATGCCCAAGTGCCCTTTATGCAGTATTTGGAGGACCTTCTTCCGCAGCTTTGTTGGGATGACTATTTGATCACCTTTCAGCAGCAGGCCACCAGCTACCGCCAATACATCCTGGAATGAGTAGTACTGCTGGCACGCTTGCTTTGGCCACTCATTTCGTATGTGCCATATCACTTTCTGGAGCTGGTGGTCAACTGCAGTCTCCATTACTATTTTTTCTTTCAGGGTAGAGCTCACAGGTAGAGCCTCCACCACAGCATCCACGTGGCCTCGTATGGCTTCATATTCCTCTGTGCCGTCTGTGTTCAGTCCTTGTGCTGTATTGGCCCTTGACAGAGCATCAGCCACTACCAGGTATTTTCCCGGCTTGTATGACAGTTCATAGGTATACTTCTGTAGATGCATCATCATACGCTGGATGCGTGGTGTCATCTCATTCAAATGCTTTTTGCAGATAGTTATGAGTGGCTTGTGATCGGTCTCAAGTTCAATGTGTGGCAAGCCAAAGACATGAGAGTGGAACTTGTCACAGCCAAAGACAATCCCCAGACACTCTTTTTCTATCTGTGCATATCTTTGTTCTGCTTCTGTCATTGATCGTGCAGCATAAGCCACTGGTTTCCAATCTCCATCATGATCCTGCAGCAAGACGGCCCCCAGTCCATCTTTTGAGGAATCCGTGGAGATTCGCGTGTTCTTACTCGGATCAAAAAACACCAACACTGGCTCTGTGCTTAAAATGTCCTTGATTTCTTTCCACTTTTTGTCATGTGTTTGGTGCCAGGACCACTCTGTGTTTGACTGCAGGAGCTGGCGGAGAGCAACAGTCTTGGCGGCCAGATTAGGCACGAATCTTCCCATGTACTTCACCATTCCTAATGCTCTTTGTACCACCTTCTTGTCCGTTGGCTGGGGCATGTCCGCCACTGCTTTGATTTTGTTCATGTCCGGCTGTACTCCTGCCGGTGTCAGTCGATCTCCAAGAAACGTGACTTCTTGTGTGCTGAACTGACATTTCTCCTTACCACCCTAACCTGACCCCCTCCAGTCCTTCAAACACATTCTCCATTGCACTGTGAAAAATTTCTAGTGCTGAGGAAATACCAAAGGGGAGTCTCTGATAACTGCAGCACCCAAAGGGCGTGTTGAAGGTGCATAGGTCTGTGCTTGCACTGTCAATTTTCAACTGCCAAAATCCATGTGACGCGTCGAGCTTTGTGAACCACTGTGCCCCAGCCATCTCACTCAGGATCTGAGGATGTTTTCATTGAGGTATTTTGGGTCCATGCATATTCTGAGAGCACCATTAGGCTTTCTTACGCAGACCATTGAGTTCACTCACTCCGTGGCTCCCTTGGTGGGTTGAATGACATTTAATGACAGCATTCCGTCCAGTTCTTTGCGAGGATCTTGTCTCAGTGGAACCGGAATTCGACGTGGAGCATGCACCACAGGTTTAGCATTATCCTTTAGTTTAATGCTGTATGTGGACGGCAGCACCCCTATGCCATCAAAAATGTTTGGATACGGCGCTTCCCAGCTTTCTGCTTGTGATGTGGTGACTCTTGTATTTTTCAGCTGCGGTGACTGTACTATTCTCTCTGTCTTGGCAGTGTTTAGAACACGCTTAACAAGTCCCATTTCCTCACAAGCTTGATCTCCCAGTAGTGAGTCCTTCCCTTTTGGCACTATCACAAACGGTAGATTTCTCTTGATGTGCTTATTCTGGACTTGTTGACCTGCAGACACCCTGTGTTTCAATCATTTGTCCATTGTAAGCTCTCAATCCCACTTTTGTGTTTTTTATGACCGGCTTGTGGTGCAGAGCTTTGAAGTCTTTCAATGTGATAAGATTTGCCATAGCTCCTGTGTCAAGTTTCATGTGAAGCTCTGTGCCATTCACTGTAAGTGGCACAATCCACTTGTCTGGATTTATTGTGTTCACACTAACTTCCAATGTTGAAGTGGCCTCATTTTCAACAGTGACAGTGTCAGTATAGAATATGTCATCCTCATCATAGCCTTCGCTCTCTTCCATCATATTAATTTGTTTCTTTTCACTAGCAGATTTTTTTTTCCTGCACTTCGAGCAAACTTTCCCATATGCGGGGCATTGCCTGAAGCGATGTTTCCCACCGCAGCGCCTACAGTTCATGACGTAGTCTGATCCTGCTTCACGTGCATTACTAGAACGTTCCCCCTCTGAGCGAGGTGCGCGAGCTCTGACGACCCTGTCTACACCCACTGGTGCTTCAGTAGTAACATATGGCTTCTCAAAAATCTTTATCTGCTTCTCAGTCCGTTCGCAAGCTCTGCACATTCTGATTGCATCTTCTAATGGCAGACTGTCCTCCCTTAGCAGGCGTTCCCGCACCTTTTTTTGTGTATTCCAAAGACTATCTGATCGCGTAGCATGGAGGACTGCATGTCGCCATAGTTACAGGATTTCACTTTCAGCCTTAGCTCAGTCACATACGAGTCAAACGATTCATCTTGCTGCTGTACGTGGCAACGAAAAACATGTCTCTCGTATGCTTCATTCTTCTTCAGACTACAGTATGCATCCAACTGTTCCAGAACATTGCTCAGTTTCTTTTCATCTCCATCTGTAAACTCAAACGTATTGAATATTTCTATCACTTGTGTCCCTGCTATCGTAAGTAACAATGCTACTTTCCTCTCACCGCTCTTGTCGTTGGCGCCAGTTGCAGTCAAATAAAGTTTAAACGCCTGTTTAAACTGTTTCCAAGCATAATCAATATTTCCCGTGAGCTTCAATGGCTCTGGTGGTTTTATGACATCCATTCCGTCTTTCTCACACAGACATTAACTATTTAATACTTTTACTCCTGGTACCATGTAATAATATGCTACTGACATCTTAGCTGGTAAGTATTCAACTAACTTTATTAAACATTTTGTTACGTCACAGTCTCCAGCTACGGTGGCCTCTTAGGAACATAATAGTGTTTTGCAGGATATCCTTACATTATCGTTATCGACTTGTGTTCATAATATGCATGTGACCCCCCGTTAATAAACATTTCCATGGACTGTTTTATGTGTTACATGTTTAGTTTGCGGTCGTTCAAACAGATGGATGGACACACGCACGGCCACATTAATTAATTATTTTACACATACACACACACGCGCCCGCATTCATTCATTTTTTTTAACACTCACTCACGGTAAAACAGTGTTTTCTCACGATCAAATACTCATCAATCCTTAGTTAGTTATGGGCTTGTACACGATGTCTGTGTCAAGAAAATATTTGTTTGCTCAACTTATTACAGCTGTATCAGCTGTTACAGCGGTCAGCTGTTCCCAAATAATTTACCAAGAATGTGTGGCTAGGTAGATGAGAGCAGCAAAGTGTATGTGCAAGGTGCACAAGCAACATTATGCATGCACCCTTAAAATAGCATCTGAACAACACGCCACTGACTTTAAACCAGGTATTGCCTGGTTTGTGGCGGAATTGTTTTATAAAACTGCAAAATAGCACCAGGGAACGTTTGCGCCAGAACACGCCTCCTCCTTTTGCTGAACCGCCCCTTGGGGCGCAAGATAATTCCCTAATTTAGCGACGCGTGGCGGTGGAGGGAAAAGAATGCTCCGCGCCAGTTGCAAACTAGCAACGGCACATGCGTCGGTGTAGAAAGTCAATTGCGCTGGATGCAAGATAGGGCCCTTAGAGTTGTTTCATTTTAGCACATTTTTAGTATGAAGTATTCCAAAAGTATAAAGATAGTACTACTTTATTTCAATTTAAATGCACTAAATATACTTAAAATTACGCGAAAATGTCACACTTAAAATATACTGGCTCTAAGTGGTGCTGTAAGTACATTAAGGATACTTAGTTCAAGTATACTTAGTACATTTAATTTTCACCAGGGTGTCTTTGTCAACGTGAAAAAGACTTCACTATCAGTAACATTAATATTAACATTAACTTTACCATGGGGTTTTGCAAGTTATATTTGGGTTCTGGGGAAATTGTAAGACGTATTTATTGGTCTAGCGCTGGTACTGTGGAGCCAGCGCTAGACCACTCACCCAACTGATGGTTCCCGATTGCAGCAAAATAGTTTTTAATAAAAATGGGTTGAAAAAATATCCAACGTGCAATTCATGATATTATTTTATTTGCAATCATTTAATCTTAGACACTTAGTGAAAATATAGGCTGTTTGTACTTCATGTAAATTTGAACAATTGTGGTCTTTCACTTGACAAAATCCTGAGGACTAGGCTTGGCGGAACCATCTGATGGTACACTTGTTTCCGACAGATAGACTTCTCTGAAACACCACTCAAGTAAGCCTGGCAGTTAGCCTTCCACGGACCAGGGGCCTCGACAGATTCTCTTTTTTGCATAGGAAATTTTCCTTCCTAAGGAGATGAACCGGAAGTACTTGGAGGAAAGGTGGTTCGAATTCTAAAAATGCTTAGGAAAGGTGCCTTGATGCATTCTTTAACTCTCCTTTAACATAGGCTACTCCTGACCAACATTTGCAAAAGGAAAGGAGATATTGGTATGCCATAATCTTTTACGGCGGCAATATTTAAAGCAACAGGTCGCCAACGAAGGTTACAGTTGTAAGTACAAGTTGAGGCTCTTTTTTTTTTACAGGTGAGTTGGGATTCACGTGGCCTAAAATATTCCCATTGGCCAAGTCCGACCTAAGTGATTCTCACTGTTGGCGACAACCTGATTGAAATCAATACGACAAGAATGCATGGATCGAAAGAATGCTTGTTGTAGTCCAATTGGAAAACTGTAGTTTCACGAGAGATGCTAGAGGTCAGCAATACTCGCCGTCGCGCAATGACATCGGTTAGGAAAAGTGGAGTCGGAATTCATTTTAAACAGTGCTGTCTTTTCCTATGTTCGAAAGAAAGCACCTTCTCGTCTCTCCTTGACTCGATGACGTTTTCCACAAAGGTAAAGGAAAGGAGGCATAAAGGTTAGGAGATTTGACTATTCGTAGAGGCCCCTGGTTAGTTTGGTCGGATAAATTCCCATGGTTACTTAGCGGAGAGTCCCTTAAGTCACGTTAATGGAACGGAACTCTAACTGAAAGTGTGGTAGAAAATAACCGCGTTCTATCACTTCAACTAAGAGAGCAAAAGAAATCGAGGGGTCCGGAGCAAGTATGACAAAAAAGACTTTATCATTAAAAAAGACAACAACAAAGCCGAGTAGTTTGCAAAGCACTGCCGGTCAACAGATCCCGGCCTCTTTTTTATCCTCACGTACAACGCTGTTTCTTGTGAGGTGTCCGCCCACGGCCCCCCATGGCCAATCAGTCATACATTCCCTTCCATGAATGGCCGGCGACACTAATCAATACCCCTGGCTTGGGGTCAGTTCACTTTGACCCCATAGCCTCCGGTATTGTGTTGGCTTCTCAGCTCTAATCCCTGAGAAACCCTGGCACCGTGCCAAGTCCTAGATGAGAGTTCAGAGGCGGTTCTAGCTGCTTTCTACCATTAGATATATAGGTCTAATAATAATCATGGTTTGCCTTAGAATATAGTCATTAATTTCTTCCATAAAAGTAGCGAGGCTTAGCGATATAAGCCTGTCTTTGCGTTTAGCTTGGTTGATGGAATACCCCTTAGGTCAGTTGGTTGTTGCCCCCCTTGTATTTTTCCTTAATTTCTTTGGTTTTGGTTGCAGAGTTAGTGAATAGTTAGGCCTACTTTTGTTATACTTGTTTAATTTGTTTGGCAACTTCCTTTTGGTCCCTTATTCCCCCACAAGTTTGTTTTGAGGCATTGTTATACTTATGTCTTGAGTTGTGAAAATAAAACCCTTTTACCTTTTCCACCTTTACTTTTACTCAGTCAATATTATTTGGTTGTTGTGTTTCATCCTTATCTACCCCCGGCCGGTTCCAATAGATGGTTGTTTTTCCAGAGATGAAGATATAGATGTATCGATATATATTGCATGCTTTGTTTATTTTTCTTTTGTAACTTGCAACCAAAAGGAACTATAGACGCATATACCTTTATCAAAACAAATCTTTAATTGATACATCATTTGGTGGGGATGTGGGCTAAAGTCTACCATGAAGTTCCCCACTGTTGATTACATTATAGATTTAATAAATATTAAGGCCAAAGGTACTTGATAGTCATTTGGTTCTTTGGAGACAGCAACATGTATTCCTTAAAAAATGAAGTAGGTCAGCGACAGGAAGTAATCACACTGTAAGTGTTCCAACATTCCTTTGATTATCTTATGAGCAAAGTAATGGTGCACTGGTGCAGTAAACAAATAAAGACCTTCTCAGGCTTAAGCACATACAAGGGGAAACATGCACACGTTATGGCGCTTGAATTCTGTGCACTGTAGAACTTCAAGGAGTCACTTCCACAATAAAAGTAAACGTGAGTCTGAAGCCACAGCTAGCCAATCAGAAACGAGGAGCGTTAGAACTTCCTGTGGTGCAGCTCTGCCACGCGTCGCAGGCTGTCTCTCTGGTGGGCACTCAGACGAGCCCTGCCACTCACCTCCTGCCACTCCAACACCTCCGCGGACCCCCTGCTGTGGGCCACCTGACACACAGAAACAAGATCCTATTACTGTTGAGTTATTAGGCGCTTTGATTAAAGAGACCGACAGGGGTTTACTGAGGAGGATCAAATGTCTAGATCAGGGGTCTCAAACTCGCGGCCCGGGGGCCAATTGAGGCCCGCGGGATGATATTTTGTGGCCCTCTACTTGACATTAAAATTTTGTGTTAGTGCGGCCCGCACGTTGTTGTCGAAAGCACATTCCTGCTGAGTCGCTTGCCACACTTTTTTATCACTTGTGGTAGGGTGACCAGATGTCCCGGTTTTGCCGGGACAGTCCCAATTTTGAGTTGCGTGTCCTGAGTCCCGACAAAAGCCAAAGGACGCTAAAATGTCCTGGTTTCCACCAACGGCTATGAATTGTCCCCTGTTGTCAGCGATTGCATAGCCAATGTTATCTAATTATAGCCCAATCATTAACTTAGATTGGGTCAGTTGTGCTCCTTTTTTCTGTGGAATACTTGATGCGGCCCAGCCTGACCCAGACTCTACCTCCAGCGGCCCCCAGGTAAGTTGAGTTTGAGACCCCATGTCTAGATACATGGGGACTGAGGACATCGGGTCTGAACCAAGCCCCAACCACAGCGAGATATACCAGCATTCAATGCGGAAGTGACAAACATTGCAGTAGCACCGGGTGGCCACTAGGAGGTGGTAACAAATGGGAGCAATTCTTTGTTTACTCACATGTTAAACAGGCCGTTTTCACAGTCTTATTAAACCTATTTACAGCCTGGTCCAAAAAACCATTCTAGTCAGTATGTTTAGTTCATATCTCCATGACAACACTGAGGGGGGTGAATTTTTTTTTAGGAGGCTAGTTTTTATTTTATTGGAGGTTAAAATGTATGAATAATTAGGGGTGCGGCCTCTTGAGTTACAGCTAGCCGCTGACTCTCACTCTCTGTACGTCACCTGGATGGGCGTATCTGATGGGGGGCGGGAGATCAATGCCCTTTTTTGGTTAAAGGAAATGAGGCGGAGTCAAACTATGATGAGTCAAACTAAGATGGCGACGCGCATAAACCAAGAGAATTGGATGCAGTTGGAATAACTGAGGTCTGCCCGGATGCTACATCCATTTTATATACTATCTATGATCTGAACCCACAACCTTATGGCTAAGGGGTCCAGTGGTAACCGTTGTCCGGAGCCTTTCCCGGAGCCTATCTTAATCCGTTATCATTGTTAAAATACAACTGGGCAAGTACAGCAAAGTATTTACAATAACTACCTAGGTTTGGAGTTTGATCCCCACTGGGACCACCCCTGCTTGAAAATGTTTGAACTCGGATGCTTTGGATTACATGCCACCACCAAATGAAAGTCAGACTAAATAAGAACGATAACAAAAATCAGTTACCTGAAAAACCTTTACAACATTTAATAGCTATCAAATCAGTTTTAATTACACTATACTGCATTCAAAAGATATTTGTTTATATTTTAGTACGGAAAAGATATGGACTTTGGTCCATTTTATCAGTTTAGCACAGGGTTGCTCACCATGAGGTTGATGCTGGTCATCAGAGGGCCGGTTCTGTCCAGTTCAAGGGCCAGGACGGTCACTTCCACCCAGGAGTTGTCTGTGTTCCTGGCATCATCTACATAGCCTTCAAACACCTGGCAGAGAGCAGTACAACTTCTGATTACATATGATGAAATCCCAGACACGTACTGGATTTACGAATATATATATACAGACGGTTATTTTTTAAATAAACTTATGTAGAACAGTGTGGAGATCCAGAGACAATTGTACAATTTAGGATAAAACATGGTCCCCTCAGAGATCTCCTCGCAGATAAAATCAAAACTGTAGCAAATTAGCTCTCAGTAATAGGTTTTATCAAGTAAGACACGGGTAGAGCAGGTCAGGTTGAGCTCAGCTCAATGTGGATATACCCTAGCACATTCCTAGCCGCTCACCTTAGTTCCCTCCTCCACCTTCTCCTGTATGTACTGGTAGAGCTGCTTCCCCATCATCTTTTCAAGAGCCGCTGGCAGGCGGTCTTCTGACTGCACAGGCCCCTAGAGGAGAAGAAGGGGAACTGAACATCCTGTGTTGGAACTCAGCCGAGTTGGAGCTAAACAGATAAGATGAGAGGAAAACCTTCAGGTTTTGGAACTCACCCCAGTTAGAGCCCTACCCTAAAGACATGAGGGAAAACTAGACTACCATGTTTTGGAACTCACCCCAGGTAGAGCCCAGCTCTCCTGGAACTGGTCCCAGACAGCCAGGAACTCTAAGGCCGATCGGTCCTGGTTTCTCCAACTAAAACAAATATAGTTGTATATTATTAATTGTATATTATTATTGTATATTATTATATTGTATATTATTAACCAAATTGTCCTTGAGAGAGGATGTGTCCAGAGGTTGGAGCGGGGGGCCTACCGGGTCAGAACCAGGTCCAGCACCGGGTTGGCCCCCAGCTTGGGGAGGGCCCCCCTGCCCATAAGGCCGGTCCTCCCTCCAGGGTTCCTGCTCAGCGGGTCAGGGAGGAACAGGACCAGGACATTAGAGATCAACTCTGTAAGATTGTCAGTAATGATGCTCTAATGCAGGGTGTCTGAGCTCTAGACCTGTACCTGTGTTTCTCTAAGGCTTTCCTGTGCGATCTGAGAAGCATGTGGATTGGACGAGAGATTATAACGAACAAGGTGAAACATAAGCATGTATCTTCAAAACTGAATATGTATAAAAGAATCTGCTATGTTCATTCAAATAACAACCAAGCATTGTTTCATATTCTATGCACATATATCCTCATTCATACAATCATTAAAATAACATTATTTATTTCTTGAAGTGGAGGAACAGGAAACGTGTCCTGACCACTGAGGAGGAGGAGTTAAAGACCAGCGTACCCATCGAGGCGGTCCTCGCTCTCCTCAGGGTCGTATGTCGGAGGGTCGTAGGATCCAAAGGTCACCTGGACAGAACAGAGGTCACGTTAGCTCAGGGAACCTCGGCGTTGATAATAACTATGATGATGAGGAAGGTGGCTGTCACCTCCCATGGGACCTTCTCCTCAGGCACAGGGAAGCGGGGACCCTTGGCCCCGGGGTAGCTGAACAGCCGGGCTTTGACGTGGAAGCCGGCCTCCTCTCGCTCCCCTTCCCCCGAGCCGGCTCCTGGAGGCTCACTCTCCGCTGCTAAGAGAGACGGGATGGGAGGTGAGACGAGCAGCAATGAGTAAGGGACACATTGCAGATCAAACATGAGAAGATACTAATCATAAAATAACAGCTAAAAAGTGAGATAGCAAGATGGACAGTTTTTTCATCTATGTACAGAAAATGGAATAAAATAAGCTTTTGTTAAAATGTGCTGTAGGTAAGATCTTCCTTAGACTGACAGACTTCTAAAGAGAGAGAGCCGAAAAGAGCAGAAGAGAGGAAGATTTTTGAACTAAACGAAATTGACAGCCCATTCCTCTCTGCCTCCACCCTCTCTTCCATTCTCCTTGAGTGAGAGGGCAAGTTGGATGTTATGAAATCACACAGCCGACACAAGCCAGTTCTAACTAATTATAATAACCCTTGACCAAATCTGGTTTGAACGGCAAGCATGATGGCTATGGTATTTGTTCTCACAGTGGAAAGGTTCTGGGTTTGATGCCCTGATGTCCCCAAGCATCCATGAGCAAGACGCCCTACACCCTTGCATTACCTGTCTCTGTGTGTGCATTCACAGACAGATTTACTTTGGAAAAAACCTCTCCTGTATGGAAACAATCATAGAATCACAGAGAACAGAAAGCCAGTGGAAGTGACTGACTGAGTTGAGGCGGTTCCTCTCCAGCGTGGAGGCCCTGGGTTTGGAGACTGTCCATGATCCACTGCAGAGCCTTGCTCGACTGGGAGACCTGAAGGAGACAGGAAGGAAGGGGTTTACATGATTATATAGGCTCTGCATTTACTGCTTCTCTCTGCTTTACTAGGCACGCTTAATTACACACCAACATACCTGCCTGAGCTCAGATGAATGACAATGGTGCACACATACCTTATAGACCCAAGGTGAAAAAGATGTGTATTCTGTGTATAAAGTGTTCACTTTATCCCTCAACAAAGACAAAGTGCCCGTAAATAACACAACAATGCATCACTAAACCAGATTCCCACCTGCTCCTCAAGTCGGGCCAGGTGTTTGGCCACAGCAGCAGCGCTGCTGTCCTGTTCCAGTCCCTCTGCCAGGGTGCTGACCCTGGGGAGACACCAGAGCTCAAGTACCTCTACGTTTTTAACATCACTGGGTCTGCTTCCAAACAACATCAGGTTATTGTCAATGTATCTGCTCAGGTCATGAAGACCTGGCCAGGGGGGTGGGGTTACTTCTGGGCTGTGTCGTTGATGCGTCGCTCAATGCTCTGGCTCTGCTCCTGTCGTGTGGACAGCAGGTAGTTGTCCTTCATCAGAGCCTCCCAGGACAGCAGCTCCTCCTCCTCGGCCTGCGGAAGCTCCACCTCTGAGGGAGGAACCCCAGGGGGACAGAATGGTTCAGAACATCAGGGATACATGCTTGACTCAATTACCAGTACTCATTGGTTGAGGGTGTTGGACTCCCAGCCCAGAGCTAGTGGTTTTGATCCTGATGTCTCTAAGCTACCTGTAAGCGTTCTTGATTCAAAGTCTAACCCTGGTCTGCTCCGTAATGACTGTATCTGTATTGACTGTAACTGGATGAAAGGGTCTGCTGAAAGACTCAATAGCATTGTATACAGTACATATCAAAATCATAAGAAAACGAAATGACCATTACAATGTCATTGAATCAGGGTTAGGCATTTCACTCAAGGATGGCTCCAGAAAGTTTGGGGACATCAGGGATCGAACCCAGCTGTTATGGTCCGCATTAGTCACTTAAACCACACTGATTGGTTAACAGTGTCCAGGTTGACCAATCCTGAAGGCTTCCTTTCAGAGCTGGCATACATTTTACACAAGATCTTTTTGAAAAAATCAGTCAAATAAATAAGTGAACTTATCATAAATTCAACCCACTTTCGAGCCATCAGATCATAACCTCTCTCTTTCAACCCCCTCCCTGTCAGTCCCAATCTCTATAAAGGCATACAACATGTGTTATAATCAGAACCAATACTTAAGTAAAGGGAACAGAAAAGGCCTGAGTTTCTCCATGGTCGATTCAGAGGGTTGCGTCGACCTACTGAATTCACTACTCTTGTGCGCCGGCCTGCATAGCAGAGCCCGTCGGATGAAGAGGTAGAGGTGGGAGAAGAGGATGAGGGGCGGGGGGGCAGCAGGGCGGGTGTGGTACTCCTTGATCAGCTCGTACCGCTGGAACTTCCAGATGCTGTCCGTGTTGTCGTGCACCACCTGAAAGGTGTAGCTGGGGGGAGGAGGAGACCAATGTTGTGTCAATGGGATTGTGTTGTTCATCTACTCTCAGTATCATGCTTATTTAATCCATGCTTGTTTACACACACACAAGTTCTCCTGTTTGACGGGTGAAATACTAACTGAAAACTATGATATCGGAGTTACAGACTGCTGCTGGGTATTGAATTGGCTCCAATCGAAGAACATATAGAGCCAATTAAATACACAGTATAATAAATATAATGAATAAATTACTATGTACTATAAATATATGGCATAACTTGTGAATACTGTCATCACTATGTGTAGACTCCCTCTCTAGGATTGGTTCATAGCAAATTGGGCATCCCCATCGATAAGAGGATGGATCACTGAGGTTTCTTTCTTAGACATTTATTGCCACGATGCACCCGAAGCACAGCAACAGGAGGGGATTGGGCTGGGCAGTGATGTGTTTTTATCAGGCACAACCATGTATTTGTATGTGAATCCCAGGGTTGGAGGGTCCTCACATGGGGTTTGTGTTGCTGCCAGACAGGACAAAGGCAGTGGGCAGGATATGTACACCATGGGTTAGGAGGGAGAGAGGTCATGGCCTACACCATGGACAAAGAAATGTTGCTGATATTACGGCTCTATTCCACAGCCGCTCATGACACCTGGAGGAATTTGCACTCATCTCAAGTGGCTTCCTCCTTCTTGGGGCTTGGCGCCAGGCGTCAGAAGGTTATTCAATTAATTGCAGTTGATGGCTTCCACCGGTTAGACTGCTGGATATCTCCGAGAGTTTGCCCATCATATGGAGATCAACTGGGTGGTTGACTGTATTTACATACCTCCAGGCTTGGCAGTGAGAAAGAACTTGTATCTCGGACACTCTGGGATCACCAAAGACCTTAAAGTGATTGGAATCTGCCTGCAACCAACCAAGTACATTGGTTGAATCTGACCAAAGTAGGGTATGTCTGACAGAAGGAGCTGACAGAGGCTTTGCATGGGGGAGTCAGAGGTCAGAGGGTGAAAGGGGCTCCTAACATTCCTGCCGCTTGTCCTACAGCTGTTGAATCAGGACCATGATCAGGATGACCTGACCTCTGACACCGAGGCATTCTGATTGGCAGTTCCACTGGGCCACTGGACTTGAAGAGCCAGACTTCACTGCGCTCAGTCTTGCCCAAGGCGTTAAGGGACTGATGACCATCAGGTCATTTCTGGCCCACTGACAACTTTATTAACCTCCAGAAGACAGAGGTTAGCCGGGCCAGATCTAGTTAGTAGGACCATGGCAACAGTGTCAATCATATTCCCACTGAATGGCGCACTGGGTCATCAGGTGAGTATGACCATGTTGTTTTGAAGGGCAAACGTAGGTCAGTCTGGCTACAGGGAGTCAGGACAGGAACCAGCCCTCAGAGGCTGGTAGAGGGGAGGCTTTAATTATGTCCTGCCCGAGAAAACATGAGAGAGACTAGTCTTGGGTGAAGAGCGGAACCTGATGGAACACACTCTGAAAGTCACCTTATGGCGAAAGCTCGTTCTCAAAAGCAGTCAAACTTCAAGGATAGAAGGCCCAAAGGTTGGGTCAGGTTAAAGCAGGGGTCTCAAACTCGCGGCCCGGGGGCCAATTGAGGCCTGCGGGATGATATATTGTGGCCCCCTACTTGAAATCAAAGTTTAGTGTTAGTGCGGCCCCGGCGTTGTTGTCAAACGCACATTTTTGCTGAATCGCTTGCCACGCTATTTTATCACTTGTGATAGGGAGACCAGATGACCTGGTTTTGCCAGGACAGTCCCAATATTGAGTTGTGTGTCCTGAGTCCTGACAAAAGCCAAAGGACGCTAAAATGTTCCGGTTTCCACCAACCACTACGAAATGTCCCCTGTTGTCAGCGATTACATAGCCAACGTGATCTAATTATATCC
The DNA here is from genome assembly GCF_949987615.1 of Pollachius pollachius. Taxonomy (NCBI): domain Eukaryota; kingdom Metazoa; phylum Chordata; class Actinopteri; order Gadiformes; family Gadidae; genus Pollachius; species Pollachius pollachius. The sequence goes on from NC_136936.1 coordinate 31,113,717, forward strand.
CGATCATTAACTTAGATTGGGTCAGTTGTGCTACTTTTTTTTGTGGAATACTTGATGTGGCCCAGCCTGTCCCAGACTACCTCCAGCGGCCCCCAGGTAAGTTGGTTAATGCCAGACAGAACCAAGGCCATGGGAGGGATTTGGAGCAGCCCATTGATGAGGAGTGAGGGAGGTCAGGTGGTCGTGAGCAGGTCCACGCCATGGAAACAGGCAGAGAGGAATCTATGGCTCCATACTACAACATGTAAATATTGCTGCATGAAGGGATCAGATATCAAGTGTCCCTCTTGAGCTTTGAGACCACATCAATTGGGGGTCCGAACCCAGAGCCTTCCCACTGGGAGACCTACCCACTAGACTATCCTGCCCCCCCAAACATCTCTTCCTCAAAGCGGGTGGGATGGGGGTCTCACTTGAAGATGGCGATGAGCAGGTTGAGCAGCAGGATGTTGGCGAACAGCAGGTACACACAGAGCATGAAGATGGTGAGCCAGGGCGGGAAGGCGGGCATCTGGTGGTCGTTCAGCAGCGGACACTTGGGCTTCAGGGGGTTGGAGCCGTCAACGGTGCACGACTCGATGTCGAACTCCGCATCTGCCAGGAGGAGACACACACACTAGTGTTGTGGTGATATACACAGCTCATTAGAAGTGTTTTTTTCATTTAATTAGTCAAGCTCTTTTATAGAATTATATATATATATAACAAAGCAACTGTTGAGGAAATATATAGCCTAGCAAGATAAAAAAGATTATTCTAGTAAATCCAATATTTATGTGTGCTATGCAACTTGACTTTTTATGATGTGTATTGACTTCGTTTTTGAGTGTCTGAATACTGGGCACATACAAAACCATACTATTATGATGATTTCTCTGTCATTATTGTTCCTGAAGGAGGCTCTCCTCACTGTCTATGTCATTATGGTTCCTTAAGGCTCTCCTCACTGTCTATGTCATAATGGTTCCTGGAGGAGGCTCTCCTCACTGTCTGTGTCATTGTGGTTTCTTAAGGAGGCTCTCGTCACTGTCTATGTCATTATGGTTCCCTAAGGCTCTCCCCACTGTCTATGTCATTGTCGTTCTTTAAGGAGGCTCTCGCCACTGGCTATGTCATTATGGTTCCTGAAGGTGGCTCTCCTCACTGTCTATGTCATTATGGTTCCTTAAGGCTCTCCTCACTGTCTATGTCATTATGGTTCCTTAAGGAGGCTCTCCTCACTGTCTATGTCATTGTGGTTCTTTAAGGAGGCTCTCATCACTGTCGATGTCATTATGGTTCCTGAAGGAGGCTCTCCTCACTGGCTATGTCATTGTGGTTTCTTAATGAGGCTCTCGTCACTGTCTATGTCATTATGGTTCCCTAAGGCTCTCCTCACTGTCTATGTCATTGTGGTTCTTTAAGGAGGCTCTCCTCACTGTCTATGTCATTATGGTTCCTTAAGGAGGCTCTCCTCACTGTCTATGCCATTGTGGTTCTTTAAGGAGGCTCTCGTCACTGTCTATGTCATTATGGTTCCTGAAGGAGGCTCTCGTCACTGTCTATGTCATTATGGTTTCTTAAGGAGGCTCTCGTCACTGTCTATGTCATTATGGTTCCCTAAGGCTCTCCTCACTGTCTATGTTATTATGGTTCCCTAAGGCTGTCCTCACTGTCTATGCCATTATGGTTCTTTAAGGAGGCTCTCCTCACTGTCTATGTCATAATGGTTCCTTAAGGACGCTCTCATCACTGTCTATGTCATTATGGTTCCCTAAGGAGGCTCTCCTCACTGTCTATGTTGGTGGGGACGTTGCCGAAGATGATGAGGTAGGGCTCGTACACGGCCCCCCGGAGGATCCAGTCCAGCCGCCCCTCGTTGTGGATCAGGATGCCCTGCTTGGCCACGCCGTACGCCACCACCCAGATGCTCAGCAGGAACATGAAGAAGAACAAGTCCATGACCTGGGGATAACACAGAGGGGATGACCCAGAGGGGATGACACCGAGGGGATGACACCGAGAGGTTGACACAGAGGTGATGACACCGAGGGGATGACACAGAGGAGGTGACACAGAGGGGATGATACTGAGGGGATGACACAGAGGGGATGATACTGAGGGGATGACACAGAGGGGAGGACACAGAGGGGGTGGCACTGAGGGGATGATACTGAGGGGATGATACTGAGGGGATGACACTGAAGGGGTGACACTGAGGGGGTGACACCGAGGGGGTGACACCGAGGGGGTGACACCGAGGGGATGACACTGAAGGGGTGACACTGAGGGGGTGATACTGAGGGGGTGACACTGAGGGGGTGACACCGAGGGGATGATACAGAGGGGATGACACAGAGGGGATGACACAGAGGGGGTGACACTGAGGGGATGATACTGAGGGGGTGACACCGAGGGGATGATACAGAGGGGATGACACAGAGGGGATGATACTGAGGGGGTGACACAGAGGGGATGACACTGAAGGGGTGACACTGAAGGGGTGACACCGAGGGGGTGACACCGAGGGGGTTTTATCAGTGACGTGCATCTTTCTCTATCCATCATCGTTTTTTTGCAATAACAGGTGCCTGAATCAAACACATCACAATACCGGGGAAACTTAGGGAGGGAGGGAGAGAGCAGAGAGAGAGAAGAAGAAGGAAGCAGACTGGATGGAACATTTTAAGTTGAACAAATCCCTGCAGGCCAGGCTCCCATCCACCCCCTGACCATTCACCCCCTAACCATTCACCCCCTCACCCTTCATCCTCACCATTAATCCCCTCACCATTCATTTACATTTACATGTTGGGCATTTAGCAGACGCTTTTATCCAAAGGGACTTACAATAAGTACATTTGTCATTAGAAGTGAAACAATATATAGCTGTTGGTACAGTAAGGATGTTCATAGAACCAAGTGCAAGTACTCACAATGGCTAGGTTAACCCATTCCCTGCATACAGCAGTGCTAGCTAGCTAATGCAGATGCTACACAATTATGTACTATGAATAAATAATATGAACTAATAATAAGAATAATAATAACTTAAATTGATATAGCGCCTTTCAAGGTACCCAAGATTGCTTAACAAGAGTGGGAATGGGGGGATGGGGTGGGGGGGGCAGGGATAATTGAGGAGGGTCGGTCAAGGAGAAGAGGTATGTTTTGAGGTGCTTTATGAACAGTGGCTTAATGAACAGTGAGGGGGCAGAACGGATGTGAAGTGGTAGGTTATTCCATAGGGTAGGGGCAGTTGCACAGAAGGCCCTATAACCATACGTTTTAAGTCTGGTTCGGGGAATGGAGAGTATATCCCTGCCTGTGGAGCGCAGGGACTGTGACTGGGAGTAGGGTTGGAGGAGCTCGGTGATGTATTTGGGTGCAATTGAGCAGAGTGATTTATAGATGAGGAGGAGGATCTTGAATGTGATGCGTTGTTTGACTGGGAGCCAGTGGATTTCTTGCGAATAGGGGTGATGTGCTCCCAGGGCTTGGTGTGGGTTAGCAACCTGGCAGCTGAATACTGCAATCTGTCAAGGGCCTTGCTGGGTAGCCCAGACAGGACACTATTGCAGTAGTCCAGACGGGATGATGAAAGAGTCAGTGAGGGTCTCGGTTACTCAGTTGGAAAGTGTGGGCCGGAGTTTTGAAATGTTGCATAGTTGGAAGAAAGCAGAGGAATTAAGTGCCAGGACGTACAACATACAATAGTGGGAGGGGGGGACTGGATGGCTATGCAGAGTCTAGGGTTAGTCTAAGAGATCTCTGCACAAGTGAGTTTGTAGTCTTTTGTGGAAGCTGGTGAGTGACTCTGCGGTCCTTACATCGGCAGGGAGCTTGTTCCAGCACTGTGGTGCCAAAACAGAGAAGAGTTGTGACTTTGATGATCGACCTTTTCTTGCTCTTAGTGATGGCGGTACCACGTCCAGCTGAGGTAGTTGAGCGGAGCGCCCTAGCTGGGGTGTGTGGTTTGACCAACGCTTAGAGGTAGGCAGGGGCATTTCCATTGACTGCCTTGTAGTTCAGTACCATCATCTTTAATCTGATGCAAGCTACTACAGGGAGCCAGTGGAGGTCCCGGAAGAGGGGGGTGACGGGAGAATTTAGGTAGGTTGCGCGCTGCAGCGTTCAGGATCTCCAGCCAGGAGCGAGTTGCAGTAGTCAAGGCGGGAGATGACAAGCGCTTTGAACCAGGAGCTGAGCTGCTTCCCTTGTGAGGAAGCAGGATCCTGCTGATGTTGTAGAGTGCAAATCTGCAGAACCATTCACGCCCTCATCATTCACCGCCTGACCATTCACCTCCTCAACATTCAGCCCCTCACCATTCATCTCCTAACCATTCATCCTCACCATTCACCCCTCACCATTCATCCCCTCACCCTTCATCCTCACCATTCATCCCCTCACCCTTCACCCTCAACATTCATCCTCACCATTCATCCTCACCATCCATCTCCTCACCATTCATTCCCTCACCATTCATCCTCACCATTCATCCCCTCACCATTCATCCCCTCACCATCCCTCCCCTCACTATCATTCCCCTCACCATTCATCCCCTCACCATTCAACCACTCACCATACCTCCCCTCATCATTCATCCCCTCACCATTCTCTTGACGATGATGATCTTGGGGCCCAGGGTCTTGCTGATGGTGAAGATGGCCATCAGGCGGAGGCAGAACACGATGTAGTCGATGCAGAGGAGGATCTTCCCCGCGTAGAACAGCTCTGTCGTTAGCCTAGGAGAAGAAGGGAGAGGGGAAAATACTTTTCTTTTCTAGTCAACATTATTGTACGTGCATTAATATGTGTGTGTGTGTGTGTGTGTGTGTGTGTGTGTGTGTCGGTGGCGGTGGGTTGCTAGAGGGAAAGGTGAATTGGAGGTGGAACATCCCATACAGGGCTATCTAGTCTGAACACCAACCTCTTCCACAGACATCTAACAAACTGAGTTGTGAACGCTGATGTTGAATCTGGAATGCACTTATTTGAGAAATACTATCGTCACATCTCTGAGATTTAGTCTGAGTATAGCCACTGGATGTAAATGCAAATCCAGGTCTAATGAGGAGTTATTCGGTGACTCAGATGCAGAGGGAGGACTGGATAAGGAACTTACCTAAAGGCGAGGCCGATGATGAAGAGAAGAATGGACAGCACGTCCAGAATGTTCCACAGGTCACTGATATAGAGCTTGGCCTTTTTGCTGAATCCAAACCCATCAGGGTCATGAAAAAGCTAAAGAGAGAACATAATGTGGATGTACTTCTGAGAAAATATACATCTTTATTACCTCTGTATTAAGTATCTGTATGTGTGTGTGGGGAAGGTGTGTGTGCGGGCCATGCACAGACATTGTGAGGGCCAGTGAATCTTCATGAGTTGGTGAGCAAAGATTTGCTGCTATCATGACAGTGATTTACTGCTGCTATCATTACAGCATCTGCAGTAATGAAAACTACAACAATAAACAATTATTATAAAGTACTATATAGATTTTTGCCCATGAGGGCAAAGGGACTGTGGCCTCCCAGTGTGTGTGTGTGTGTGTGTGTGTGTGTGTGTGTGTGTGTGTGTGTGTCGGTCTGTCGGTCTGTGTGTGTGTGTGCGTGTGTGTGTGCGCGTATGTGTGTGTGTGTGTGTTTTTGTGTGTGTGTGTGTGTGTGTGTGCATGTTCAATCGGCCGATGCCCTCCCTGTCTCCTACCTGCCGGACCTCCTCACACACCAGGGTGGCCAGCCAGATGTAGAGCAGCACCTCCAGCCAGGAGGGGGCGCTCTGGAAGTCCACCATCAGCACCACGGCGAACAAGAAGAGGAAGCCGAAGTAGGACAGGATGTTCCAGTAGAACTTCACCAGGGGCGAGCCGTACAGGCTGGCCAACCGGGAACACCCCCTCAGGGGCTGCAGCTGCTTGGTGCTGGGGGGCTCACTGAGGGAGGCGAGGAGTCCCATACAAGAGGTTAGGGGGAGGGTAACAGTTAGGGTGTTTGACAATTTTGTTTTCTGGTGAATAGGGAGGGACCCCCCACTCTGCGTTCCTCTTCAAAATGTATTCCTTGCTAATTAAGGGAGTTATCTTGTGTCCTCTGGGGGGCTAGGCCAGGGGGTGTCATACATATATGGCCTGCTAAGCCCTCTGAGACTATACTGGTGATTAAGGGCTATACAAATAAAATACAATTGAATTTAATTTAATGGTAGCTTTAGTGTGGCACAACACTAAACCACTTCTGTCAGCCATCCTTTCATTAAGGGCTCCACACTGGGAGGTTCAAGGTTCCCGCTAACTGCTGTGAGACTTAATTAACCAGCCATTATGTGAACTTACAACGTATTATCGTTGGTCCGCCGTACACTTCCTGTCATCGTCTCCATGGTGATGATGTCCTCTGTCCTCTGAGCTTCTCTCTGGATCACCTCGTCACGTCTGAGCAAAGTCAACAACCAGAACATGCATTTCATCTAGAACACGCGTTGAGTGCTTTAGTGTAAAGTGAGGCAGGCCCGGCGTTAAGGGTGGGCCTGATGGACCTAGGACCACCCACTGTTCAACAGGCCCACCAAAAACAAAAAAATAAAATTAAAATTAAAAAAATAAAAATAAAGGTTAATAGGTAGGGTAGGTTAATATATTTTAATTATTATTATTATTATTATTATTCATTTTTTTTAAAGGCTTCTGAAATGCTTTATTTTTGCAATGCAGCAAACTTTGTTGATATTGATGCTTGATCCGATTTGCATTAACGGGCTATTAATCTTCGTAGATGACCGTGAATTGCCGGTAAACTATTGTGTTAGTTATTATCACATTTGATTGCATCTTCTTTGTATAATAAGCCAAGCTCAGTCTGTTGCTAATGATATCAAAATATTGTTGAAAACTTAAACAATTAAACAGAGTTATGAAATAGTCGGCCTCATATTATACGAGCATAACTAAACTATGTGGAAAACATTATATTCCTGACCACTTTTTCAGTCTATAGGCCTTAGATCTAGAGTGACGCACTAAAGCACAGCCAGAAATGGTGCGTAATGGTAGAGATTCCAAAGCGCTCTTCTTTGGTCAGAACCAAGAGACGTTTTAACAATGCCGGACCCTACACACACTGGCGGTTTATTTTTGATGTACATGCGATTAGACGCTGGGGGGGGCTTGGGTAGAGGTGTGGCTGCGTTGTCTCTGTCTCTGTTGTCTAGACCAGTGGTTCTCAAACTTTTTATACCACGTACCACCACAGAAAATATTTGTCTCCCCAAGTACCACCATTATGACAGATGTTATAAAATATAACAACATACAGTAGTGTAGGCATGCGGCCCTATTCAGTTACGCACATCTCATGCAGGAGGCACATTTATTCTTAAAAAAATATTATTTATTGTTAGCTGTTGTCAGCTGTACAAAGTGGTAGCACTAGAGCAGAGACACGAAAACACATACACATACACACACAGCAAGTGAGAACATGATCTCATGGTAAATGTATTTCCATTCAAACTAGTATTTTGATAGTAGCCTAATGTTTTTAATCTAACGATTTATTTTTTAATTCCTCTGCGTACCACTAGATAGCGCATCACCAGTACGCAGTACCATCGTTTGAGAACCACTGCTCTAGACAATAACGCAGCAATATCAACGTGAGCAGTTCTAACTGGAGAGACGGTGAATTCCGTGAGCTGCTGACCATCATGGGGGAGAAGGTGATGCAGTCGCATTTAACAAAGATGTTGAAAGATGGTGCGATCTATGAGAAAGACGCAGAGGAACGTTCCTTGTGCGCCAAGCCGCGACCGAACCGGCTTGGCAGGGTAAAAAGGCCTAAGGAACGATCGCAGATAGGTCCGTCCTATGCACCGAAACTTTTTACAGTGCAACAAAATATTTAAAGACCATCAAGCTATTCAAATCTCTATTATGCACAGATAATACAACAGTATATTAGTCATTTGTATTAGATTAAACAGGGATTTGATAACGTTTTTAAATTAAGGATCACACACACAATTGGTCTGACCCATCCACAACCCTACATACGAATAATATGTATCCTGAAGCTACAAAGTTTAATACGTAAAGAAATGTTGAACCCAAGTGAACAAATTGGAACAGAGTTCAAGGCTAAATGGAGTTAATAGTTAACATGCAAACCATTGTAATAACGTCAAAAAATCGGAGGCATTAGAATTAAAACTAATAGCTAAACTGGGTGGGTATGGTTGTTTACAGAGCCCTCCTAACACCCCCTGTGTCTTTGATCTCTCTCAGAGTAAATAGGGGAACCAAACGGCTACGCTCCACCCTAACTCACCAGGACGAGTTGAAAGGGAGAGCTGTTCTATGAATAGACGCGGCCCAGGGGGCAGTTGGCTCACCTGAAGCCTAGGAAGCCTGTGAAGATGAGGGGGAAGAATACCATGGAGAGGAAGACTCTCCACAAAGGATTGTCCACAGCAAGCTCACCACACCAGATCTGGGTCAGCAGCATCTGCAACACACACACAACCACACACACACACACCCCCACACACCCACCCACCCCACACACACACAAACACACACACACACACACACACACACAGAAACATGGATTGATTAAAGGTCCCATGGCATGACAATTTCACTTAAAGGATTAACATTAATATGAGTTCCCCTAGCATGCCTATGGTCCCCGAGTAGCTAGAAATGGCGTTAGGTGTAAAATGAGCTCTAGGTATTCTGCTCCGCCTTTGAAAAATAAAAGCTCAGACGCTACGATTTCGAATTTGGCCCCATATGTCGTCATAAGGGGCAAAGTTACCGCCCCTTTCTCTGCCTTGCCCGCCCAGAGAATTTGGCCCGCCAATGAGACGATGAGCTACGACCGTGCGAGCGCCACATGTGTGTGTGTGTGTGTGGGTGTGATTACACAAACTAACGCAAGTGATGTACACTTCTTTGTTATTTGGATAACAGTTCTGCTGTTGGTGTTATGGCGCATAACACGTCGGTTCTCTGACGTCTCTGGTATTTCCACAACGAGACTCGTGGGGGTAGCGCTTAGGCACCACCGCCTCCTGCAGCGGGCAGCGGCCTGCGCCGAGGCGGTGGTCCCTCGGCAGCGGGGAGCGGGAAGCGGGGCTCAAGCGGGAGAAAATCGCTGGCAACAATCCCTTTCTCCTCAATGTCGTGGTTCATGTACTTCAGGGAGTCAAAGCCAAAGTTTCTTTCCCCCAATTCCTTCTAAACCATGGCTGAGAGAACCCCAACTACAGTCTCTTTGTGGATATACAAGAGACGAGAGTCCGACGTGTTATGCGCCATAACACCAATAGTAGAACGGTTATCCAAATACCAAAGAAGTGTACGCACTTGCGTTACAGTCCTGGAGCTCTATACCTAAATAATATCATATATATCTATATCATATAATACATTTTATCACGGCCAAAAGCTGTGTGTGCTCAAGACTCTGACGTCTTTGGTTCTTCCACTTCCACATCAATCTGAAGTAGACTGAACCGCGCGCTGCCCGCTGCCCGCTGCCGGCAGTCTCGTTGTGGAAATACCAGAGACGTCAAAGAACCGTTGTGTTATGGCCATAACACCAACAGCAGAATGGTTATCCAAATAACAAAGAAGTGTACAACACTTGCAAGTAGCTCGTACAACACTTGTGTACAACACGTGTACACACATACACATGTGGCGCTCGCACGGTCGTAGCTCATTGTCTCATTGGCGGCCCAAATTCTCTGGGCGGGCAAGGCAGAGGAAGGGGAGGTAACTTGTCCCCTTATGACGACATTGGGGCCACACTCCAAATCAGCGCGCCTAAGCTTCCATTTATTCAAAGGCGAGCAGGATACCTAGTGCTCGTTTTACACCGAACGCAAGTTTAAGCCACTGGGGGACGATAGGCAGGGTAGGGGAGCTCATATTGATATTAGAAAACGTCATAAAGTGAGCTTTTCATGCCATGGAACCTTTAATGTCTATGAGGTTGAGGTTGGTGGCCGCCTGCTTAAACATCTCCCAGTCAGTGGTTTCAAAGCAGTCCTGAAGGACAGCAGTGGCCCCCTCTGGCCACACACATACCTGCTTTAGAACCGGCTTGGTGACTTTAACCCTTGGTCTGTAATCGCGCATTTCCACCGGAGGGTGCATGTTGATAAAGGATGCAAAGGTGCCGCACGGTTCACGTTTCCACCGCTAAAAGTGGGCGTGATCCGGACTGAGCCGTATTGAGCTGTTCTCGTCTTGCAGTACTCCTCCGTTGGGGTACTGAGACGCCTGAAAGGGTGCCGACAAGTTCGAGCTACACACACCGTCCGTTGATTGGTCGACAGAATCGTCACTTCCGTGCGACAGGGGGATAATAACAAACAAACACAGTACCCGCGAGGTATTTATGTACAACGGTGAAAGCTTTGTTTATTTAAGAAAATGTCGCACCAAAGTTTGCCGTCCTTCTTGGACGTCCTATATTGTTGCTCTTTGTTCATTGTGTCGTGTTCTTCTTTTTTCTTGTATTTATTAGAAGGCTACACTGTGTTTGGCTGCTATGAGGTCCCGATGCTTACGTAGCTGCCGCGGCTATTGCCATCAGGCTTAAACCCTGCCATACCATAGAGTTAGGCTATTCCGTACCCTCACTGCTGGGCTGAGGCGTGCTGGGTCCGAAGCGTAACGCCGGTGGAAAAGGGACAAAAGCTGGCATTAGCATGACACTGATGTGGTCTGAGTTGCCGATGTGGTGGAGGGGGGAAGCCTTTTGAGTGAGGTGTAAACCAAGTCCCACTTTCTTTTGTGGGAAAGTTCACGTGTTGGTTGAATTGGGGTAGAACAGTCTTGAGATTTGCGTAATTTTGTTGTAATTTCTCTAGTAAACATGACCTGTGTGTTAAATTAAATCCTACTTTGTACCTTTTAAAGCCCTGCATGGTCCTACTCCTGCTTAAATCTCAGATCTCATCTCCCCTTACAAACCAGCAGGCCCTTTAGGTCCCTCCGCTGCTGCCCCTACTCTTTGAGAAATGTGCCGGCTTATATCAAATCAGCCGACTCAGTTGGTCTTTTTAAAAAGAGAGTCACCTGACTAAGGCTCTTGCATTGCAACGAGGAGGTGAATTGTATAATGATCAGTGCAGCACCTTGGTACCCACCTGGTTTGTTTTTTAAGGCACACTAATAAATTTGCACTTGAACTCTACTTGCCCACAAGAGAGCATGAGAGTCAAAGGTCAGAACAGGCAGCGAGGTAGACCATGGGCTGGCTGGGCTGCATCCTCAACACCACCAGGAAGGAGGGAGCCCGGGTTCAAGGGGAGGGTACCTGGACTCCGCAGTGGGCTACAAAGCCCTTGTCATCTGCCTCCAGGGCCAGCCTGATGCAGGTTGTCCGGCCCCAGGACGGGGACACCCGGATCAGCAGCTTCTGGGCCCGCTCCTCATCACAACTGTGGCACTCACTGAATACTCCTGCTCACACACACACATACACTCACACACAAACACACACACACACACACACAGACACAGACAAACACACACACACACACAAACACACAATGAAAGCCCCCTAATTCAACCACCAAGTGTGAAGCTCCTATTCCAACTAGTGTTGTTGAGTATCTATAGTGTGGTAGTGGACCTATAGCGTGGTAGTTGAGCTATGGTCTGGTAGTAGGCCTATAGCTTGGTAGTGGACCTATAGCATGGTAGTGGACCTATAGAAGAACAGTAGTGGACCTATAGGGTGGTAGTGGACCTATAATGGACCGTTTCCCCCGGTGCGTTTCCCCCGGCGTGTGCGCTTCGGCTCAGCACGCCTTGGCCCAGTAGTGAGGGTGCGGTTTGACCTAGCTCAGTTACGGCTCGCGTTTCCACCGCTGACCGTACCCTAATGGTAGGGCGGGGTTTAAGCCGGACGGCGATAGCCGCGGCAGCTACGTAAACATCATGACCTTAGAGCAGCCTGACACAGTGTAACCTGCTAATGAATCCAAGGAAAAAGAAGAATGCAACGCAATAAACAAAGAGCAACAATGTAAGACGTCCAAGAATGATGTCAAACTTTTGCGCAACATTTTCTCGCCATTGTCCAGAAATACCTTGCGGATACTGCGTTTGTTTGCTATTATCTCCCTGTTGCACGAGTGACGATTATTTCGACCAATCAACGGATGGCGTGTTAAGCTCAAACTTGTTGGCACCCTTTCAGACGTCTCAGTATCCCAACGGAGGAGTACTGCTAAATACGTCTCAGTCCGGATCTCGCCCACTTTTGGCGTTGGAAAGGCGAACCGTGCTGCACCTTTGCACACCGAACCGACCCGCACCCGCTAGTGGAAATGCGCCAATATTGTGGTAGTAGACCTTTAGTGGACCTATTGCGTGGTAGTGGACCTATAGTGATCGTATAGGGTGGTAATGGCCCTTTAGCGTGGTAGTAGACCTAAAGGTTGGTGGTGATCCTATAGCATGGTAGTGGCCCTATAGAACAGTAGTGAACCTATAGGGTGGTAGTGGAACTATAGTGAACCTATATTGGTCCTATAGGGTGGTAGTGGACCTATAGTGTTGTAGTGGACCTATAGCATGGTAATGAACCTATAGGGTGGTAGTGGACCTATAGCATGGTAATGAACCTATAGGGTGGTAGTTGACCTATAGTGAACCTATAGTGGCCCTATAGGGTGGTAGTGGACCTATAGTGTTGTAGTAGACCTATAGGGTGGTAATGAACCTATAGGGTGGTAGTGGACCTATAGCATGGTAATGAACCTATAGGGTGGTAGTGGAACTATAGTGAACCTATAGTGGTCCTATAGGGTGGTAGTGGAACTATAGGGTGGTAATGAACCTATAGGGTGGTAGTGGACCTATAGCATGGTAATGAACCTATAGGCTGGTAGTGGACCTATAGGGTGGTAGTGGACCTATGGTGGACCTATAGGGTGGTAGTGGACCTATAGCGTGGTAGTGGACCTATAGTGGACCTTTAATGGGCCTATAGCGTAGTATTGGACCTATAGCGTGGTATTGGACCTATAGCGTGGTAGTGGACCTATAGTGTGGTAGTAGACCTATAGCATGGTATTGGACATATAGAACAGTAGTGGACCTATAGGGTGGTAGTGGACCTATAATGGACCTATAGTGGACCTTTATGGCGCGTTTCCACCGGGGGTTACGCTTCGGCCCAGCAAGCCTTGGCCCAGTAGTGAAGGTGCGGTTTGGCCCAGCTCAGTTAGGGCTCACGTTTCCACCGCTGACAGTACCCTTATGGTAGGGCGGGGTTTAAGCCGGATGGCGATAGCCGCGGTAGCTACGTAAGCATCAGGACCTCATAGCAGCCCGACACAGTGTAGCCTGCTAATAAATCCAAGGAAAAAGAAGAATGCAACGCAATAAACAAAGAGCAACAATGTAGGACGTCCAAGAAGGACGTCAAACTTTTGCGCAACATTTTCTTCAATAAACTAAGCTTTTGCCGTTGTCAAGAAATATGGGTACTGAATGAATGTTTGCTATTATCCCCCTGTCGGACGGAAGTGGCGATTCTGTTGACCAATGAACAGACGGCGTGTGTAGCTCAAACTTGTTGGCACCCTTTCAGAAGTTTCAGTACCCCAACGGAGGAGTACTGCAAGATGAGTACAGCTTAGTACGGCTCAGTCCGGACCCCGCCCACTTTTGGCTGTGGAAATGCAAAACTGTGCCACACCTTTGCATCCTGAACAGACCCGCACCCGCCGGTGGTAACGCGCCAATAGTGTGGTAGTGGACCTATAGTGGTCCTATAGGGTAGTAGTGGACCTATAGGGTAGTAGAAGCCTGATAGTGGACCTATAGTGTGGTAGTGGACCTATAGTGGACCTGTAGGGTGGTAGTGGACCTATAGTGGACCTATAGAGTGGTAGTGGACCTATAGGGTGGTAGAAGCCTGATAGTGGACCTATAGTGTGGTAGTGGACCTATAGTGGTCTTATAGGGTAGTAGTGGACCTATAGGGTAGTAGAAGCCTGATAGTGGACCTATAGTGTGGTAGTGGGCCTATAGTGGACCTGTAGGGTGGTAGTGGACCTATAGTGGACCTATAGGGCGGTAGTAGCCTGATAATGGACCTATAGTGTGGTAGTGGACCTATAGTGGTCCTATAGAGTAGTAGTGGACCTATAGGGTGGTAGAAGCCTGATAGTGGACCTATAGTGTGGTAGTGGACCTATAGTGGACCTGTAGGGTGGTAGTGGACCTATAGTGGACCTATAGGGTGGTAGTGGAACTATAGCGTGGTAGTGGACCTATAGTGGTCCTATAGGGTAGTAGTGGACCTATAGGGTGGTAGAAGCCTGATAGTGGACCTATTGTGTGGTAGTGGGCCTATAGTGGTCCTATAGGGTAGTAGTGGACCTATAGGGTGGTAGAAGCCTGATAGTGGACCTATAGTGTGGTAGTGGACCTATAGTGGTCCTATAGGGTAGTAGTGGACCTATAGGGTGGTAGAAGCCTGATAGTGGACCTATAGTGTGGTAGTGGGCCTATAGTGGTCCTATAGGGTAGTAGTGGACCTATAGGGTGGTAGAAGCCTGATAATGGACCTATAGTGTGGTAGTGGACCTATAGTGGACCTATTGGGTGGTAGTGGAACTATAGCGTGGTAGTGGACCTATAGTGGACCTATAGGGTGGTAGTGGAACTATAGTGGACCTATAGGCCGGTAGTAGCCTGATAATGGACCTATAGTGTGGTAGTGGTCCTATAGGGTGGTAGTGGACCTATAGCGTGGTAGTGGGCCTATAGTGGACCTATAGTGGACCTATAGCGTATTAGTGGACCTTTGCCTTACATTCACACTACATGCGTCCTTTGACGGATGACCGAGGGCATATCTGACGCATGGGGGAGTAATCTTTGTAGACACAGCCTGCAGCCAATCAAATTGCTCCCCGCTTAAAGCCGGCTTTTTCCTGCCTCTTCCTGCTTGTTAAAAATTATTCGCCGAAGGCAAAGTGAATTATTACTATTAGTTACTATTTACAGAGCCTGAGGTTAATAATTGTTTTAGTATATACTACACGTGAACACTGCCGGGATTTATTTGTTTTTATTAGCGTGACGAGACAACCGTCTAGCGCGCTCCCCAATATCCCGAGATAGCGAACCAATCAGATCGCGCCATTTTAGGAGGTTCACGTGTAGCATATACTAATTGTTGTTATTGATGGATCACATAGTCGCAAATAGAGTGTTGCCCCTGTACGTGTACAGAGACTGGTCAAACAGAATTGGGCGATGATTGGGCAATGATAACTTTCTCCTCCATTTTTGAATCCCCCGTTGCCGGCCGGCTTTTTGACATGTGCTTTTTGACATCCACGTGTTTTCCCGGTTGTATCACAAAGGAGATTTCATTGGACAGAGTCCAAGTAGCGTTACAGTATTGTATTCGCATAACCGCAATCTGCTGTCCGAAAAGTTGAACATTTCTAAACTTTTCACGCAGGCCATAGAGCCGACAGAACGGACAGACCCACAATGCATTTCTAGAGTGCCCCATGCAAAGTCAATGAGATCCGTCGACGGACGCATGTCGTGTGAATGTAACGTTAGTGGATCTATACCGTGGAAGTGGATCTATAATGGACCCATAGTGGTCCTATACATGATCTATAGGGTGGTAGTGGACCTATAGGGTGGAAGTTGACCTATAGTGGACCTATAGTGGTAGTGGACCTATAGTGGACCTATAGTGGTAGTGGACCTATAGTTTAGTGTGGTAGTGGACCTATAAGGTAGTAGTGTACCTATAGCGTGTTTCTCATAGATGTTGGCTAGCTCCATCATCTGCTCCGTCTCCTCTGCATCCTTGACCTCCTCTGCCATCTTCTTCAGGATCTTACTGGCTGCCAGTGCAGCACACATGCAGTCTTTACACTGACGACAACACACACACACACACACACAGATAGTCATTTACCTTCTCACTAATTAGCGTGCACACACACACACAGCCGTGGTGCTTGCTGGGTATTGTGATCACCTGTTCCCAGCCAATTTGGGCTAGCTCCCTGTTGTTCTGGAGCACGGCCCAGAGGAACAGGTCCGTGCCCGGGTCCCTGGGGGCCTCGCTGATACCCTCCCCGCCCGCCTCCTGTGGATCTATCTGGATCAGACCATCACAAAAGGAAATTCAATTTGATTGTTTCATGATCGGTCATTTACTATTGACTTACACATCCATTAAGCAGCACGTAACATTTTAGAGGGCATGTCATTCAGGGGCAGGTAGATGGGGGTTAGGGCTTCCTCCTCAGGGAGGCCTACAGGTAGACTGCAGTCATTGGGCTTCCAACTCAGAACCTTTGGGTCATTGGTAATCCAACACCATAGCATCCTATGGTGGCGATAGAGAGCCTCAGATAGACGAACACATGAGTGATCAGAGCAGACTCACGGTGACGGAGTAGTCATCGCGGCCCTCGTTGCTGACGCCCTTGGAGGGGTAGATATGCTCGGTGAAGCTGCCCAGCAGATGGCGCACCTCCTCCGACACGTGGCTCATGGAGATCCGGGCGCCGCGGTCCGGCGCAGCCCGGCCCCGCACAAAGAGGCCCTGGGGCCCGCTGCGGGCCCCTCTGCGCACGCGGCGCACCGTCTGGCTGAGGAAGAAGCAGCCGGGCAGGTGGTTGTAGAGGTCGCACAGGGCGTCGTCCTGCGCCAACACACGGCCCAGGCTCACCCCGTTCTCCAGCAGCAGGCGCACAAACTCTGGCTTCAGGCCCGTCAGCGAGGAGAACATGGCCTGCTCCAGGTCCCTGGACTGGGGAGGAGAGGGAAGAGAGGGACACGTTAGAGGAGGACATGGCCTGCTTCAGGTCCTTGGACTGGGGAGGACAGGGACACGTTAGAGGAGGACATGGCCTGCTCCAGGTCCCTGGACTGGGGAGGAGAGGGAAGAGAGAGACACGTTAGAGGAGGACATGGCCTGCTTCAGGTCCTTGGACTGGGTAGGAGAGGGAAGAGAGAGACACGTTAGAGGAGGACATGGCCTGCTCCGGGTCCCTGGACTTGGGAGGAGAGGGAGGGGAGGGAGGAGAGGGACACGTTAGAGGAGGACATGGCCTGCTCCAGGTCCCTGGACCAGGGAGGAGAGGGACACGTTAGAGGAGGACATGGCCTGCTCCAGGTCCCTGGACCAGGGAGGAGAGAGACACGTTAGAGGAGGACATGGCCTGCGAGTGGGGAGGAGAGGGAAACAGGAGACCTAGGCCAGTAAAAGCTCTTTGAAATAGCAAACAGCAGGTAAGAAACACATTTGGCTGGAAGGAAGTGGCTCACCTTCCACTGACTCTCCTCCGTGAAGATCTCTGTCTCCGCGATGTCCACCCTGTTCCAGGCAACAGCCAGCTCCAGCTGCCTCTGCCAGCTGTCCCTGGCCCCCGTCTCCTGGTTCCTGGAGACTACCAGGGGACGCTGGTTACCACCCTATGCTATGCTAATGTGTTTATACCCAGCCTTTGACTAGGAAACGATTTTAGTGGGAAACTGGGATATGCTGTCAAGTTACCATCCTTTTCAGTTAGCTTAACCTGCACTTCATACGGTTCCCAATTAGAATCCTGTAGTAGCTTTAGGTTTAGCTACAGTTATATATCTATCATATATAGTTATACAGTAGGATTACCTGGACGGGGCGACTAGAGTAAATAGCTGCAGTAGGTTACATAATCAAGGTTTGAACTTTAAAATAAAACTGACACTTAAGAGGTTTGGTTTCGTCTGACGCTGTGGGACGGATCAATGAGCACCCCAAACATGGAATGTGCACTTTATATCGACTATGAAATGAAAGGTAAGTTTAGCAGGAAGTTAGATCTTAGAGCCCATCATTTCTGGAAAGGGAAAAATGAAACTAAACAGATAGAACAGAGGTTTTTTTTTGCAGTTATTCCTCTGTCACAAAAATTAACACAGATCATTAACATACTCCGTTAATAGCATTAGAGTTTGATCCATCTAAACTTGTTATTGACAAATGACAACCAACAGGAAAATGTTGAAAGGCCTGAAAAATGAATGGAACAAAATGACTAAACACGATCCACTACATTTCCATTGAGGAAACTCAACCTCTTCTTCCACTTCATATGTTCCAGAATTCAGCTGACTCAGAGGTCCTTGGTACCTTTGAGGAGGGCCAGGATGATGGCCACGTCCAGTTCTCCGTGCTGCTCCTCGCTTATTCTGAACACGGTCAGCAGGTGAGACATCCTGATGATGTCCTGAATCTGGCAGAGAGAAACATCAGAGTAGAATGCTTAATACTTTATTACATTGAGGGCCTTTAGCAGACGCTTTATCCAAAGCGTCTGCTAAGTACATTGTCAAAGAAAGACAAACAACAATATATCGCTGTCGGTACTGTAAGGATGTTCATAAAACAAGTGGCAAGCACTAACAATCAGTAGGTTAACCTATTCTCCGCCTGCAACAAAGATAGCTAGGATCAGATGCTGCACAATGCACTACAAAGTACTATTTTATAAGTGTGAACTTAGTTATTTGTACACTTACTAAAGTGTTAAGATGAAACGGTTGTGCCTGGGAGATTGCATGAGGACTTCATCTCAAACTTAGAAGTGTTTCTGTTGTATCTGCTGTTATTTTGTGAATTAAGATTTCACTGAGCACTTTTTACAGTATGATACCGTTCAGCTCTTTGTTATCATTATTTTGCCACGTTCAAAGTATGCAGCCCTTCAGTCGTCTTCTCTGTGAACAGCGTGGCCAGACTTAACTCGGTCTGTACCTTCTTGGTCCATTCTATGATCTTCAGGGCAGAGAAGGTGTTGTACTCGCTGCCGAAGAACTTGCTCATGAGCTGGTGGATGAGGGCGATGGTAACGCGAGCCAGGGGCCGCCCCGCCACCTGGGCAATCACATCCGCAATCCTCCCGGAGCCCTCCAGGATCACACAGGGGGTCCCGTTCAGCATGGCATTGAAGATGGTCTGGAGGTGAGAGAGAGAGAGAGGTAAAAACAGGGAGAAAGAGAGAGAGAGAGAGAGAGAGAGAGAGAGAGAGAGAGAGAGAGAGAGGTAGGTTGGACAATTTCAAGAATCATGATTTTTTGTTCGATTTTGTACATTCCCGCAGCTAGTAAATAAATGTAATAGAATAAATAAATAAAAACTAAATGTGAGTAATTCAATGAAATAGGGAGAGAGGAGAGAGAGAGAGAGAGAGGGAGGTGAATATAAAGAGACAGAGAAGGTTAGACAGAATGAGAGAGATGGCGCAGATAGAAATGGCGATAGAGAGACAGAAAGGCAGACAGCATGACTTACGTTTAGAGTGCCCGGCCCGCCGTCCAGAACCACACACACCACCGGGATCTTCAGACCACTCTCTGAAGGACACACACACACACACACACACACACACACACACACACACACACAGATTGACAGATATACACACATATATACACATACACAAACAGACAGATACATACACAAACACAGAAAGAGAGACGATACCAGACAAGACTAGATGAGGTAAGAGAGTGAGTTGTGTCTCCTGATGTTATGTGGAGACACATTTAGGTCACCTGACATCTCACCTGAGTTCCCCAGGGGCTTCTGGGAGATAAACTTCTCCAGGCGGCTCCTCAGCTCAATCTCCACGCCGTAGTGCCCGTGGGTCCCGTCGTCCACCAGCAGGAAGTGGCTGTGGTTGTTGTCCAGGCAGGTCAGCCGGCCCTGGCCCTGCATGTCCATGGAGTACCTGGCCAGGTGGAGCCCCTGGGGGTGGGAGGAGGAGGAGGACGTGGACGAGGAGGAGGTGGGGAGGAGGAGGAGGAGGAGGAGGAGGTGGAGGAGGAGAAAGGGGAAGAGGAAGATGGGTGGAGGAGGAGAAGGAGGAGGAGGGGGAGGAGGAAGGGGAGGGGTGGAGGAGGTGGAGAGGACGTTTGGGAGAAGATATACAAGAAGCAAAGGTAGATTTACAAGGAAAAAATTATAAGGAAGTCAAATATAAAGGACCATAACTGGTCCTTTTCATTGGAGGTATATTTAACATCATGATTGGATTGGATAAAAGTGCACTGCTAAAACTACATGTACATATTTGAATACTCTTGCGTATTTCCCTAGCCAGAGTCCTTACAGATAACGACACACAGATTTGGATTTGTTTGTTCCAAACAGACAGAAAGCCCTGATAGTTCCCTCCTTGTCCCTGGTTCCCCCTACCTCCTGCACCAGTGCCTGGCGGTTGTGGATGGCCCCCCAGGAGGCCATCCCGATGGCCACCATCTGGCCGTGGTTGGACCTGCTGCTCAGGGCCTGGTCCCTGACCGCCTGGCCCACGTACCTCATCACCCCTGCGTGGCTGCCCCCCGTCATGATCCACGCCTCTGTAAGGAGCGGGGGTAAGGACGAGGCGGGTCACGTTGTGAGAGAGGTTCTGCTCAGACACCAACGTCCACCGTCTGTCCCCTGAACAAGATGCTCTTGATGATGTCTGAAACTCAGTGTGAGCAGCTTTGGAGGAAATCGTCAAAATGAATCATTTATTTCACACATTTTTTTAAAATCTTTCCCCTGCACCCCATCAGTTAGAAAACGACACTGAACCGAATAACATAACTTATTCAACACCTTTGGAAAGACTTTATTCTGACTGGTCAGATAGTGACTTTGCTGTCTGTTAGTCCTACTTAGCAGACTGAAGCTATGAGTAGCAGACTGAAGAGTAGCAGGCCGCTGCTCTGCTACTCCAGAGTCCAACAGCAGTTTTTCTGTTAGCAGAACCAATGCAGTGAATTTATATGTTTATATTTGGTGTCAAATTGCTGATTTCTTTAATAAGATAGGATAATGTACAGCGAGCTCGTCGTTATCAAGGTGGAGGGTGGGGACTCACCCTGCTGTGGTCACTGACCTCCACACTCTCCCTTACAGAGTCACTCAATTGTGGTGTTGTCAGAGACACAGTGTGTGTGTGTGTGTGTGTGTGTCTGTCACTGTGTGTGTGTGTATGTGTGTGTGTGTTTGTGTGTGTGTCCTCTGACCTGTTGTCTTGGCGACCTTGATGAGGCCCCTGTGGAACATGCTCTTGAGGCGGGCCCTCAGGTAGAAGTTCTTGGCCCCCCCGGTCACTGAGATCAGCAGGTTGGGGGGGGTTAGTCCCCACTGCTCCGTCAGCAGCTTGTACAACACCTCAGGGGTGGTGTCTATTGACACACGGGCATACTGGACACACACACACACACACACACACGCACACACACACACACACACGCACACACACACGCACACACACACACGCACACACACACACGCACACACACACGCACACACACACGCACACACACACGCACACACACACGCACACACACACACACATACGCCACAACACTAATGTAGTCAATCAGGATGGGCATTGCGATGGGGATTGATGATGAAGTGAATCTATTTTAGAAACCAGCCTCCAGACTCCAGTCACCTTGCTGGTCTTCTGACCCAGACCCCCGAAGACCACCTCCCCGAAGGCATCGGTAGGGACCTCGTGGGTGTGTTGGTGTCGGTCCCAGGACTGGCCGGCACCGCCTGCTGGCTTCAGGGCCGCCTCCTCATGCAGGGACCTAGGGTAGCCACACTGACAGAACCCTTCCCTAGTGCACACACACACACACACACACACACACACACACACACACACACACACACACACACACACACACACACACACACACATACACACCCACACAGACAGACAAGAAGACACACAGACAGACAGACAGACAGACACACACACACACACACACATCCACAAACAGAGCTGATGCTGTGTAATACCTCTGATGCTGCAGTAGCACTGACCGCCACACACGCATCCCCCCGCACACGCATACTGACACACACCTCTCCTCACACACACGCTTGCTCACACACACACATCCTCACACCCAAGCATCCTCACCCACGGTAGTTACCCTTAACTCAGCCTCTAACAGGGGCTGGTGTCGAGGGACGGTCTGTGTGCATGTGTGTCTCAGTGAATCACTTACTTTTTGCCTTCTGCAAAGAGAAGGCATTCCTTCTTTTTGATGTTGTCCCGGAACCAGGAGGCAGCAGCATAGCGCTGGGAGGGAGGACAGAGAGACAGAAGCTTGGAGCAGCGGCCCACACTGACCGCTAGCGACGGGATGGAGGGGGTGTAGCCCACCTCCGCCTTGCCAGCCTGCATGGTGCTGCTGGAGCGGGAGCTGATTCTGAAGTCTCAGCAGTGGACCGGGGAGAGCACCGGCCGCATCATCGAGACTGAAGCTGATCACGTCACAGGGCAGCGAGCCAACAGACAGAGGACTGAGCAGATCAGCCCTGACTTCAGCTCCTGCTCTAATCAGCCAGAGCAGGATGTGGGCATTAACAATGTACTGTTCAGAGATCAATAGCTGGCATCTATTTTAGGAAATCAAGTAAAAAACAAAAAAAGATAGAAAGGAGATAGAAAGGAGATCTAGTACATAAAAAATATAAAATAAAAAGGTGTGTATGCATATACTGTATATATATATATTGTTTAGAGGCAAGACAAGTATATATATATATATAGGGTTAGGGTTATATATATATATATATATATATATATATATATATATATATATATATATATATATTCATATATATATATACTGATGCTATGTATATATATATATATATATATATATTGATTGGCCAGCGTTCTCTCTTACATACACACACACACACTCATAAATACACACAAAGACAGCGCCCATAAAACACACAGTAGGAGGTTAAACCTTCTGAACAGAGGGGAGCAGCCAGTTTATCTTCTGCAGATGGTGGGTGAGTCCCTCTGGCTGCACTCTGCTCACCATCACCAACGGCATCTCTGGTGGAGAGAGGATATCTGTCCATTCAAAGAATACAAAGCCCAGCATGCATCTGGCCTTGTTACCTTGTATCTGTCATCTTAAATGTACAATATCTATGTACAATGACACCAAGCATTTAAAATGGTACTGCAATCCAATCTCACACTATTGGAGAGATGCGTCCTAGATACACCCTATCGCACGCACACACCCCCTAACCCACGCACACACACACACACCCTAATGCACATCCCCTAATGCACACACCCAAATGCACGCACACAGCCCAACACACACACACACACCCTAACCCATGCACACACACACCCTAACGCACATCCCCTAATGCACGCACACACCCTAACACACACCTTAACGAGGCACACACCGTAACCCTAACGCACATCCCCTAATGCACGCACACACCCTAACACACACCCTAACGAGGCACACACCCTAGCACACACACACCCTAACACATACACACAACCTAACGCAGGCACACACCCTAACACACACACACACACACCCTTACGCAGGCACACACCCTAACACACACCCACACACCCTAACACAGGCACACACCCTAACACACACACACCCTTACGCAGGCACACATCCTAACACACACGCACACCCAGAGTCAGGCTCACACGGGTTGCCAGTTTGAGGACGCTGAACGGACAGGGGCGCAAGTGGAGCGCAACATTATATTTTGAGACGAGGGCAACTATTTTATTTAGACAATGACAATCAGCCACTTGATTAGCTAATGTCTACATTGGTAATACAGATATTGTTTACGAATTATACAGACAATTTGATTCATAACTGGCAACCCCGGAGTACTCAAGTCACAACACAAGAAAAACAATAACAAAGGTTTCCGACCCGGGGCAGAGGTCAAAGGTCAAAGGAGAATACACTGACTGCTGCACTGTTGTCGGAGGAGATGTTATTTTGACTTGTTTCATTAGAATGACACATCACAGTAATTTTATGATTTAGTTAAGTCAACGTTTTACATGTTGTACCTTAAGTATAGTGCAAATGCGACCCAATGCTACTCAATACATTTCTGTGCAATATTATCAAAACTTCAAAAAAGTACAGCAGGATTCACACTTTAAAATGTCCACCCTTTCACCCCATTGTTTTTGAAGTGCTCCAGTTAAGGGCCAGGGACCTGAGCTCAGGGATCCATCAGAGCCCCTTCAGGAGATGAGCTGAACAAAGCCATTCAGCACTGTGACTATGACCTTCCCTCCATGATTGAAGTGTGGTGAACAAGATAATAGCTTTCCTCAACATCGATACCAGACTATAATAGTTTCCCATCCATTATCACGCTGTAAGCAGGCATCCAGTTCCTCCTGTGGAAGCCCTTTACTCACTGTTCAGTGTTGTGTACCGAGATGCACTAAGAGAGGCTCTTTATTCACAGGTTGGCTCACCAGCAACTAACATTGGGAAGCTTCTACCACTTTCAGTTCCAATCATTCTGATCCTAATTAGTTGAAGGAGAAAAGTATTCATAAAAACCTTTAACCACTGAACAAACATCTGACAAACAAGCAAACACTTCTAAACATCACAGAGAGCAAATCCTAGAAAGCGTTTGACCTTTACCATGTGAACCGCCCTCCAGACCTCTCCTCCCCGGGCCCAGCGGTGGCGACTACGTGGCCGCTGAACCTCCAGCACAGGACCAGGGTCTGTTGTGAGCCAACCTGCGTTTCGTTGCCCGACACTAACACTGGGCGTCGCTGCTCCGGTTACCTAGACAACGTCTCGTGAGACGATACATCGAGGGATCCTGTTTCTCCATGGAGATGGTTATGGGATTAATGAATCACCTCAGCTGGAATGCTCAGAAAACAAATGCATTGTTTTCAAAGTCAGAACAGGACTAAGGCTGAATGAGATAGACATACATATACATAGATATACACATGCAATATCATTCAGTCTCAGTTCTGTTCTGATTTGTTCAGCCTCAGTCCTGTTCTGATTTGTTGGTTCACAGCAAAACACTTTTTGAAGATTCTGTTCTCTGTCCTAACTATTTAACTCTTTAAAAGGGTAATCAAGGGAACTAATGTGTACCAGATCATTGTTTTAGTCTAACAATTCAACTGCCTTTATCCACACCACCGACAAATGGGAAAACAAGACCAAGAAAAGCAATATGTATTGTTTTTAGAGTCGTCTCCATGAAGATTGGTGTACCTATTAATATAAAATTAACAATCTTCTGTTGGATTTCATACCATTGAAACGCTCAACATAATATCCAAACCTAAATGTTTTGTCCCAGCCTTATACATAATCTTCCTTTATCTTAAACCTGGTCTCATTCTGTGGCTGTGTTATGGTTCAGAGACAGACGTTCCTGTTTACACGCTCTGAGATCGCACAGGAAACCCAATATTAGTGTTCTGAATGGTCCCGGGGCAATAGCCAGCAGAGATTCCTTCCATGAAGATAAAGATAGAATGGAAAGTAGCTCAAATGATAATGGTCATACAATGATACCCTACTTAACATTCCCGCACACAGCACCACATGTGCAATCTGATTCAGGTCAATAAGACCGCAGCAGAACTCCTCTGCGATTCCCTTCATGAGGTGCCTTCGTCAATAGGTCCATGGGTCTGAGGCGTCTCAAAGCACTGGCTAGTGCCTCACCTTCAACGCTGGTTGCATGCTGAGGCTGCGTTAGATTCGCTGTAGTAAACATGGATGTAATAATGTGTTCTAAGTCGTTATGTGTATATGTACTTTGCAGTGGTGCATGGCTCGTCTGTATCACGTGAACAAATTAACACAGACACTTGACTCCCATACGGCACAATATTTATTCAACAATATACAGATTATTTAATCTCTTACATCTCCAGACTGCTCTGCGTTTTTATTCATTTTTTTATACCTTTCGATTTTAATCTCTTTTGTACATTTGTTATTTACAAGATTTAAAATATGTCATTCTTTCTATTTATACAACAGACAACAGTACATGGTGCTCTACTCATCTTTTAATAAACACCTTTTTTTCTCATTCCATCAAGTCTCTGACATCAGAGTGACCGACATGGACCTGTGTTACCCTCACACCCTTCCCCCTTCCACCTCCTCCCGTCACTCACCACCGGGGCCCGTTTCAAACAGCGTTCCCTAGTGGTGGCGTCCTCTAATTACAGCCACATGCAGGATGGTTGTACAGAATGACACACAAACGTCACACCGGGGGTGGAGAGGCTCCACCGTGGGATTGGGGAGCTACAAAGGACAGAGTGCACTGGATAAAGTGAGAAAACGAACGAGCAGGAGAGGGGGAGAGCTTCTTCCTGCGGTTCGTCTCCCACGCTGAACAAACCTGGCAGAACAAGTGAGTGTTGCATAGAATCACTGGGAGCCCAGCAGAAACCCACCCCCCAAAAAATAGATCTGATTGGTGCCGACGGGGTTCATGAATAGCTTCAATAAACGGTGAAATCCTGAGACCTTACTGACCCTCACTTATATATGAATACATATATATCTATGTATATCTATATACATATATATAGACATATGTATACATCTATACACATATCTACATATATGTATATATATCAATACACATATATAAATATATATACATATATATATATATATATATCTATATATAGAACTATATAGATATATATATATACACACACACACACACACACACACGTATATATATATATGTATGGTATCTATATATCTCTATATATCTTTAACATTTGAAAGAAAAATATACAGCTGTACCCTAAACCTTTATATAAACTTTGTTAAAGAAAATAAAAGCAGTGTTGAAGTACTACTCAGACTGAGCCCTGCATGGAGGGTGTCTGCACATCTATATATTAATCACATGGACCAGAGGGACAGAGGAGGTGGATGAACGGTGGATTAAAGTGCATTATACCAAATAGCGAAACAAAAGCACACGTTTGAAGAAACACATGCAGGACGGTAAACCCCCCCGTCCGACCAGCGTCAGGCGGGCAACACGAGCAAACACCCAGGAACCCTCCCTCTGGCCTGGTCCGCCATGATGTGTTGCGTCCTGGTCTTGGACCACAGTATTGACCAGGGGGGGGGGGGCAGGTGACCAGGGGGTACGATCAACACAGCAGAATACAGCAGAATACAGCAGATTACAGCAGAATACAGCAGGAACAGGGGGGGGGGGGAGCACGTGAACACACTGAGGATGCAGGTGTTTGTGTACTACACCATGTAGCTATGTAGGGTGTTATTTGATCGCTCTCTCCCTCCTATTCTCTCACCCTCTAAAGGAGGAGTGTGTGCCTTTGCGTCTCAAGCACACACCCACTTACAAAGTAACGCATGCATGCACACACACACACTCTACCGCACGCAGCCTTAACGTACGCAGACACACACAAACACTAACGCACGCACACATCCTAATGCAGCCACACCCTGATGGATGCACACACCCTAACGCACACCCCCTAATACATGCACACACCCCGGCACACTCACACCCTAACGCATGCACAATCACAGCCTAACACACGCACACACCCTAACGCACAAACACAGCCCAACACATGCACACACCCTAACGCACACCCTAACACACGGACACACCCTAGCGAACAAACACACCCTAACACATGCACACATCCTAACGCACAGCCTAACACGCACACACACCCTAACGCACTCACTCACACACCCTTACACACCCTAACGCACAAACACACCCCAACACACACAAATGCACAAACACACCCTAACGCATGAACACACCCTAACACACACCTGAGCACTCTCCCCCTGGACCCCCGTAGCAGCAGTAGTGACCCCCCTTCACTGCAGTAACTCTTCCCCGCTGACTGTTGTCTACGTAGAGAATGAGCCTGTTTAAAGAGGACTGGACCATGGATTGTATCAGTGTATCCCCCTGTGGGACCTCTGACCCCAGCGCTTTGTATTCACTGAGGTTCCTCTCAGCACCCAAACATAAAAACTACCGCAGGAGAACATGATTGCTTTGAGAAAAGGAAATTGTTCATCGCAAACAATTCCTCCAGATCGGTGGAATAGAATATTGATCTGAAGACCGTGAATGACGTTTGTGACCCTCACACATTGAGAAGATAAACTGACACATAACAGCACAGAAACCAAAACTCATAAGTCACACATTGGAACAGCTAATAAAAAGAATTAAGGATTAAATGAGTAAATTGGCACATCTGTTGGAGACCAGGAGAAACTACTTCATGTCTTAATCTGGCAGCCATCATCCTGGCTCCGCGCTCAAGCAGAACAACAAAGCTGTGCACAAGAAGAGGCATTTCAAGGAGATCCAAAATGAACCTAAATAAATTGCACTTGTATTATAACCAAATAAAAACAAATAGTGATCGTTCACAATTTAAACTAGAACTTAAATCTACACCTATAAGCAGACAGTTCAAGATAGAGCAAGATTGTGTATTTTAAGTGGATCCAAACAGAATTAAAACTCTAGGCACAAAAGAAATTAACTGAATCTTCCCACAAACCTATTAAACATCGTCATTACAGTTTACTCTATAAAGGGGCTTTGTTTAATGGTGGATTAATCTGAACTCATGTCCCGCCTCAGACAGAACAGCACTGAAAGATCAGTGTCTGAGTGGCAGGTGATGTGTTGCACGATGAGGTAGAACAAAAACAATGAGCATCCAATCAGGGCGCACAAAACACTGGATGAACGTTGGAGTGAACCCACTGTTCAGAGCCACCAGGGGGCGGTATACTGCAACCCTGAACCCAATGTTCAGAGCCACCAGAGGGCTGTCTACTGCCACCCTAAAACAAACATTTCAGAGCCACCCTGAACCACTGTTCAGAGCGACCAGGGGGCAGTATACTGCCACCCTGAACCGACTGTTCAGAGCCATCCTGAACCCACTGTTCAGAGCCACCAGGGGTCGGTATACTGCCACCCTGAACCCATTGTTCAGAGCCACCAGGGGTCGGTATACTGCCACCCTGAACCACCAAGGCATTTTATTACAGCAAATGATAAATTTGCCCCTTGAAATAAAGTAAAGGGAACTCAGAGTCTCCCTTAGAATAGTTAGAGCTAGAGAGATACATGTGTCACATGAAGTCAGTAGTGGCCCTCAGAATGACTGTTGAAAGCACAAACCTAATGGAGCCTGATTTAGCTTCTCAGGGGCCACGGCCCAGTGTCTCCTCAACCCTTCTGTTCGGACCAGGACCTCACATCCTAACAGCAATAAATCAAATAAGTAGAAAACATTGACGCTTAAAAGCAAAAAACTTCTGTCGTTTCTCTACACAAATGGAAGTTATAATTTGAAACAAAAAACAAGAAACAACTAGAACTATGTTCTTTGGATTTCAGTTATTTCACTTGATCTAATCGTTTTAACTCCCACATGACATCCGTTGACGGTTATGCCACTGGTAAAAGAAAATGAAACGTATAATCACCCATAAAATCAGAAGACTTTAAAGAAGATGTCACAGGGACAGATTGCACTTGAGTCCAGGAATGAGCGGGTAGGAGGAGAGAACGAGCACACGACCACACACACCTTATTGCTGAATCTTTTAGGCCAACACCGATTCAGTCCGCAACGTTTAAACTTCGGACTCTGAGAGCTGAATCATCCAGCTTCCTCCTCCTCCTCTCTGTATCTGACTGATGACCCCTCCCTCCTGTCCCCCCAGTCGGACCAACGGGAAGAAACCAGTGATACACACGCCCACGACGAGGTTAATGATGGACATGTTGGACTGGTGTGTGTGTGTGTCTCTCCCTCCACGACCCCCGCGAGCCGTCCAATCAGACGGCAGGAAGATGAGGAATGGTTTTCAGTGGAGACTGACCAGTGTCCATGGGCAACGTTCACCCTTTCACCTGGGGATGGGCGTGTCTTCTGTCAGCAAACAGAAATACACAATCCAGGCACACCCAAATATATAAACAGAACCACACACAGAAACATCCACACATAGACAGGCTCTCTCCACACACATCTTAAACACGAAGTTCGATTCCTCAAGTGACAGGACCAGGTAGCTCAGAGTCTGTGTGTGTGTGTGTGTGTGTGTGTGTGTGTGTGTGTGTGTGTGTGTGTGTGTGTGTGTGTGTGTGTGTGTGTGTGTGTGTGTTACACCTGGGATATGATCTGCATGTTGAAGCTGGGCGAGCGGGACTGGGGCGTGAGGGGCGCCCCGGCGGGCAGGAGGTCCTGGTTCTCCTCCGGCCGCACAAGGTGCTCCTCCTTCAGGCTGATGGTGGAGTGTCGCCGGGACCCCCCCGCCTTCGCCCCACCAGCCCCAGCCCCGGACGGCCCCTCCCCCGCCTGCCCCGCCCCATTCAGGCTGAGCTTCATGCAGTCGAAGGACTTGCTGGAGGAGGTGCTGGCCGTGCGGACCAGGGCGGGGCCGGCCGGGAAGCTCAGGTGCTTCTTGATGGGGCTCAGCTGGATGGCATCCAACGTGATGCCCGCGGGCGGAGACTGGCGCCTCAGCTGCTGCTGGAACGCCTCCTTCTGTTGTTTCTCCGCCTCCTTCTGCTGCTTCTCCACCTCCTTCTGCTGCTTCTCCACCTCCTTCTGCTGCTGCTTTTCCGCCTCCTTCTGCTGCTTCTCCACCTCCTTCTCCCTCTCCTTCTCCCTCTCTCTCTCCCGCTCCTTGTCCCGAGACAGACGGGCCGTCACCGCCTTCTTGATGCTGCTGCCGCCGCCGCCCAGCCCCCCGCTCTTCTGGCTGCTGGCCCGCCCGGCCACGCCCCCGGCCACGCCCGGCTTGGTGGCGCTGGGCTGGCTGCTGTTTGACGCCCCCGAGGAGAAGCCCTCGTCGGGGTCATTGAGGTTGAACGAGTCTTCGCCCCCGCTCATGCCGTCAGCGTCTGTTTGAAGGAGGGAAACACACACACACACACACACACACACACACACACACACACACAAAAGCTGGTAAACACAGCTAGTGTGTCTCATCAAGCATGGACCATGGAGCCAGAGACCCGCCATCTTGTGTGGACCCGTGTGGGGTCATGTCATAATGAGATCAAATCTGAATAATAAAACCATGAAGACATGCCAATACACAGCCAATAGTTTTAGATTTCCTCAAATTATTACATTGCTACTATATTGCCACTAGAGATGACTGAACACCTTGAGCTTTAGATCAATGCAATATATCATGACACCCATTCTGAATCTCTGAATGAGCGGAAAACGCTTCAAATGAATCACAACCTGCTGGGGGCCATTTTGCTACAAGGCTGGACAGCATTTGACTTAATGTGCCATGTTAACATGTAAATAATAATAATAATAATAATTGGTACAAACACTGAAACTGGAGAATATTCCATGAAGCTGCATTGTACATAAAGTTAGATAAAAGGGTTTGGTTAAAGAACTCCACATCTCCTGTCATGCTACGGTGGGACAGGCAGGCCGCCAGGGGGCGCCAGAGGCCGTCAGCGCAGACAACACAGAGAAGAAGACATGCAGATGACGTAAGGGTGGAGGACGCATGCCCTGTACCACAGTGTCCCAGGATTCTGACTAGGCCAACCTCTCCTGCTCACTCCCTCTTGTTCTCCCCATCCCTATCTCACTCCTCTCTCCACCTCACACCCCCTACCCACCTCACTCTCCCCCTCACTCTCCTTCTCCACCTCACTCTCCCCCTCGCTCTCCCTCTTCTGTCCCCTCAGTTCTGGATCCGAACTAAGTCTGAATCCTTTATCAGTCAGGCTACCAACTATGCTATGTTGTTGCCCATCAACAAAGTCTGCGGATGGCCTGAAGCAACATCTCTCTTCTCCTTCCGCCTTCCTTTCTGTGTTAGCCAATAAAACAGACACTTGAGAAAACCGAATTATTGGGTTATTCCGACTATGATTGGATTTTTAAGATGCATGTATACACCTTAGTCTGACTAAAGTCTGACCGAATCAGGTTTCTCATTAAGACCCCTTGATAATTAGATTGATAGTTGCGTTAATCGTGCATGTATACATTCAATCGGATTGGCATCAGAATTTGTGTTCTGCGCATGCTCAAGTTTTTTTCCCGGGCCGTGAGCTGGAAGTAGAAGGAGATGATAGTTGTGTTGTTGTCGCCGTCGGAAAATGAGAAACAGCGATTTATTTAAAAAGGTGGCGAAGAAGATGAAGGAAGCCGGTGTCGTGCCAATGTAGTTACCCCCTATAAGAAGTGTATCCCCGGCTGCGGTAGCGCGCATGCATCCAGTGCATGCACGCTTTGATTTCACCCCCGTTCACCCAAGGCTGAATTAAAAGTACATGTTTTTTTAAATGTTGGTCATCAACGAGGTTGTAGAGTAGTAACTTCGGACACATCTGTCAAAGCAAATGTTTTTTTCTTCCAATGTGTTTACGATCTTTATTCGTTCATTGCGCCGCTGCCAAATTGACATCTGCCTAATGAAAAAATCTTTCTCGTATGCCGCCTGAGTTTGTTGTTGCTGGTGACGTGAAGACGTCAGCCAGTGGCTCTATTACCACTAGTTGAAATGGGTACGGCGCCACCTATCGTACCGCGGCATGACATGCTTCGGCCAATGAATTGATTTACTCACCGCCATGTACACTCGGACAATTGCAGTTGTCCAATTGAGGAGCATAGTCGAACTATGGCAGTAATCGGATTAAGCGGTGCATGTAAACGTACTGAAAGTGTTGGCAGGTGAACGGGAACCTGAACCAAGGTGTATCAGGGTGAGTGTAAACTTGGACCAAAGTGTACCAGGTGAGTGTCAACCTGGACCAAAGTGTACCAGGTGAGTGTGAACCTGGACCAAGGTGTACCAGGTGAGTGTGAATCTGGACCAAAGTGTACCAGGTGAGTGTAAACCTGGACAAAGGTGTACCAGGTGAGTGTGAACCTTGACTAAAGGGTTAAAGTTTACCAGGTAAGTGTAACCTGGACCAGGTTCAAAGGGTAACCAGGTGAATGGGAACCTGGACTAAAGGGTCAAAGTGTACCAGGTGAGTGTAAACCTGGACCAGAGTCAAAGGGTAACCAGGTTAATGTGAACCTGGACTAAAGGGTCAAAGTGTTCCAGGTGCGTAAACTTGTACCAGGGTCCAAGGGTCACCAGGTGAATGTATCCCGTCTGGACAAAAGTTACAGCTCATTCCAATGGTGGCTTATGAAAAATAGTTTGCTCCTAGTTTCGGCGAGATGAAACTGTTATGTGAGGGATGGCATGGATGTAAGTACAATAAAGAAATAACTGTTAAATTGGATAGGATGCCAGGCAGACACTGGGAACATGCCAGTTGCTACTGGCAAATTCATCTCAAAGTATCCAAACTGAACTACTAGATAACGAGAAAGAAGAACAAATAAATCATTAAAGCCAAGTATCCAATTATTAATAAAATAATTGAACGGGAGCAAATTTTGAATGGGCCATTGCCCGTTCCCCTCCTGCACGGATTGGAAGGTTGAATTTTATGTTTCTCATGCACATGCCGGAGGAGACGGGGGGAGGGAGGGTCTGATTCTCACTGAGCGTTGCGCTGATGATCACAATATGGGAAAAGGTCTCTCCAGAACACACCACAAGCAATACAGGCAAGCGTCTGCACACAGGAACAAAATGGAGATGGACACAAACCCTGCAGTACTGCGAGCCACCACCGTGTGGCGACAGAGGAGCAGCAGAGACCTGAGGTCTTCTGAGGAAGTGTTTTGGAAGACAAATTGGCCAGCAGAAGTTAAGCGCCAGATAAATCCAACTGATTTGCAGCATTAATAATGAGTGGTACTGCTGCACATGCTCAGACTCCGCTTGCATACGCTAGCACCGGACATGCTCAGTGAGTGACAGGGCCTCCTGGGGGGCGGGGTCAACCGGAGACCAGGTGATGTGATGACAGCAGGCCCATGCAAAGCGGCCCGGGGTCCAGCTCTCCTTTTACCGCCAGAACAACACCTGGGCGGGGGGGGGATCGGCAGCAGGACCAGTCCAGCGTGGGAGGGGAGCGGGGGAGCCAAAAGGCGGGGGTGACTAAGACTCTGGGGAGGAGGAGGAGGAGGAGGAGGGCAGCCAGAAAATGAAGATCAGCATCAGGGCGCGGTGACTCTCTCCCAGGAGGAGGAGGGGGAGGTGCAGCAGCGGGCAGGGGGGGGGGAACCGGAGGGGGCAGGGTGTGGTCCCTTGGCTTCGAGAGACCACGTCCCGCCCCGCGCTGAGCTCCTACCCTCCATTATGGCCGGGGGCCCCGTGTGGACGGCGCTGCTGCTGTAGTTGCTAGGGCGACCGGGCGGCCATGCCCCTTCCTTGGCGGTGCCCGACGGCTCCTGCTGGTGGGCGTGGTTCTGGTGGGCGTGGCTAGGAGGGTGGGCGGGGACTCTGAGCTCGGAGTCACTTGAGAGGTCAAAATTATCTGGGAGTCAACAAGACAAGATGGGTTGACGCCCTTTAGTGGCCCCCCCTTCGAGACAGGCCTCAATGAAGGGCCCCTCCACCTGAAGACTTCAACCCCCCTACCCTACAGCAGCACTGTGTGGACAAGAGGCAATCAACCAGAGGATGTCTAATCTAAGCATTTGGACCATTTCCTCCAAAATGTGACTCTCAAATGCATAGATGTTTTATATCACAAATCATAACTACAAGGAAAGAGGAACTAGGCAAGCAGCACAGAGCAGCAGGACACACGAGTGTAAAGCAGGAACACACACTGGATGGTGCTGGTTCATCATGAAGCCTGTAGGATAGAGCTTATGATATAGAAACCAGTATACACTAGTATATACCAGGTACACCAGTATATACCAGGGACCTAAACACACACTACAGGACTGTTGTTTGAACACTCTACAGAGACACACTGAGACATGTACTGTATTAAATAACGAATGGGACACAAAGTAAATTACTCCCTCGGCTCCCCCTGAAACCCAAGGAGAGGTACTTGTCCCTTAAGGGGTGGGCTGCACCCATCGCCCTGGACCCAGCACTCTGCTGTTGGAAGCAGGCCTTACCCTCTCTCTTCCAGCGGTGGCGGCGGATGGAGGCGGTGGTGATGGCGGAGATGGAGATGCGTCTGACGGTGGGGGTGACCTCCACCTGGAGCACCTGGCGGGCGCGGGGCTCGTCAGGGGCGCTGGCCGGCAGGGAGTTCCTCATGGCGTCCCCCACCTGAGGAGAGCAGGGACATTGTCAGCCCGTCACTACTCACGCCCTCCATGAGTCAGCTGAGCTCTGGAGCCGTCTGACAACGTCACAGCAGAACAACTGGGGAGTCAGTATAAGGGTTAGCTTATACTACCCTAACCCTAACCTCTATTAACACCAGCGAATCCCAACCCCTGGTCCCCGAACACGTTAGAACCAGGCTTTCCTTGTGTTTCTCTTCTAAATTGTATTATTTTGTATTATTGCATTGTTGAAGTGAGCCTGAGACTAAAGCATTTCATTGCTGTTGCTTTAATTGTCATGAATATGACACCATCTTGAAAAAAAGCCACATTATTTGTTGAAAAATGATGCATCTTAAAATGATGCATTAAAATTTACTACCGATCCTCCGAATAAAGGTTGGGAACCCCTGTGCTACACGACCTAGCTCCAGAACTACAACAGAGAAGACCTTTCGGAGGGAGAAGCTCTCTAAGGAGACCAGGAGGTCGAAACCCAGCCTACGTACAGAGTGATGGAGCAGCTGCTACATTCCACATCTCATTAGGATCACAGCTTTATCGCTACGTTTTTAGGTCTTTGGGTCTACAGTAGGTCCATAGTAGGTCTTTGGGTCTATAGAAGGTATTTGGCTCTATATTAGGTCTTTGGGTCTATAGTAGGTAATTGGGTGTATAGTAGGTCTTAGGTAGGTCTATAGTAGGTATTTGGGTCTACAGGAGGTCTTTGGGTCTATAGTAGGTCCATAGTAGGTCTTTGGGTCTATAGCAGGTTTATACTAGGTATTTGGCTCTATAGTAGGTCTTTAGTAGGTCTTTGGATCTATAATAGGTCTATAATAGGTTTCGGTTCTATGATAGGTCTTTGGGTCTATAGTAGGTCTATAGTAGGCATTTGGGTCTATAGTAGGTATTTGGGTCTATAGTAGGTCTTTGGGTCTATAGTAGGTCTTCGGTCTATAGTAGGTCTATAGTGGGTAATTGGGTCTATAGTAGGTCTTCGGTCTATAGTAGGTCTATAGTGGGTAATTGGGTCTATAGTAGGTCTACATTAGGTCTATAGTAGGTCTTTGGGTCTATAATAGGTATTTGGGTCTATAGTAGATCTTTGGATCGAAGCAGGTCTTTGGTCTAAAGTAGGTCTATAGTTGGTCTATAGTAGGTCTATCGAAGGTCTTTGGGTCGATAGTAGGTCTTAAGAGTCGATAGTAGGTCTTTGGGTCTATCGTAGGTCTATAGTAGGTCTTTGGATCTATAGTAGGTGTATAGTTGGTCTATAGTAGATCTAAAGTAAGTCTATACTAGGTATTTGGGTCTATAGTAGGTCTTTAGTAGGTCTTTGGATCTACAGTACGTCTATAGTAGGTTTTGGGTCTATAGTAGGTCTTTGGGTCTGTAGCAAGTCTATAGTAGGCATTTGGGTCTATAGTAGGTCTTTGGGTCTGTAGTAGGTCTATAGTAGGCATTTGGGTCTATAGTAGGTCTTTGGCTCTATAGTAGGTCTTTGGGTCTATAATAGGTCTTTGGGTCTATAGTAGATCTTTGGGTCGATTGTAGGCCTTTGGGTCTAAAGTAGGTCTTTGGTCTATACTAGGTGTTTGTTTCTATAGTTGGTCTATAGTAGGTCTTTGGGTCAATAGTAGGTCTATAGCAGGTCTTTGGGTCGATAGTAGGTCTTAGAGTCGATAGAGATCTTTGGGTCTATCATAGGTCTATAGTAGGTCTTTGGGTCTATAGTAGGTCTATAGTTGGTCTATAGTAGATCTATAGTAAGTTTATACTAGGTATTTGGGTCTATAGTAGGTCTTTGGATCTGCAGTAGGTCTATTGATGGTTTTGGGTCTATGGTAGGTCTTTGGGTCTATGGTAGGTCGATAGTATGCATTTGGGTCTATAGTAGGTCTATAGTAGGTCTTTGGGTCTATAGTAGGTATTTGGGTCTACAGTACGTCTATAGTAGGTATTTTGGTCTATTGTAGGTATTTGGGTCTATAGTAGATCTATAGTAGGTCTTTGGGTCTATAGTAGGTATTTGGGTCTAAAGTACGTCTATAGTAGGTCTATAGTAGGTATTTTGGTCTATAGTAGGTATTTGAGTCTATAGTAGGTCCATAGTAGGTCTTTGGGTCTATAGTAGGACTTTGTGTCGATAGTAGGTCTTTGGGTCTATAGTAGGTATTTGAGTCTACAGTACGTCCATAGTAGGTCTATAGTAGGTATTTTGGTCTATTGTAGGTATTTGGGTCTATAGTAGGTATTTGAGTCTATAGTAGGTGCATAGTGGGTCTTTGGGTCTATAGTAGGACTTTGTGTCGATAGTAGGTCTTTGGGTCTATAGTAGGTATTTGGGTCTACAGTACGTCCATAGTAGGTCTATAGTACGTATTTTGGTCTATTGTAGGTATTTGGGTCTATAGTAGGTATTTGAGTCTATAGTAGGTCCATAGTAGGTCTTTGGGTCTATAGTAGGTGTTTTGGTCTTACCAGTAGTGGCTGGGAGTAGAGCTCTAACTGGGATCTGTATAGGATGTCTTCTAGCGCCTCTCGACCCAGCTCCCACTCTCCATTGTATCTGCGCACACACACACACACACACACACACACACACACACACACACACACACACACAGATAAACATGAGACTGTGAGACATGACGCTGGTCTATTATTGAAAGTAATTTGATAAGGAAAAGATGAGCAGGTGTGAACACTCAGGTGTCCGCATTATGAGCTCAAATCATAGGGTTTAAAAGGGTGTATATCAGCAAACCTTTCATGACTAATATTTCAAATAATCAAATTGAAAAGTGCAGAAAAAGTGAGTATTTACAGTTAAGAGGTGGATAAACGGTCAGGGTTGATCAATCATCCTCCTGATGAGTATGTTCTTATTACAAGGATCAGAGGGCTTTGTCTAAAATGACGTTGGCGGCCGTTTTGAGCCGAGGGGAAATTCTTTGTGATGCATGGGAGAAATATTCAGATCGGACAGACATGACTCATAAAAACTCTGGGTTTGTTGAGGTCTTGGGAGTCAAGGACATCTCCTATTCTCATGACGCAGTGACAAGGAAACCAAGGAGAGGGAATCAAACAGTCATCAACATGGATGAACATCGACTGGAGAGCGTTCTCACTTTAGAAGAGACAAATGACTGAGGAGGTTCAATGAAACCTTTGTGATGTGGAGAGGATCACGGGAGCTGTAGATGAAACGCTCAGAGAGAGACAGACAGAGAGAAAACTAACTAACTATTTACTCACTGAGCGCTGCAGCACAGAAATTAAAAAAAGGAGAGAGAATCCCAGAGAGAAGGATGAAAAGAATGTCAGTAAGACAGATGGAGCGACATGGATCTAGATATTTTTTGACTCTCACTAATCTGCGTTGAATATGCAGCAGCATGCGCCCTTGTTTAAGGTGAGCCATGTTCTTCAGGGGTGGAGAGTCAAGGTTCATCCGGTGACCTCAGCCTTTTCCCCTGTGTAGGGTGAGGGTCACTCATGGCCCAAGGACAAATGCACAGGAGCTCAGGCTGATGAAGATGATGAATTTGATGTTGGTGCTGATGATGGTGATGATGGTAATGATGAAGAGGTTGATGACGATGAGGCCTATTGTTGTTGATAATGATGAAGGTAGGTAGGAAGGTATAGAAAAACATAGGAATAATGTTTGTTAAATGCGCAATTATAAGAAAAACGTATGTAAATATATAAAAATATGTAAATAGTTAACGTTGATCGTGAAAATGGTTAATTAAACGAAAGAAGGGGGTAGGGGACCTACAAGCTTTTGCTTCCCTCTACTCCTTTTTTTTTGAACATGTAATGAGACTATTTAATTTTGTTACATATTTTTATGTTGATTCTTAAATATGTTTTTGTTAATGTCTACATGTTCAAGAAAATAAATAAATAAATAAGGTACTGAGGAGGATGAGGTTGTGTGGCAGAACCTTTTTTTCATTCAGTATAGAGAACTGTGAATAGCGGTTTTGCTAAGTTAGTTGATTGTCCACCAAAGGGAACCACGTGCACACACCGACCATGTGTCTGTACCGACCATGTGCACATACCGACCATGTGTCTGTACTGACCATTTGCACACACCGACCATGTGTCTGTACCAGTGGCGGCTGGTGGTTTAGAAAGTGAGGGAGGAAGGACTGCACGCTTGACTGCCATTGGCCTGCTTGCACTGTTAGTGGCGTATGGTGGCATAATTATGTGAGACTCAGGTAGTTTCAGGGTGTTTTGGTGAACTACAAAATAGCAGGGAAGGATAATTATTTGAATACAATTGATACAAATCCACCAGTGGCAGAATTGTACTTTGAAAGCTGGTGTGCAGCATGTCTTGGACTACAAGGGCAGAAGGAAAGGATGCAAAGCCAATTAGTCAAATAATCTTGATTTGTAAAACTAAATAAAAAAATGTGGTCCTATCATTTGTGGTATAATGCCAATTGGTTATAATTGGTTATTTTTATTGTCCCGTAGGGGGCGCTGTGGTTATGAGATGCGCTGATACTACTGGAAGGGAGAAACAAAGAAAATAAAGGAACTGGCAACATTTAGCAATCCAACCTCCTGAACCATTTGATTTCTCAAAGCCACATGAATGGATATAGATTTGAACGGTTCCGTCAGGCAAGCAATTTAACAACATGCTTGGACGAAAACCAGGTGAATACTCGGATAGGAGATGAAGCGGGTGACGTTTTGAGAGGCTTAAAACTCGGAGTGTGGAAGACCAACTCGTATATGGCAAAGTATGTTGGCCTTCAGGCCTTCCTTATTGTGAAAAAGAACATTGTCTAAGAGCGTGCAAGATTTAATATGCGGAAGCAAGAAGCAAATGAAAATGTTGATACATTCGTGACTGCCCTGTATGCACTAGCAGAGCACTGCAATTATGGGATTTTGCATGACGAGTTTATAAGAGACAGAATAGTTTTTGGATTGGCAAATGAACACCTCTCTTGACGTATGCAAATGGAGAGACTTATCCCTGGAGAAAGCCATTAATATGGCTAGACCAGGGGTCGGCAACCTGCGGCTCCGGAGCCGCATGCGGCTCTTTAGCCCCTCAGCCGTGGCTCCCTGCAGTTTTCTTAAAAAAAAAAATATATATATATATATATATATATTATATATATTTTTTTATATATATCGTCAACTAAACGAGAGGTCGCAATGGATGCGCAATAGCGCTACCGTGAGGGGGGGAGTGAATGACAAAGCTTCGTTGATTTGCAGGTGGCTAATCCCAGTAGGAGTTAAATCTTTAACTGGCATCTGGCATCAGGAAGTAGCCTAGATGCTGCCATTGGCAGGAGGCGGGACATGCCAGTGAGCCGCCAATCAGCAGCATCCACCGTTGACAGCCAATTGCACGAACGAATACTGAGCGAGAAGGGTTTACAGCATTAAAGTTCGTAGTCAAAAAGTTATTTAGCTGTGTTGAATATTAAAGTTTCAGTACGTTATATTTTGATAATAAAGGTCCTTACAGTTTTTTCATTACTTGACTATTGTATCGCTATGCTATGCTATGCTATCTATTCCTTGTTTACATTGCTGGCCATGACTGATCACGTAGAACGTCAACGGTTGACGCTGCTGACTGGCTACTGTAGTCTACTGTAGGCTACTGTAGGCTATCCCTGATGCCACATGACAGCTAAAGATTTAACCATGTAACTCCCTCTCTGACTAATATTGAGTAAACTTACCATGGATAAATCCAAGAAAAGAAAAGTGGCAGAGGAAAATCGAGATTTTAATTCAGCGTGGACAGATTCATTTGCTTTCAGTACTACTGATGCAGGCTTACCTATATGCTTGATATGTGGCGAGAAATTAGCCAATAACAAAAAATGTAATGTTGAGACAAAGACATTTCCAGAACAAACACTCCGCATTTGCTGAAAAGTACCAAGCAGGAGATGAAAGGAAAAGAGCGATTTCGGAACTGCTGCGGAAATGTGAGCAGAGTAAAATTACTTTTAAGAAATGGATCAAGTCTCCAAATTCAACAACTGCTGCTAGTTTTGCGGCAGCTCAGGAGATCGTCAGGTGCGGAAAGCCATTCACAGATGGAGAATACTTGAAAGAGACATTCATTAAAATATCAGAACATCTATTCTCGGACTTTAAAAACAAAACTGAAATTGTTCAGAAAATTAAAGATATGCCTCTCTCTGCAAAAGCCGTAAAGGACAGGACCATTAAGATGTCAGAAAACATCACCAGTCAACAAATTAACGACATAAATTCAGCTCCAGCATTCTCCATCGCCTGTGATGAGTCCAGTGATGTGAACGACATTGAACAACTAGCGCTGTTATGCAAATACGTGAACTCTGACGGGCCGCAGGAAGAAATCATTGAGTTGATACCGCTCAAAGGCCAAACACGGGGGGAGGACATTTGTGAGGCTGTGGTGAATTGTTTAAAAGCCAAAGGAATAAATACCACCAACATGGTGTCAGTGGCTACTGATGGGGCACCTAGTATGAGAGGAACACAGAAGGGGTTTATTACTTTACTTCAGAAGTCGCTGGGTCGAGAGCTGCTGACGTTTCACTGCATCCTGCACCAAGAAGCACTGTGCGCTCAAACATTTCCCCCCGAATGCAAAGAGGTGATGGACCTTGTCATTCAGATAGTCAACAAAATAATGGCAAAAGGGTTAAACCACCGACAGTTCTGTTCATTGTTAGATGAAGTCGACAGCGCATATTCGGATCTCCTGCTGCATAACAAAGTCCGGTGGCTGTCCAGGGGAGAAGTGCTTAAACGGTTTGCGGCTTGTCTGGAACAAGTGAAAACTTTCCTGGAAAGTAAGGGCCTCACCTATCCAGAACTGGAACACCCAGATTGGCTGGAAAAGCTGCACTTCATGGTGGATATGACAGGTCACCTTAACATGCTGAACAGAAGTCTCCAGGGAAAAGGAAGCACTGCCCTTCAGCTGCTGGAGTATGTTTTGGCGTTCGAGCGCAAGATGACAGTGTTTGCCAGAGATGTGGAGAAAGGTACGTTCTCTCACTTCCCCTCCCTGAGAGAGTTCAAAACGTCACACAACATCAATTGTGAGTACTTGCAGCACACGATCATTGCAATGCAAACTGCATTTGGACAAAGATTCAGTGAGTTCAGAAAGGAAAAAAGCACATTATCCTTCCCCGTCACACCCCTGGACATCGACCCGTCCATGCTGAACATGTCAGCATTCACTTTCGTGAGTCAACCCGATCTTGAAATTGAACTGGCTGACATAGCTGACAAAGAGGTATGGGTGTCCAAGTTCAAAAGTCTGACAGCTGATCTCGAAGACGTCGCCCGTCGGAAGGCTATTCTCGCTCGAGAACACAAATGGAGCGAAATAGAAAACCTTCCCAAACCCGACAAACTTGTGTTTGAGACATGGAATGCAATTCCCGAAACTTATCACAACATCAAGAAGTATGCCTTTGGAGTCCTGTCCATCTTTGGATCCACATACTTATGCGAGCAAATATTTTCTAACATGAACTATGTCAAATCAAAATATCGCTCACGCCTCACAGATGTCAGCCTGCAATCCTGCGTTAAGATGAAGGTCACGTCCTACAGCCCCGACATAGAAAAGCTCAGCAGTGATGTTTAGAAACAGAAATCACATTAAACAGGTGAGGACACTACAATTTAATAGGCTATTATTTTGCACCAAAAAATATATATTTTAGAAACTGAGCTGGTGTGTTATTTTGATTTTTGTTCAGATTCGATGGTTTATTGCTGTGGCCGAGGAAAAATCAAGAGGATGACAACAAACCTATGTTTACCTGTTTAGGTGTTCTTTATGTTTAGACTTATTATAGCCTACTCGTTCTATATGTTTGATTTATTTCAAAGTTATTTCTCCTCTTCATAAGAGTTTGAGGTTTTCCTGTTAGAACAGCAATCAAATGTTCTTCAACAGCTTTCTCTTTGTTGTTTTATAATTTCATGAATGCAACGAACTATGTTCTTTATGTTTAGACTTATTATACTCGTTCTATTTGTTTGATTTATTTCAAAGTTATTTCTCCTCTTCATAAGAGTTTGAGGTTTTCCTGTTAGAACAGCATAAAATGTTCTTCAACAGCTTTCTCTTTGTTGTTTTATAATTTCATGAATGCAACGAACTATGTTTTTTTTTACAGAGTGTCACAGGGAGGGGGTGAATTAAAAAGTTTGCGGCTCCAAACATTTTTTTTTTGCGGGAGATGGGCCAAAATGGCTCTTTTGATACAAAAGGTTGCCGACCCCTGGGCTAGACAGTTAGAAGAAATAAAAAAGCAACAAACCATACTAAGGAATGATGCTAGCATGAAGCAGACTGAGGCTAGCTCTGTGGCACGGCAGGCAGCAAAAAGACAGAAGTAAGTTCACCAAAATTAAAAACTATGGGACAAAGCCACAGGGCTGTCAAAGCAAATTTACAAAAGGCTCCAACTGTTCTAAGTGTGGTGGTATGCCTCATGCTAAGCACGAATGCCCTGCAAATGATGTCGAGTGCCATTCTTGTGGGAAGATGGGACACTACCAGCGTGTGTGTCGTGCAGGTAGAGCTGTGCATAGTATAGAAGAGGAGGAGGAATGTTTCTTTCTTGGTCCTGTGACCAATTACTGATGAGTGGACTGTTAAGATAAACATTCAGGACAAAACAATCATTTTTAAACTTGACACTGTAGCAGATGTCACAGTTGCCTCACAGTCTGATTTTGACAACAATTTCTCTAACTCCAAGTCACCGTCCTCCAAAAGACGAAAAAGCCCTTGTTGGGTCCTGGACAGATTCCCTTGGAGGTGGTGGAGTTTACCAGACTGCAATTGACAATAGTTGATAAGCAAGCTCTTGAGAATATTTATGTGGTCAAAAAATTAAGTAATACATTGTTTGGGTTGCCAACCATTAAAGTCCTGGGCCTACTGCACCGTGTTAATAGTATAGACAAGGCTACACTAAAATCAGATTACCCCAAGCTGTGCAGTGGCCTTGGCGTATTTCAGCAGCCATACGCTATCAAACTTAAATCAGGGGCCGTACCGGTTTCTGTGAAAACCCCAAGGAGGATTCCCCTGCCGTTAGTGGATAAAGTCACAGATGAGCTCCATTGAATGGAAGCCCTGGGTGTCAGCCGGGTGGAGGAGCAAACTGACTGGTGTGCCGGAATTGTGGTTGTGGCCAAGAAAGACAAAAAGGTCAGGTTGTGTGTTGACTTGACGGACTTAAATTAGTATGTATGCCGTGAGAAGTATATTTTGCCATCAGTAGGGCAGAGCCTTGGAACGCTCGCCGGGGCTAAAGTGTTAAGCAAATTAGATGCAAACATGGGCTTCTGGCAGATCCCCCTGACAGAGGCATCTGCAAAGTATACCACGTTCATCTCACCCTTTGGCTGGTTCCACTTTAATCGCCTTCCATTTGGTATTGCTTCGGCCCCAGGGCATTTTTAGTGTAGGATGGCTGAGGTCATTGAAGGGTTGGAAGGTGTGATTGTCCACATAGACAACTTTTTGGTGTTTGGGAAAGACCAGGAGCAGCATGACATTAGACTCCATGCCGTGCTTCAAAGACTGGAAAAAGCAGGCGTTGATTGTAGACAAGTGCAAACTCTCAAAAGACAGGGTTGTCTTTTGAGGCCATATCATCACAATCGAGGGCATCCACCCTGAC
Source organism: Pollachius pollachius (assembly GCF_949987615.1). Classification (NCBI taxonomy): domain Eukaryota; kingdom Metazoa; phylum Chordata; class Actinopteri; order Gadiformes; family Gadidae; genus Pollachius; species Pollachius pollachius. The sequence goes on from NC_136936.1 coordinate 31,158,533, forward strand.
CCGAGGAAAACTGAGGCCATCACAGAGATGAAGGCACCCACTAATGTGACGGAATTAAGGAGCTTTCTTGGGATAGTACATCAGTTGGGAAGATTCATTCCCCAGCTAACAGACAAAGATAAATCACTTCGTGACCTCTTGTCAATGAAGAACTCCTGTGTCTGGGACGTGAACCAGGCGACAGCATTTAAAGAGCTAAAGAAAGCTGTCTTCTCCTCTAGTGCTGGCCATGTACAACCCAAACATAGAAACCAAAGTGTCAGCTGATGCCTCATCATACGACTTGGGAGGCGTTCTTCTTCAGAAATGGGGGGAAGAATGGAAGCCTGTGGCATACGCATCACGGTCGCTTAGCATGACAGAAAAGCATTATGCGCAGGTGGAGAAAGAGGCTCTGGGGCTCACCTGGGTTTGTGAGCGATTCAAAATGTTCCTAGTTGGAAAGCAATTCTGCCTGGAAACCGATTCCAAACCTCTTCTGAACCTACTCTGAGCCCAAGCTCTAGATCTATTTCCACCAAGAATTGAGCGCTTCAGGAGGAGGCTGATGAGCTACACATATTCTATTGTGTACGTGCCGGGCAAGTCACTTGGGACAGCAGATACCCTGTCACGCGCACCTGTGACATCATGCACATCCACTGAAGACATGGAACTTATGGAGAGCACAAACATTTATGTGGACTGTGTCATAAATAACCTGTCTCTTCCTATGTGAAAAACCTAAAAGAACAGTTAAAAGCAGACAATGTCTGCTTACGCGTGATGACACTGTGCGCTGAAGGATGGCTGCTTCATGCAAAACAGGAGCCTGTGCTAAAAAACTAATGGCTTGAGCAAGCTACACTTACCGTGAGAGATGGCCTACTACTTAAAGGCATGCAACTCTTTATTCCATCTGCAATACGGAATGACGTGCTTGCTAAACTACATGAGGGCCACCTTGGTATAGTGAAGTGCAAAGCACGTGCTCGGGAGTCTGTATCGTGGCCAGGACTCAGACAGCAAGTGAATGACATGGTGCTTAAATGCCGGACCTGCATACAAGAGCGGCGCAACAATAAAGAGCCACTCAGGCCAATAGAATGTCCTCAAAGGCTGTGGCAAAAGTTAGGGACGGACTTCATTCTTCCTGGAGTTCAAAACAAACCTGCTGGTCGTAGACTACTTTTCCAGGTTTGTCGAAATTGCCCTGTTATGTCACACCAGGTCCACTGACACCATTACTCACTTAAAGTCAATGTTTGCCCCTCATGGCATCCCAGAGGTTTTGATGTCAGATAATGGGCCGCAGTTTTCTGGACAAGCCTTTACTTCCTTTGCGGCTTCCTATGGAATGTAACAAGCAGTCCAGCATTTCCGCAAAGCAATGTTGAAGCAGAACGAGCCGTCCAGACGGTGAAAAGCCTTCTGAAAAAGGCAGAGGGACCCCTATTTGGCTCTACTTTCCTATAAGGCTACACCTCTCCAGAGTGGTTACAGCCCAGCCCAACTCCTTATGGGTCGGCGTCTACGTACTACTGTGCCGTCTGATCCCTCGCAGCTGGACCCTGTATTGCCAGACAGCATCCGTTTTTTTCAGAAGGAAAAGGTCAAGGGGATTACAGATGCTGAAAATTACAACAGGTGTCACCGTGCTAGAGCACTCTCAAACCTGTCCCCAGGTGATGAGGTATGGGTGACGAATGCAAAGATGCCAGGGACAGTGCTCGGGAATCACTTCACTCCGAGGTCTTACCTGGTCGATCTACCTCAGGGGGTGGTTCGACGAAACCGCCAGCACCTGATATCTCTGCAAACACCAGCGCAGGATGGAGGGGCCCCACTGCAGGAGAAGACACCTGAGCCTGAGCTGCCTGCTGCTTAGCCATCTTTGTCACCTGCTGTGGCACCACAGGCCTAAACAGCAGGGACTCCCTCTGTCCAAACCAGATTTGGGAGGACCATTGTTAAACCTAATAGGTTAGGGTTTATATAATGTTAAATAGGTCTTTCATAATAGTTCTGATAGGAACAGGCCTTTCGTCCACTAACCCCCAAGGTCTGCTGAGACAGAGGCAGTCTACCCTCTGCTAATTAAGAAAGGGAGATGTGGTATAATGCTAATTGGTTATTGTCATTGTCCCGTGGGGGGCGCTGTGGATATAAGATGCGCTGATACTACTGGAACGAAGAAGATAAAGGAACTGGCATGTTTTGAAACGAAAAAAACAAAAGTGACTCACGCATATTTATTATCAGAACACAACATCATTGGGCCTATTTTTGCCCTCAATGACAGAAGCTATTGATTGTAATTTGGCTATGTTTATTTTCAGCCACAATTGTTTTAAGAAAAATGAAGACACAAGACCAAAAGTGATGCCATTTAAAATGCATCATGCTCTGAATCATTCACTAACATCCTTTCCACAATATCAAATAGAACGGTCAGAGTAACAAACAATTAAAAGAACAAGAATATTATTTCCCAACTATTTACATGTTTGAGGCATTGTCTGCTGTACAGACCAGGTGCACACACCGACCATGTGCTGGCTGAGCACCTGGTCAGTTACATGGTCACATCCAGATGACTGAGACCACTGGTTGGATTATTGCCATGGAGATGGAAGAAGGACGAGGGGATCCCAGCAGGACTGAGATATTGGGACTCCTGGCGGTGCAGGCAGATGCTCCACCGGTGTCCATCGGGTAGATCCACCTGGTGGATCTACCCCACTGGAGGTCTGCAGGGTCCTGGATCGTGGACTTCCTGACTGGAGGCCTGCTTTCCGTCCGCCTGCAGAGATGCGTGTCTACCCCTGTACATCCAAGACCTAGTCCACCGCACAGCATCCTGCTACCTGCAGTCTCTGAGGACTGCAGCAGCTGGACGCCCCAGGGTGTTGAGGAGAAAGATGGAGGACGGGGCTGTGGTGGACACCCCAGAGAACAGAGGAAGGACAGGGCTGTGGGGTACACCTCAGGGAGGACAGGGCTGTGGGGGACACCTGGTGGAGGACCAGGCTGTGGTGAAAACCTCGAGGACTGTGTGAGCTAAACCCCTTGCAACTCCTCATCAGTAGGACCAAAGAGAGGCTTTTGGACCTGAGGAGTCCTGCTGAGCCCCTCTCCGTCCAGGGAGTGGATACAGACATTGTTCCAGGGCCTGGACGCCCACGAGGACAACAGGCTGGTCCAGACAGTGTCACCATCAAGCCCCCAGGAACAGTGCATACTTCCGTAATCCACCAGTGCTCAGCGGCCAAGCCTGGTATTGCAGCTGTTTAAGCGGGCTGTGGACGGGTCCCTCGATTCAAGGGGCCCAGAAGTAGATATCTCCGTTCACTCCAATACAAGTGGGGAACAGGAATGTGTCTCCGCAAAAAATGACTGGATATCAATCAAAGGCTCATAATTATCTTTATGCCATGTACTAAAAAAATGTAAGTTTTCTCTTTTCAAAACGCCACCTCTAGCGTTTTATTAGCCGTTTTATGTTATTATTTTTTGCTGGAGAAGGAGGGGTGGGCAGCTGAAAGGAGTCGTAGTGAAACAAATGTTGTTTTGGCCCGGCATTCGAGAGGGGCTAGTGCACGGCTCCGTTAATTTCTTGTGTCCGAGGATTTTCCTTTTACTTAACATGAATGACGTTGATGGTTTTTAGGCACTGCGGTGACTTTTTATCACTAAAAGTGTTTTAGTGATAAAGGGATTTTTTGACTGGTTCAGCTGCTGCTCAATGACTCACGTTCTTCTGCTTGCGATCATTGCGATTCACCATTTATTGAACCATTTATCCAAAAGATCCAAGGACAAAGAACGGGTACATACGGTATCATTTTTATAATATTGTTAATAGCCTAATAAACATTTCAGTTGTGTTAGTATTTAATTTTTAATTTGCTTGTTTAGCTATGTATGACAGTTAACAATGTTGTTGTAGGCCTATTACAAACATGTATGTGGGTAGGCTACTCCAACCTCGTTGCCGATCGATATGTAACCATTTATTTTTATATAAATTATTGACAGCATTTTTCGTAAATAGTTGGATGGAATCTGTATCGTTTTCTAGGCCAACGTACATGTACTATGTTGTTGGTATTATATGTTATATGGAGCAATCTATCTGTTCAGCCAACAATGGTTATGATAGACTAAAAGTTCAGAATGTAATCTTTCTAGGGGTGTGTCACATGATTTGTCATAAATTGAAATGCCTCAAAACTTCATTGCAATGGGGGTTAGGGGCTTTACATAGACACAGGTAATGTTTCAGTGATGTTAAAACTGGAGCTTTCACCAACCTCTCCAAAAGAGTTGCTGCATTTCAGCACTTCAGGTGCTTCGCTAAATGTGTCTCTTTAGCATTGCTTGCATATGGCTTGACATGCTTCTTTTGATTTTCCTTGGTCATTTGCCTCAAAATCAAAGTACTTCCAAACAACATTCCTGCCGTTTTCTTTCTCTACCAAGACTGCTTGGAGGCGCTGCAATTATGAGTGTTGGATAACTTAAATAAAATTTTTGACAACTGAAATTACATTTATGTTATTAGAGAGAATAAAGTACTGAAAAGGTATCATCATCATCTAACCCCTTATAGCTCCTCCCCTACCAGAGGAGAGTCACTCTGAACTCTGAATTTTAACTTCAGTGGCGTACATCATATAAATATATATTTTATAAACATTTTGTGTCTGGTGTGATTTATATTTGATCGATAAATGACATGTGAAAATGCATTATGGTAAAGATAGGTACCTGGTGTGATATAGAATTACTGTATAGATACGTAGATGGTGTTATATAGTAGTATGGGATAGATACGTAGATGGTGCTATATACAGGTCATACTCGGAAAATTAGAATATTGTGCAAAAGTTCATTTATTTCAGTAATTAAACTTAAAAGGCCAAACTAATACATTATGTAGACTCATTACATGCAAAGTGAGATATTCCAAGCCTTTATTTGTTATAATTTTGAAGAATATTGGTCACAATTTATGAAAGCCCCAAATTCAAAATCTCAGAAAATTAGAATATTTTGAAAAGGTTCCATATTGTAGGCTCAAAGTGTCACATTGTAATCAGCTAATTAATCCAAAACATCTGAAAAGAGTCCCTGAGCCTTTAAATGGTCTCTCAGCCTGCTTCAGTAGGATTCACAATCATGGGGAAGACTGCTGACCTGACAGTTGTGCAGAAAACCATCATTGACACCTTCCACAAGGAGGGAAAGCCTCAGAAGGTAATGGCAAAATAAGTTGGATGTTCGCAAAGTGCTGTATCAAAGCATATTAATAGAAAGTTAAGTGGAAGGGCAAAGTGTGGAAGAAAAAGGTGCACAAGCCGCAGGGATGACCGCAGCCTGGAGAGGATTGTGCATAAAAGGCCTTTCAAAAGTGTTGGAGAGCTTAACAAGGACCGGACTGAGGCTGAGGTGAGTGCATCAAGAGCCACCACACACAGACAAATATGTGAAAAGGGCTTTAAATGTCGTACTCCTCTTGTCAAGCCGCTCCTGAACGAAAAACAACGTCAGAAGCGTCTTACCTGGGCTAAAGAAAAAAATAACTGGTCTGTTGCTCAATGGTCCAAAGTCCTCTTTTCGGATGAGAGCAAATTTTGCATCTCATTTGGAAACCAAGGTCCCAGAGTCTGGAGAAAGATTGGAGAGGCACAGAATGCAAGATACTTGAAGTCCAGTGTGAAGTTTCCAGTCTGTGTTGGTTTGGGGAGCCATGTCATCTGCTGGTGTTGGTCCACTGTGCTTTATTAAGACCAGAGTCAACGCAGCCGTCTACCAGGACATTTTAGAGCACTTCATGCTTTCTTCAGCGGACCATCTTTATGGGGATTCTGACTTCATTTTCCAGCAGGACTTAGCACTTGCCCACACTGCCAAAACTACAAAAATCTGGTTCAATGACCATGGGATTACTGTCCTTGATTGGCCAGCAAACTCGCCTGACCTGAACCCCATAGAGAATCTATTGGGCATTGGCAAGAGAAAGATGAAAGACATGTGACCAAACAATGCCAAAGAGCTGAAGGCCGCTATTGAAGCATCCTGGTCATCCATAACACCTCAGCAGTGCCACAGGCTGATAGCATCCATGCCAGGCCGCATTAAGGTAGTAATTCATGCAAAAGGGGCCCAAACCAAGTACTGAGTACATATGCATGATTATACTTTTCATAGGGCCAACATTTCTTTATTTAAAATCCTTTTTTTATTGATTTCATGTAATATTCTAATTTTCTGAGATTTTGAATTTTGGGTTTTCATAAACTGTAAGCCATAAACTTCAAAATTATAACAAATAAAGGCTTAGAATATCTCACTTTGCATGTAATGAGTCTACATAATGTATTAGCATGACCTTTTAAGTTGAATTACTGAAATAAATGAACTTTTGCACAATATAAAAAGTTCATTTAATATCGTGCTAACTATTTTTCTGAGTATGACCTGTAGTATTATGGGATAGATACGTACATGGCGTGGTAGACGGCGGTCAGCATCTGAACCATGAACTCCGGGTCCAGCAGCACGCGGTTACACGGCTCTCTCCACGACTTCTGCTGCTGCCGTGGGAACCCACACACACACAACCTAAGGACACAAACACACACACACACACACACACACACACACACACACACACACAATGAGAACGGCTTCCATTAGTCAATGTGCACATGTCTTCGCACATATCAAACACACATGCTCAGAGAAGAAGAAGTACATTTCATAGTAAAAGCGGAGATCGATTGAGGTCAGACAATGGTGGAGTTCCTTTGTCACATTGTTTACAAAAGAAAATGCTGTAGATGAAGAGTCCATTGACAGCGAGCAGGAATAATGCAAACCATAGTGGGAACCACAGCAACACCCGAAAGGAACATGGAGGATCAGATGAGACGCAGGGGGGCCGAGATCCCGAAATCATAATGAGATCAAAGGCCACCAGAATTCCTTTAGGAGGGGGCTCTGCTCTCAAACAGTGGGGCGCTGAACGCTCGGTGGGTGTCTGTGCATCTGTCTAGACATAACGGTCTGCAGGCGGTCCCAGACAACAGTACCAGGCCTACAGAGCATGTGGGGTCTGGCCCCCTTTTGACAGTTGAGGAAGGCATCGTTGAAATGGCTCGTCATTAAGAGGTCTTCACTAGAGCTCAGCGCGACTCTGGGGGAGACGGAGGGATTCTAGTAATTTGTCTCGCTAAAGAGGAGAGCCTGAGGCGGGGTGGAAGTAGGGCTGGGCGATATGGACCAAAAGTCATATCTCGATATCTTCAAGCAGAATATCGATATAAGATAAATATCGATATTTGTTGACGCAATAACATAGTTGCTGTTGCCGCGCTCCAACTCGTCATTCTACATTGGTGGTGCCGCTGTGCTCTCATTTCCAGCCTGCCTGCGTCGCTGTGCTCGTTAACCTGCCTTACTGATGGGGTGGAGGGGGGAGTTACCGTTATTACTATAGCCTACCTACCTACCGTTTGGATTTACCCTTACTATTCCTACCGTTCGGAATTGAATACAATTTGATGGTTGAATAAACCGTGGACTAGACACTGCCTCCGCCTCGTATTTGAGAACATTACAATATAATATATACTATCATGGCCAAAAGCTGTCTGCGCCTCTGGAATATTATGAATCTTATTATATATTAATAATAATTATATTATTAATATTTCTCTGACGTCTCTGGTTCTTCCACTTCCTCATCAATCTGAAGCACAGAATTGAATCGCGAACACCCGCCGGACACCCCGGCGGTTGTCTGGGAGTCTGGAATCATTTTGCGACAATTGCTGTACTGCCTTATCTGAATAAAAAATAATTAATGTCGAGACAGCTTAAGATTTTGGGTTGCTGCACGCATTTTTGAGCACGTTGTGCTGCTGCAAGTGATGGAAGAGGTTGGTCGTACTCAAACCTTTAGTTGCGACAGATTTGGAGCACTCTCTACAAAAAACCTGATTCTGTCATTCGTCAGACACCTTGTACCCAAAACATTTCCATACTATGGAGCCATTTGTCTTCTGCTTACATACAAGCTCCTCTGCGCCGCCATCTTTCGCTCTGTAGGGCATTTAAAAAAGTGACATGATTGGAAGGGGGGCCGGGCCGTTTGTGTGAGCCGGAGGCAGAGCGGGAGAGAGATAAGCAGAGTTACGAAATAGCAGGCGGCAGTCGCGGTTCGAAACTGCCGTTATTGGGATAAAATATGCTGTACTTTCAACGAAAATTAAACTATATCGATGTTGACGATAGCGTCTCTTTCGAAAAAATATCAATATATTTCAAATATCGATATATCGCCCAGCCCTAGGCGGAAGTCGACAAAACTCTAATATTCAATGAAATTACTGATTCGAACTGAAACGACATTACCCAGAAGCCTTGGCCCCTGCATACGTGTGCATGTGTGTGCATGTGTGCCTGCGCGTGTTGTACGTACCGTGAAGTCATGCGGCAGGCCGACTGGTAGGAGGACAGGGGCATGTACACCACGGCCGAGTTGTAGCAGAGCATGAGGAAACACAGCACCTCGAACCTGGAGACAGAGACACAGTCACACACCATGCGACCGGCAGGGAGGGCTGGGGGGAGTCTGACGTCAGGGATGGACAATCTACACATCATCAGGCAGACTGCTGGGATAAACATTTAGAAGACCTTTTCATCACTTTTCATCCCAAAAGGTTTTGGTAATATGTCCAGCACACAAGTCTCCAACTCCCACGCCCCGGAGCCAGGACACACCGAGCTACCTCGTTTACAGACCCATGGTTGTTGGTTTGATCCCTGGGGTCTGAAGCTTTGGGAAACATCTCTAGCCCCACCTGCTGCTTACTGATCTGAATTCACATCAGAGTGGCTCTGAGATGAGTCTGCTGAATAACTTCTAAACAGCAATAGTAAACTCAATTGTTCCAAAGGAAGACTGCATGGTCACGTGACGTGAAGGCTTTTTCCGTGCATGTCCGAGGTGTTTATCTGAGATCCACCGCGAGGCCCGGTCAGCATTTTCTTTTGTCAATACTTCTAATCAGATGAAATTGTAGCAGCCGGAGCATAAGCACTCTACACAATTATCCAGAATCACTTTGGCAATTTATTAACTGTGAAGTGTTGGATGGCTCTCTCCAGGAGAGCCGACCAGTCTGCTGCTACTAGCACAATACTTGCAAAAAAGACTAGCAAAACCCACTATTAATTTGACTTACTTCTTTAACTTATTGATTGAGCTGAGGACTGCTCCATGGTGGACAGATGTCAAGCCCGAAAAGCTTTTATAGGTGAGGGCTGGGATTCTAACTTCTTAAAGGTTTCTTATTAACACCAACGTGTAGCTAGTGAATAGATTTCATCTATTTTCTTAAGAACCACTGCCAACACTTAATTACACTCGATTAATTTAAGTGCAGTCATTAAAACTAACAGCTCATTATTGTGGACACCGGACCATTGGAAATCTTGCCACCTACCAAACATCTCTATTTCTCACTTAAAAGTGAGTTGTTTGAATGTCAAGGTGGAACTCTGACATACGACTCTCACAACTTTGTGACTAGGAGAGAGTTCACTTATTTTATTCCTTTTTGAATGCGTGTCCTCAGTCCACAGGATTGGTAATATTTTTTAACCCACAACCTATGAACATGAAGGGCCGCCCTGAAGACTTCTGATTGGTCCTGCAAAGCAGGTTTGTTTTAAACCCTCTAACTGTAATCCAACCAGTTACTAAGAGGTGTTCTCTAGGTAAGCCAAGCCAGACTGAGTCTAACAGTTAATGAACACTTATAACCCTAACTAATGGTCTCATCAATCACTTACCGACAGTGTTAATGTTCACTGACGGTGTTAATGCTCACTAAGGGTATTCATCCTTTCTGACGGTGTTAATGCTTACGGACACTGTTAATGTTCACTGACGATATTAATGCTCACTGACAGTGTTTATGCTTACTGACTGTGTTAAAGGTCCCATGGCATGCCACCAGGTGTGGTGTGATTAGCCATTACAAGCCGTTTTGGAAATCTGCCCCTTATGATCTCAGGTGAGCATGTCCACCTAGATGTGTGCTTGATAGATCAGTCTACCAGCCTACCCAGTGGACTGTAGCAAACATTGCTCATCTATCCGTCACACTTCTAGGTGGACACACCCACCTGTGATGTCATAAGGGGCAGATTTCCAAAACAGCTAATCACACCACACCTGGTGGCATGCCATGGGACCTTTAATGCTTACTGACGGTGTTCATCCTCACTGACGGTGTTCATCCTCACTGACGGTGTTCATCCTCACTGACGGTGTTCATCCTCACTGACGGTGTTCATGTCCACTGGGGAGGGGGTTTGTGTTTAAGAGTGTATCAGTCATAGGATGGGATTTTATTAATAACATTATTATCTTTGGGCTGGGGGGTACCTGTTGTGTGCGGTGAAGGTCTCTCTCTGGGGGTGGGGGGGTGGGCAGGTACCTGTCCTGTGCGGTGAAGGTCTCTCTCTTGGGGTGGGGGTACCTGTTCTGTGCAGTGAAGGTCTCTCTCTGTGGGTGGACTCCACTGTACACCACCCGGATCAGGTCATGCTGACACAGGGCCCCCTCCGTCAGCGCCATGGGACCCAGGCTGGAGGGCTGCACACACACAAACCAATTAGGATATTTGCTTATTCCCCAGGTTCCCTTCCCTTGACCAGATGAAAGGCACATTAAGATTCTGCAATTTGATGTCTGAGGGGGAACCAGTGGTTCTTTTAAATGGAGGGAGAGAGGGAGAGAGGGACAGGGAGAGAGAGAGCAGAAACAAAGTGGTGCTTGGCGATTGAAGAAGATAATCCACACATCCAACTGTGAAGATCAGGGCTTTGTCTGCTCAGTGAATAATTGAAGAGGGAACCAAAGCCACTTGGATGGGTTTGACCAAATCCAGAGAGACTGGACACCAAAGCCCAGGCACCAAGACGGATGGACAGACACAGAGACGGACACAGAGACAGACAGACAGACACAGAGACAGACAGACGGACAGAGAGACAGACAGACCCTGAGACGGACAAACGGACAGAGAGAGACGGAAAGAAGGACAGATGGACACAGAGACTGACAGACGGACAGACAGACGGACACAGAGCCATGTCCCAGCGGGGGCAGACCCTAACCCTTGATGAGGAGCTCATTCCCTGATGAGGAGCTCATTCCCTTGATGAGGAGCTCACTCCCTTGATGAGGAGCTCATTCCCTTGATGGTCATCGAGATGAAGGGTGAGGAATGAATGAGGTTAGAAGAGTGGGATAATTAGATACAGACACTGCAGCAATGCAGAAGATATGAAGACTGATACATGGATGAGAAGATTAGGGAAACCTCAGCAAGACAGCGAAGAGAGAATCTGGAAGACAAGAAGGGCGTTAAGAGAAAACGACTTACATAATAGTTTCCATTGAGGTTGAACTTTGCACCTTGGCAAGTTCAGAGCCTCTTCTACCGTGTACGCTTAACTATTCAGACCCAATACCCATCATGCTTGCAAACCATGTTGACAGAAAACCCAACAATCTTCCTTTGAGTTTGTGATTCAGACGAGCAGACGGACGGACAGGCGGAGGGACAGACGGGAGCCTCACCTCGTGGTACACCGAGGGCTTGGACAGCGACGGGATGGTGAAGGAGAGGAGCCTGCTGTTGCCATCTTTGTCCACAATCTCCTGAAACACAAAAAACAGGAAATTGATGTGAATGACGAAGGAGAGGAAGAGGATGGGAGAGGGGAAAGGGGGAGAGAGGAGCAGGAGGAAAAAGTCTAATCGGAGTAAGTGAAGGCTCTTTGCATCGCATCACACTCCTTTATATTGATGATCGGGGATCTTCAGTTCTGGATAGTTTTTGAGAGTGGAGGCGTGGACCGGGTAGGAGGAATCAGGACTGAAGTTAAGTCTACCAGACTGGGAGGAGAGGAGTCAGGACTGAAGTAAAGTCTACCAGACTGGGAGGAGAGGAGTCAGGTCTGAAGTAAAGTCTACCAGACTGGGAGGAGAGGAGTCAGGTCTGAAGTAAAGTCTACCAGACTGGGAGGAGAGGAGTCAGGTCTGAAGTAAAGTCTACCAGACTGGGAGGAGAGGAGTCAGGAATGAAGTAAAGTATACTAGACTGGGAGGAGAGGAGTCAGGACTGAAGTAAAGTCAGACTGCAGATTTGATTTCCTGTATTCTGGTGCATTTTGGGGATGGCCACTACCTATTACCGACTCCTCATTCAGATTCATAGCCTACATCCTGACTTGCAGGGCCTGGACAAGCTTACACTGCATATACAGACCTACTTTAAGGCCATTCCACCAGCCATTGCTATTTGACCCATTGTTGTTATTCTGATATTGAGACAAATCATGATCACTGTCCTATAGCGTAATTTTTTTGTGAGTCTCAATGTCTACTTCAATTACAGTTAGAAATATGGGACAGTTGCTTCATTTTGCTTATATGCTACAGGCCGAAAGACTTAATTAATATGCAACTTACTTGCTCCTTTTATCCTTTTTTTAACATTGCTTTGGGAGTCCAATTCCTCCACTGAAATGGCTGGAAAGTGCAATTCTCTGCTAATTAGCAATCTATCTCTTGTCTACATGTAGTTCTGTGGAGACTTCTCCAGTGAGGAGAGGGAGGAAGATCCTCCTTAACATTGTTCAGAATAAAAAAAAAATAGATTTCCCAGACTACTTATGAATTAATGCCCTTAAATATGACTACTTTAATGCCTTTGTATATGTAATGTTTGTTTCCCTCGGTGAAGGGACATTAGCACCCCCTATCGCCTATTGACAATTACTTCAGGGAGGACGTTCCTCCCTCAGCCTCCATTGACTCCCATTAATTTCCCCGAAAGTGTTGGCTGCCGGTGAATAAAATGGGGTTCAATGGGAGAGAGGAGGAAAGTCCTCCTCTGAGTGGGTGTGACTAGCTAAGGGATTTGGATCCCGCGTACGTCTGTTCATAGCGCATGGCTGCGCTTTGAACTAATAAGCAGGAGCCCTAGCAGTGGAGCAGCCTGGAGGGAGGGGTTATCCTCTCAAGTCTAGGCTACGAGAACCAACGAACCCGCTCAGTCGTACGCCTCGTTTCCACAGAGCGGTGTGCTACTGTTCGTTGCGGTACAGTGCAGCTCTGTTTGGTTGTATTGGCCTTTCTGAAGCGCGGAGCCCGTGGCCGGGCTGCGGAGCCCGCGGCCAGGCAGGGCTGACGTGGGAGCCTGCGGCCGGGCTGCCCACGGCCGAGTTGCGGAGCCCGCGGCCATGCTGCGGAACCTGCAGCCGAGCTGCGGAGCCCGCGAGGAGGATTGATTTGATCTATAAATGAAGTCCCTCAATCTTAATTCGTTTAACACCATGACCAACATTCTGAAACATCCATTAACATCCACATTTGCCTTAAACAATGTTAGGCTTACAGCCCATTCAAAAAGTTAGGGTAAAAGTTAGGCTAAAAAGTTAGAGAAATAACGTTCTTGTTCTTTTAATTGTTTGTTACACTGACCATTCTGTTTGATATTGTGGAAATGATGTTAGTGAATGATTCAGAGTATGATGCATTTTAAATGGCATCACTTTTGGTATTTTTTCTTAATTTTTCTTATAACAATTGTAGCTGAAAATAAACATAGCCAAATTACAACCAATAGCTTCAGTCATTGAGGGCAAAAATAGGCCCAATGCTAGTCCCAGATTTTTTTATTGAGTTTTACAAATCAAGAGTAGGCCTGATTTGACTATTTGCGCCATTATTGCGCCATTACACCAACAGCAGAACGGTTATCCAAATAACAAAGAAGTATATAACAGTCGTAGCTCATTGTCTCATTGGCGGGCAAAATTCTCTGGGCGGGCAAAGCAGAGAAGGGGAGGTAACATGTCCCTTTATGACGGCATACGGGGAAAATTCCAAAACAGCGCGTCTGAGCTTTGTTTTTTTCAAAGGCAGAGCAGGATACCTAGTGCTTGTTTTACACCTAACGCCATTTCTAGCTACTGGGGGACCATAGGCAGGCTAGGGGAACTCATTAATGTTAGAAAACCTCATAAAGTGAAATTTTCATGCCATGAGACCATTAACAAAGGCCTTCAGCCCCCTTCCCTTAGAGGACCAGCTCTTCTCCTTAAAAAAGGCCTTTTCAATGAGTTCTGACCCAGGCCCGAGGGGGGGCACCCACCAGGTTGTACATTCCCAGCAGGAGGGCCTCGATGCAGCCGTTGCTCTGGCGGTCCCTGCTGGCCGTGACGCGCAGGTACACCCAGACCAGCTCGGGCAGGAACTGCAGGGTGAAGCGACGAAGGCGGTCCTCTGTGCTCCGGTATAGCTCGAACAGCTGGTGGCACACAGGCTCCAGCAGCTGGGGAGGGGATCGTACATTGAAGAACGTCAACGCTGTGTGTGGAGATTACAATATATAAAGGCTCATGGATGTTTGATGAGGGCAAGGCCAAAGTCATAGTAAAAGGTGTGCGTGGTCAGTCATTGGAGGCAATAGTTATGAATATGTTTGCAATGAATGAGAAGGAGAATGACACTGAGCTCAGGCCACTGCACATTGTTTACACAGGGGTTAGTTTGTGATTGTGTACAGACCACCAGTGTGGTCCCCGTCCCAGACATCCTCCCTCCCCGTCTTCCTCCCTCCCCGACTTCCTCCCTCCCAGTCTCCCTTCCTCCCGACTCCTTCCTACCCAATCTCCCTCTGGCCCAGTCTCCCTACCCATCTCCCTCCCTCCCCGACTCACTCCCGACTCCCTCCCAGTCTTCCTCCCTCCCTGACTCCCTCCCCGTCTCCAGGAGTGAGTGACTCTCCATCACTGCTGGTTTCAAGTAGACCAGCAGTGAGTGACTCTCCATCACTGCTGGTTTCCAGTGGACCAGCAGTGATATGCTGGGACTTGTGTTGACTTCATAACACAGATGCTGGTGTGGGTTCACAGATCTGCGTCACGGTGGACGGGTGTGTGTGTGTGGTCGGAGGGCCTTCTGCTAATGACTGTTATGTGTACGTCAGAGAGGACGATAAATAAGAGACACCATGGGGGGAGAGTGGAGGGAGAGATAGAGAGTGAGGTGGAGCCAGTGAGAGAGAGTGAGAGAAGCGGAGAAGAGGGAGAGTGGTTGGAAAGAGAACGAGATAACAGATGGGGAGACGCAGAGAAGAGCCATTGAGAGGGACCGAAAGACAGAGACAGCAATCGAGTGAGAGAGAGCAAGAGAGCAGTGAGCATTATGGTGGGGGTCTGACTGAGGGGGTGAGCAGGCAGTACTGGGTCGGCCCACACAACACTGTCGACCCGCCGATGAGTAACAGCACACACTTTCATCTAGCTTGGGGAGAGGACAAGAGGCTTCAGCCAAGCACACACTGCTGTGTGCCAGGCAGCATGCAGCCACCTTTACCTACACAAATGGATTAAAAATCAACACACACACACACACACACACACACACACACACACACACACACACACACACACACACACACACACACACACACACACACACACACACACACACACACACACACACGACAGAAATTGAAGTAGCGTTTCATTGGGCGCCTATAGGCTGGCGGCGCAGACGCTGTGACCTTTTATTTATTTTTCCCTTGGACTAAAATAGTCCAGTCACTGGAGAGCATGGAGACATGTTTGCCGGGGAAATAGGCAGACAGCGGGCGAGATGCAGGCAACATCATGCTGCCCTCCCCTCCTCCGTCTGGATGGGAAGTCTGTCTGCACGTTTGGCGATACACAAAACCGACCTCATTGTGTGCAGTTACGTTAACTTGCTTTGACCCTTACCCCTGCCCAGCGTCACATGACTCGCAGGCCGACGTCACATGTCTCGCAGGCCCACGTCACATGACTCGCAGGCCGGCGTCACACAACTCACAGATAAAGTCAGGGCCTACAGCGTCCTTCATTGTTTAGTGACTCACACATACACAAAGACACACATGCCCACATGTGGACACTGCCAACATAACCAATGATGATGGACTCAAGAGTCCCTCCCATGTTGGCTCAACCCATGCATGCGATAGGGTTAGCATCAGCCAATCAGTGTTGCTGGAATCACCGGAGAGGACTTGGATGGCCTGGACCGTGATATCCCCTCAATCACAAAGCTCTTTCCTGAGCCAACAGTGCATGTGAATGTGTGTGTGCATGTGCATGCGTATGAATGTGTGTGTGTGTGTGTGTTTGGATGTTGATGAATGTGTGCTTGTGTGTGTCACCTCATTGTTGGGGTCTTGGATGACCCAGTACAGCGCTGGCACCAGGGTCTTCTTCAGGTGCAGGCTGCCTGCGTAGCTGGGGATGCAGGTTTCTGGCAAGGTCTGAAAGGACGACAACAGCATCACGACAGTGCAGTCAACACACAGCTGGAAGTTTGTGGGTCCCAGAGGCCTCCTCAGCCTTCCACACACCACACTCCAGTCCAGTCACTGTGGACAGAAGAGTCCCCCACTCAAGGGGAAAGAGTAGGAGTGTGTTGTGATGTGATAATATATATTGTGGTCAATTGCAATGTTGAGTCACACATATGTGAAAGTTCATTATCTGAAGAACAGCTTATGACCGGGATGTAATCACAGTTGGATCCAGGCAACGCAAACTGCTGTGTTCATTGGATGTTCATTGGCATCCCTTGCCTAAAAATACAAACGTGAACTCCTATTGGCTTAGGGGTGAACACTGTGTGCTCGGTCAGAGCAACACACACACACACACACACACACACACACACACACACACAAGCACCCCCAGCCAAAGACACAGACACACCTCTCCTCCTGTTGTGCCATCATGTGTATGCTGCAGTTCCCTTCCTCCTGCATCACAGGTTTCATATAAATAGTTGAAAACAATGAAAGTCCATTGGACAGATTGGTATGGCAGTCAGCCAGCAGTTATAACAACAGCTATAACGTACACAGAAGAATTGGCATATTTTCCCAAATAAATGTATTGCTCACACTGGATTATAATTTTGACAGGTTACCTTGAATTCTGAGAGCCACTCCTCCACGACGCCGCGCTCTGACCCCAGCATCTTCCTCAGAATACCCCCTTCCCGCAGCCTCCTGGAGAAAGACAGAGGGACAGGGAGAGACACACAGGGAGAGAGGGACAGAGAGAGAGACTAAAATGGTTGCTTGAAGTACCAGGAGCAACAGACAACATGTGTCGTTATCTGACCACCTGACCTTCCTGAGACAGTGAAATCGTGAAAGGATTTGTATAGTTCAGACCCCAGGCTAATGCTGACCTGTTGGAGATGTAACTCATGCACGATTGATGTTCAACTCCCTCTTGCAGTGGAAATGCGTTTCTAAATTGGGGGGCTGGTGAGACCTTCACGGCCTATTTCAAACTTTAGCTTCTCCCAGAGCTGTATCTTGGTTTGTCGAACACAAGTGGGTGCACACAAACCGCCCTCGCTAGGTCTCTCTCTTAAATTGTTCCCGCAAACCAACAAATCCTTGCATTGGATGTCGGGATGACAGGCCACTGGGAGGCTCAGGACTCAGGACTCCAGATCAGAGTGGAGATGTTCTCTGAATAAGAGGGTCTGGTCGGTGCAGGAAGGGCAGCTCAATTCTTCTGAATATAAATAAAGAGCTCGGATCCGTTTGCATGAACGTACATACAGTACAGCTTTTCAGACTCTGACCATACACTGGGTTGCAAACACAGAATCCAAACTGTCGATTTCTTAATCGAGAAATCAACAGGGTGGTTCCTATGCTTTGCAAAGGAAGGATTAGCGAATCCTCCTTGTGGGGGGGGGGGGAGGTGAGCGACCAAACATCATGGCTGATTCACATCTCAACATAGACAAGGTCAACCATCAACCTCGGGTCTTTACTAACGGGCAACAGTCTTTAAGTGCTCAGGGGTATGGACGACACAACACTGGCCAAAGAATGCTCTTTCTCAAGATGGCCGCCCACACTGTCAATCCAGCAATTATGACATTGAATGTGTATAGATGATGAATTTATAGGATTAACATACTGTATATTCCGTATATATTTTTTCTTAATACACGTCATCATATTATCTATTCCAATACCACTTTGCTTAAGGATATTAGACGTTAAGAGATATGTGTGTCACAAATTGCGAGTGTCTGGCAACTAAAATCAGCAGTTTAGAGAGCGTGAAAAGCAAAATTTCCTCCAACAGAACTGATCGATCATTAACTATACCATAATAGACCATGTTTATACGAGCTGCTATCAAAGAGCATGTGTCTCTCTCTACTCATTAAAGAATGACAGTATTTGAGAAGTTAGTGTTGTGTGAATGTGTGTGTTGATTGTACTTGGCACAATGGAGTGTTTGTGCACTCAAAGAAGTTACCAAACATGGCAAATATTGGGTATGTAGGTTATAGGAACACAAGAGCTCCACTGTCCCCTAATTATTAACCCTTCCCTGACAGTGTAACCGAGAATGCATGACTGTGGGGTATTAGGTAGGTAAACTCACTAGACATGGGGAGGCAGGCTCAAGAATGTTCTAACTACTAAAAAAGAATAATTTTTCCAAAGGTTGTCTTGGCATAGAGAGAAAGTTAACAGAAGATAACTACTTTAATAACTTATAATTAGCACTTTAGTTTTGGTAAAGATAGGCCTATCCGGATAGCTGGTTCCTTAGCAACCAACTATAGTTAGCTGGTCCTCGTAAAACTGCAGTTGTGTTTGATGTCCTGGGGTCTGTCTGCTCTATTAGCAAATATACTGTGTCGTGAACCCAGGATGAGTCTATATCTTCCCAAGTATAGAAATGTTTTTCCTCCTTTATTGAAGCCTACATAATGCAGAAGGAATGTCTTCATCATCACATTCATACAGAATCCAGCTGGAGTATGGAGTATTGATCAAGGAGCATTACGCCGGACAGAGAAACGTACGCCTCTCTCTGATTTAATTTAGCAGACAACCATTCTAGAAAACAATAGAATCCTCTCGATGATGTAGAAAAGCAAAAATGATCACCGTAAAAATGTCATAATCCAAAGGCAAGAAATGCATCCCCCCCCCCCCCCACAGGCCTGGAGGCTGGTCTGCAGATCAAAGCCTTTCTGCCAGCTCCTTCAAAGGGTTTAGATGCTACTCTGGAACAACTGAAGAAGGAGAAGACCTAAAATATGTTTTGCCGCCCGTCAGGCTGCACGGGCTGAGGTGCGGGGGGTTCTTATAAGCTAAGCCACTGAGCCCCTCGCCCTCCAAAAACAACTCGGCAGCTTGTTGTGGTTTTCACTTGATAGGATTAGGGATTTAGATGAATGCATATATTTCCATTTGGGCGTGTTAGCAGTGTCAGGTATAATCCCAGAGCAGCTTACTGGGCAATTTAAAGAGCAGTATACGGTCCACAGCGCCCGGACGCCCTGACAGGCAGCAGCCCTGCCTCCGGTCTTAGCACGCTGATGGGTCCAAACCTAGCCATGGAGAACACCACCGCCCAGGGTTCTGAAGTTAGAAACGTCCACAAGAGTCCGAGCAGGATCAGCTCGTGGTACACACTGCTTATGTGCATGTGATCATTATCCAAATCCCCCTTATGAAATTGTGCTGATCCGCAGCAAGCTATTAGCAGCTCTGCCCAATGAGCGCAATGTCAGCCTTTGTAGGATTTAAGACCCAGCCCTGTGTGTATACTACAGCCCCTTCAGAGGCACTGCAGAACACTATCAGAAACGCCCAATTCATCACACTAACAGCTAAAATTAGCAAGGGAAGAGAAATCGCTGACGTGGTTTGCATGAAACATTACTTCTGACACATCCAGCTAGGCCTCGGCAATATGGAAAGATTTATTGACACGATATTTATGGGGAATTCCAATAAATATCCCGATTTGGTTACAAATTCAAAATGCCATTTTAAACAGTCTAACTGAGGGCCATTCAATTGAAGTGTATGGAAATGTAAAGCATAATATTGAAATCATATTAAAGGTATAATGTAGACTATTAAATTGGTATAATGATACGTTTATATCTTCATTTAATGACAATATAATACCATGCAAAGACAATTTTTTCCGTGATGAGGCATCATAGTCACAGACTGAATAAAGAAACGCTGTGTGGATGCGTCTGTGTAGGTTTCCTACGCAACCACTTCCGCCGATTCAAGCATTCAAGAACATGAAACGTGTATGTGCGTGTGTGTGAGTTAAGGTGATAAATTAACCAGCTCCTTGCGTCACAACCGTGGCCCTGTTTGCCTCGGAAACAAAACTCTGTTCTTCTTTCCCCTGTCAAACTGTCCAACAGTCACAGGCAATCCCCTTCAAGGTAAAGCGAAAATGACGGCAAAACCTAGTCATATCAGGAGGGTGCTTTCATAGATATGTAACTATGAAACCCTGAAAGTGGGTTCAATTTGTGTACAGCGGGGTTCAATTCACTCATGTGTGTACAGCCCGTACACACCATGGGGAGGAGAGTCAATATGGCGTCATGCCACAAGTCACGCAAAGTTAAGCTGAAGAACAACGAAAAGGTGGTAAAGGTTTTAGAAATAACCAAGAGTTGAAATGATCATGGTTTAATGGTTCCTTGGTGCCTTGCGGCAATTGCTCAATATTTGAATTGCATCAAATGTTAAGCAATTCACAGGGCCAAGCAATGGGACAGGGGTCTCCCAGCCCAAAGCCCCAACTGACTGCCCCTAAATGACATGCTTCTTTATGGTGACATGCTCCTTCATCACAAAGGAAACAAATAGACCTTCCTCTTTATGCATTAAGTTGAACTACAAACTTGTAAAATCAGGCTCAGAGGGAGAGGAAGAAAAAAACAGACAGGTCATCTTGATCATCACATACACAAGCTTCACAGGAGGTCAACCATTTCCTCTAGTAAGGAGAGGACAGTATTACAACCACCTACACCTCGACAGTGGAGGGATCCCCTCCCCTTAGGCAAGCTCTTCTGATACAACCACATTCAAGATTACAACAGCTGAATGAACAAGTTCAATATAAGATCACTTCAACTTTAAACCATAAAGCTACTTGGCCCTTTTTAGAAGCTTGTACAAGTCCTCATACCTTCACTTAAACCTGTTTGTGTCAATAACAGAAAAAATAAATATAATATAATTGCAATAAATATAACTTAATAGCATGTATATTCATCATCATACAGTCATAAATACATTTTGCTGTATGAGCAACCATCTGGAGAAAGACAGCGATGATGGTCTCTGGATAAGCTATGAGCTGGGGCCCTTCCTCCTGCGTGGGGGGCCCATCTAGCCTCGTGTCCCCAGGTCAGAGAGGGGACTGAGGGCCCCATCTAGCCTTGTGTCCCCAGGTCAGAGAGCGAAAAGGGGCTGAGGGCCTCTTCTAGCCTCGTGTCCCCATGTCAGAGAGGGGACTGAGGACGGAGTGTAGCCTCATGTCCCCAGGTCAGAGAGGGGATTGAGGGCCCCTTCTAGCCTCGTGTCCCCAGGTCAGAGGGCAAAAAGGGACTGAGGGCCCCGTCTAGCCTCGTGTCCCCAGGTCGGAGAGGGGACTGAGGGCCCCTTCTAGCCTCGTGTCCCCAGGTCAGAGAGTGATAAGGGACTGAGGGCCCCGTCTAGCCTCGTGTCCACAGGTCAGAGAGGAGACTGAGGGCCCCTTCTAGCCTCGTGTCGCCAGGTCAGAGAGGGGACTGAGGTCTGGGTCTAGCCTTGTGTCCCCAGGTCAGAGAGGGGACTGAGGTCTGGGTCTAGCTTCGTGTCCCCAGGTCAGAGAGTGCCTCAAGGGCTTCTTCTGACAGGAGGCAAAAACACGAGGAGCAGAGGAATGCACACAGACTCTGAGCTCCGTTACAACAGGGCCAGAACCAAACACAAAAACACACTGTTGGATTTGTCTTTGCAACGGTGCTACTTATGGACAACATCCAAGACCTAAAAGTCGACCAACAACAACCATCAGAGATTTGGACTCGAGTCTAGTGGTGGATTTATTAATTTGTCTCCATGATTCAGTTCGCGTCGGTCAGTGCGCCAAGAGGAGTCGTTTGCGAATCGTTCGTTCGTTCAGTCGAGTTTCCGGTAGCGGTGAATTGAATCATGGAATGCACGTTTCTCAGATTCAGCTCCTCCCTCGTTCTCATTCTCAAACGTCAACATTACAACTTTAACCAAACGCAGCGGGTAGGGGAGTTTAATTGATTATTGGATGTTTAACAAATCAGCAAGATAATAGACTTGATTTAGCAATGATGATGGGGGTCCCGGGTGTTTTAGGCTCTCATAAACAGAACCCTGTGCAGCCCAAGACTAAATCTAAAATAGCTGCCAAAATTAACACTGCCTTCAAAACGAGAGCTGGTAAATTGTGATAAAATGCATTAAACTGTAATCAGAAAAAGCGGTTATATTCTATAGACCCTATAGTATCTGTGGTATAAAGGCTGGTACGGATTTCAAATTACAAATACGTACACTTTATGTTGATAGTATAGACCGTTGCTATTCCAATTGAAACGAATGGCGCGGTGACTAGTCTACACAACGAGAGCTGGTAGGTTGTTAAAAATGAATTAAACTGTAATCAGACAACGCGGTTATACGCTATAGTCCCTAGAGTATCTGTGGTATAAAGGCTGGGATGAATTTCAAATTACAAATATGTTCACTTTATGTTGAAAGTATAGGCCGTTGTGATTCCCATTGAAACGAATGGCGCGGTGACTAGTCTACACAACGAGAGCTGGTAGGTTGTGAAAAATGAATTAAACTGTAATCAGACAATGCGGTTATATGCTATAGACTCTAGAGAATCTGTGGTATAAAGGCTGGGAATTTCGAATTATAAATATGTACAATGTATCCTTTAAATTCATTCATGCAGCAGATGGCCAATGTGAATAATAGATGAAAAGGTAAACCTTTTCCTTGCTCTCATCGAAGAAAAAAGCATTACAGCTATTTTAAAAGGAAAACAACAACGCAATTCGTCGGTCCCTCTTCACCACTCACAGTGAGTGAACGAACTGTCAGCGACTAGTGGGTCTGGGAGGAGTCGAGTCTGAGAATGAACGAGAATGAACGAGACGAACGAGACGAACGAGACGAACGCACTTTACCACAGCATTGGCCTACTGAATGCCACAGATATATTTTAAGCATTGGACTGAATGCCACATAAATATATAATTATGTTTTTGCACGTTTGCAACATTTAAAAGTTCAGGGAAAGCATAGGCCTCTCCTGGTGTTGCTTAAGCCAATAGCCTTTTGAGGCAGTGTTGTTTCTGAATATTAGTGTTAAGGGCCAATAATGCTTACTATCATACATTAGTCACCATGTCTGGGGACACATTTGTATGCAGTCACATGTTAATATACGCCCCCCCCGCCACCGACAAAATCTCACTCTGAACTCAGTTCATAACTTGAGAGCCCTGTGCCACTGTACATTAGAGTGACATGTTGAAATTATGATCAATAGCCTAATAATGACATTATTAAGAAAAATACGGTGACTTGTTCAAGACTGCATAAAGTTTTGGACTTGGACTTGGACTCGACTTGGCTTTGGTGTGACTTTGACTTGGACTCCACTTGCCTTTCCCTGTCTTGACTTGGGACTCGACTCGGACTTGACTGCTAAGACTTGGGACTTACTTGGGACTTGCCAAACAGTGACTTTGTCACATCTCTGACAAACATAATATAAAACAACTATTTGAATACAAGCAACACATAAAATAGACTGCTATCTTAACTTCCCCATACAGAATAAACACGGTAAGCCGAGTTCCCCCATTATGTTGTTTTTGTTGTATACTTGGAAGTTGGAATGTAACCTGGGGCCATGAATGCTGTCCCATCCTTTTACCGTCAACCCACCCTGGTATTAGTGTTGTCTAGAATAGCAACCTTACCTCCCTCTGTTGGCTAAACGGGCCGTCTGTCTAATGAGGCTCGGCCAATGACAACAGGACAGCCTCATTGTTCCCAGGAAGAGCGGTGGAGAGGAGCTGTTTCTTCCTCCACATCTCCTCCTGTACAGTTAGTATAGCAGACACTTTGAACCACCAAGACTAGATCTAAAAACATCATTAACGAGGAAGCAGGGGGTTAGGTCTTGGTCTTGCTCAAGGATGCCTACAGGTAGAATAGCCACTAAGGATTTGAATCCAGAACCCTTGTCTGAGTCAAACCTCATGCACCTCGGACGCAACGAAGACAGAGACAGGGCTGAACCAGGGCAGCAGCTAGGAGGAACTCCCTTGCCAATCATTGTTTAGTGGTTGCTATCTTCAATAAATCAAAACACATCCTTTTGTCTTTCTGATTCTATAATCAATAAGTTCTACCAGAGCCTAAAGATATGCTTCACATCGGCCTGCCAAGTCTGTGTATCCTCTCCAACCTGTCCGAAAACGACTTGCGGTAAAGAAGACGAGAGCGCCTATTCTGCAAGATAAAAGACCTGAGATGACATGCCAACGAGGGCCGCAGGACTGCCATCCAGCTCCGGCAGATAGAAAACATCATGTGCACCATTGTAGTGAAATAAAACTGTTCTGATTGTGCACATTATTTAAAATAAGTAAAGAATACCGAATATATTGAATTGCTTCCAACTGTTGGAAATTGTACAATATATATGTTGATTGATGCGTTATTATGAATTTGTTCATATCATTACAAAGGCGAACGTCATTTTTGCCCTCATTATGATATTCTTTCTTATCTCCTATGCAAGACTACATAAACATTGTAGGCCTTTTCTGTAGATTTTTTTACGTAATGTTCGAGCTGTTTAAACATCGGAGGTACGCCTGTTTTTCACTTTAAAATGTATATCTCTACCGTCTTGTCTAGCCTGGTCCTACGAGACTCTCGTACTTCATTTAATTTGCACAGAGAGTCTGGGCCTACTCAATTGACAAATGTTAACTCCCTTGAAGGTGGGTGTCTGTTGAAGTTTAAAACTATTGGATCTGCCCAGTGCCACTCTGGATCTGCCATAACCAATCGCTAATGTTTGGCCGGGAATCACGTTGCGCGCAGGCTGTAAACAAACCAAACACTGTGCGTGAAGATGTCAACGAGAGCTGACTTTAACGTCATTGTTCTCAGGCACTCCCTCTGTTCGCTGATTGGACGCAGAAAATTTGGACGGAGAAAACCAACTAACACACCGCAGACCCAGATGTAGTACTGAAGGGAAATTCAAATTGAGCGGAAGTACTTAGGCGGGCGGAGCCAGGTTATTCTTTGTCCTTATTGCTATGAATTTAATGCCACATAGTCCCAGGGTCACCTGGGACTATACGGTGTTAAATTCACCTGGTACATGTGTGCCGAGTATGCAGCTTTTACCCCTTTCGGCGCCAAAGGAGTTAATGTGTGGTTGTTTGGTCAAGTTGTGGTCACTGCACTATATCCAAATGGTCTGACTGTATGGGTTGCAGTGTGAAAGTTGTTCATCATGACAAATGGTGCATGTATAACAAGTTTCATACATATTGCAATTTCCTAGTGGAAATGGCAGCCTGTAGAGTATGTTGAACTTCAAAAGCGCCACCTATACTTCATTCTGGCCCATCCTTGTTATCCCTCACTCATTTCACGAGTTCTACAAGCCTGCCAATTTTCAGAACTTTTGACCATGTCGTTTTTGAGATATGGCCGATTTTGTCAGGGAAAAAAAAATAATAATACTAACGAATACAATAGGGTTCCTACGGATTTTGTAGGACCCCTATAAAGAGAAAGAAAAATCAGCCAGGTGAGGAATATAAAAATGCAAAGTGCAAAGCCTACAGGATGATAAATATAGACGCAGTCCTCAAGAATCCAGCTGAAGTTTTTAGCCAGCCTTGTAGTTTCCCTTCCCAGGTGAGGAGACTGGGTGTGCACTGTGGACAACGCACAGCGCACAACGTCTGGCGTTACACATTCTGGCAGACATTCAACTTAATTTGTTCTTAGAACAACCGTAACACTATGGGGTAGAAAAGTTGTGGTTTGTCGTCTCAGGTTCTACCCTGCAGTATTGCACAACAAACAATGCAATTGTGTCCAATCTTTTTTAATCCTTAGGCTCTTGTTTGAAGATATACCCATTTGCCTTATCGATTGCATTTTTGAATTCTGTTTGGTAATAGATATCCTTTCTGATACAGAGCCCTCCCTGCCCACGGGCACCAGGGAAGGCCTGAATCTCCACGTATTAAATGATTTGACCATGACGACCAACATGAATCCATGTTTTCCATAAGCTTTTCTCCAGCTGCCTGGTGTCATAGTGTTATGATCACAAAGGAAACATGGTAAATGGTTGCACTTATCCAGCGCTTTTCTAACCAGTTGCACCTCAAAGCGCTTCACAATATTCCTTAACATTCACCCATTCATACACACATTCACACACCGGCTGCGTTGTCAACCATGCAAGGCGACAGACAGCACGTCAGGAGCAGTCAGGATGAGGTGACTCTCTCAGGGACACCTCGACACTCGAACTGGCAACCTTTCCGGTTACCAGCTAAACCTTCCCGGTTACCAGCCAACCGTTCGGTTACCAGCCAACCCAGCTCTACCTCCTGAGCCACATGAAGCGCCGTCATCATGTTATGATTAGGAGGGAAACCTCAAACCATGAAGCCCATCACTAACATGATGCTTCAGGAAAAGGCAAAAGGACGCCTGGAACATCATAGCGGGTGCGGGAGCCACGTGGGTCTCCTGTGTTCTGTGGTTTTACCCCGCACTCTCACTGTAGGTGGTGGCCGTGTTCCCAGAGGGTTGGGCCGTAGTAATGGTGGTTATGTGTGATTGCATTCTCCTGTTCGTATGTTTTTGGCATGGACAGAGACAGAGAGAGAGAGCGAGAGCGAACTTGGGAGGGATTCATTTCCGTTGACTGCACTTGCGCACAACAATTAAAGATTCGGTCACTGGCACAAGTTTGTATTCCAACCTGTTTACGAAGAAAAAGAATAAAGGATAAAGGATCAAACGCATACAAGAACTGGAACTTAATTCTTTGAACTATACTGGTTTCGCGACATAGTTGGAATGCCTAGCCACTACAGGGGGTTCTGTGGTGACCACCGTGAACAGGACGTCTCATGCAAGCCCTACACGCTGTGTACCAACGACGAGCTTGTTTGTCTTTCGGTGACATGACATGCAGGTGGGGTGATGTCCACCGCCATATTTGGGTCTTCCTGCTGCGGGGACTGACGAGTGTTGTTCTTGCCTGCATCTCAAAGCATGCTGGGACGTTGAACACCGGCAGCATTGCACGCTACATTACAACATAGCACTCCTCTCACAACGACAACACGCCGTCAGATCAAACAAGCTGCTGGCAACACACTCAAGGCCGAATCCCCTGCCTGCTGCAGGTTTCTGATGTGTGCATGCCTGTTTGTTGTTGTGTGTATGTGTGTGTCTGTTTGTGCCTGCTTCGTGTGTGCCTGTATGTTGGTGTGTGTACGTGTGTTTCTGTTTGTGCCTGCCTCGTGTGCGTATCATCAATGCACCTTCTCCGACCTTCTGGACTGAATCCATTTAAACGGCGGCTCCACTTTAAGGGTCTCACTAATGATTACTGCAGTAAGGGGGTCCACTTCCTTCCCAAGCGGCTGTAGATAAACCTCTAAATACACTGCGTTCAACACGTAGTGCTGACCCGATAACATCCTTTAACAGAGGCGTCTCAGGACAAACAGTGTACATTACACTCGTTACCCGTCTGCTCGCCTTATGTACCGCTGGGTACTAGAGCAGTCTTCAAGAGGCGTTGGTGTTTGTCCTAGGACGAGGGAACATTCATCCCTCGTGGTAAAATGAGTCAGACCAGCAGCATTTATGACATGCAAACAAACCCATGGGTTCCAACCCTGAGAGAACCGCACCCACAACAGGGAAGTACTGCACAGAGGAACACACACCCACACACCTGTCGGCTGAGCAGAAAGGACAGACAGGTGTCCCTCCTCTCTGACAGGTGACACGTTTCAGCTCAGAAGTGACACCTAGCCTTAATGATCGCGGCGTTTCTGGTTACCACAGGGCTTTCCCTGGTGTTGCCTCCATTGAGGTGAAAAATAATAATAAAGATTAGCAAAAGATGATATGCTGTGGAGAATGTACACGACACTGGGATTATGTGAATTCACATAATCCAAGAGGAACATTCATATTCCTCTGGCCATTGTTTCAAAATACACCAATAGCTGTGGGACCAAACTGAAGAAAGAGTCGGGTCACGTTTGGCCCAGTGGTTCTTCTCCTCCAGCCTCCAATGTCTCATTACATGGTTATAACCTGAAATCATCGGCCTTTAAGCCAGGCAAAGCCCCGTCCCCAGAGCCCGAAGGCCCCAGCCTGGAGGCCCCAGCCCGGAGGCCCCAGCCTGGAAGCCCCAGCATGGAGGCCCCAGCCTGGACTAGTTTGGTCTGTGTGGTTTGGCCCGTGGACAGCTGAACAGCTTCCCACGAGTGCTTTAGTACCCTTGACTGAACCACCTTTATTAACTGAATTATAGCATGACACCTACACTCACACACACACACACACACACACACACACTATCAGAGGAGGAAGATCAGACAAACATCTGCTCTTTGCAAATTTAACGTTAGCAAAAGGCTTCCTTAAATTACTTTTCAGGAAGAAACCCGCATGAATATCAACATAGACGTTGACTCGTCTAGTTAAACATTAGTATTACATGTTAATCTGTTGTTGAAAACACATGCACACTCTAATTTAAAACCTTTTCTGGTGTTATATTGGCTGCCTGAGCCCTTTTCCATTCACATCCATTCACAATGTGGTCAAACTCAGCCAGTCAAACATCAGTTAATGAAAAAAAAGACAAAATAAAAGATAAGTGTGCATACGCGTGCGTGTTTTTCCCCCTGTCCTACATAACCAGTGGCAGATTCCAACAGTCCGGCCCTTTTTCCAAGGTCAGCGTCGCTCAGCCAACCCTGAATTATTGAACTTCCAGCCCTGTTGCCCATCCCCTTCAGGCTGCTGCTCTCCTCGGCTACGGCCTCAACTCCGCTGCTGCATGCTCTCTCTCTCTCTCACTCACTCTCTCCCGCTGCCTGTCTCCAACATGCGATTTTTCCACGCTTTTCCCGTTTTCCACGCTTGTCTCTCTCGAGTCCCTACCCGTCCTCATACGTTTCCTCTTGTCGGGGAACAGCCTGTGACAGGACATCTTCTGACTATTCCGAGCAGTAAGCACCAGCCATGCTAACAATAGTGATTATGACAATATTTTCCTCGACAGCCAAAGAGTCTGTTTATTTTGGTTAGGAAAAGTCACCCCTGTACACACACACACACACACACACACACACACACACACACACACACACACACACACACACACACACACCTCGGAGTACTGCTGTAGCGGGGCGATCAATGTTTACTGGGTGACACCGGGCTGGGTCGGCCGAGGGGACGGACTGAGGGCCGCTCCGGCCCCCGATCGGGTGAGCTGTCCCCGGGAACCAGTCTACCAACATCAGCGTTTGTTTTGACGCGGGTGTGGTTGGGGTCGGCACGGCGACGGCAGTGGGGCGTGGTGTGCTATGGAGACCTGCGGTTTGAATCCCTCCTGCTCCGATTGGTTGGTTACTATGGTTCCCGAGCGTCGAGCAAGATGTGACATGTTGTGTTCTCAACGAGACAGTGGTCCACAGGGGTCTCGGGCCCCAGAGAACCCAGGAGGTAAGGTGAAAAGAGTAGACCTGTCGTCTTCTGGACTAGATAAGCTAGAGGCAAGACAGACAATTATTGTCTCCCTTTTTGATACAGGGTACTTCCGTGTTATACATGAGGACAAGGACTATGCCCAGTTCTACAGTGTCTGTACTGCTGCTAACAAGAAGCAGGCTCTTCACGGGATAGCAGACAGACAGTGGCCTTGATTAGCCTACAAAATCAAGTACAAAAGGAAATAAAGATGGTGAGACCAAACCCCAGGCTGCCAGACAGCCAGTCACACAACAACCTGAGCAAGTGGTCAGGGAGACAAACAAAATGGAGACGCAAGCAGCCCACTGCTGACCTTCACTTTACCACAAACAATAATGCAGGACTTTATGTTTTGTGGGCCCCATCATAAGAGGTGATTAGGACAGCACACCAGAGGAAAGGGAGAGAGAGTCTCCCTCTCTCATGTATGGTTGGTCTGGTGAACAGGCGACGCATGTCCCAGGCTAAAATTAGCTCTGCCGCAGCTGCAGGGCCAGACATGTTGGGTTGGGCCCGGAGCCCGGAGCCAGCCACAGAGCGTCTGCCACGCTGCTCCGCCTGCTTTAGCCCGACAGGTGAGCGCTGCAGGTGATGTGCCAGCAGATCCTCCCCCCCCAGTATCTCTCTAGCGCGTTGCCTACGCCCCTCCCTTCCTCCCGTCTCTCCTACAGCACCGCCGGGGATCACCACAAACAAATGAGCCCTGAGCTCTGGGGAGGCCTCAGGTTTGTTTTCATTCAGCTGCTTTTATCAGCATTTGCAATTTGCATAAAAAAACGTTGGAGTTGAAACACTGAACATTTGAAAAGATATATCAAAATCGAGGATAATGTTTTCTGCATGAGGGTGAGGAGGAAACGTTAGAGTATCGATAAAAGGTAAATGCGACTAGGTACAACTGAAACAGATTCAGCCAAGAAATATGAATAAATGATGAGGTAGGCTACAGAAATCGGGTGACTGAAATGTCACTGAAGCTCCGCTGGTACGCACAGGGCCGTAGCAGAACTCTTCTGACCCTCGCTCCATCAAGCCTCCGCTTCCTTCGCTTGACGTTTGACCGCCACCATTTTAATTCCGTCATCTCGTTGCCCCTCTTCTTCTGCGGTGATATAACAGCCCCTGATTGCAGAATTGGTACCGACTGCTTATCTAGATAAACCAACTACTACAATTCACATAACAGCAGTGAACTGGAAACAAGTGCACATTTGTATTTTGTTAGGCAGATTTAAAGAAACATTTGCGATAGAGTCAGTGGGAACACACCTATGGTTCAGTACCGAATACACATTAAAGCTACGTAGCATTAACACATTTTTCGAGCAACAAATTACAAGAAAAATTACTTACAGCCTGATAACATTGACCGCATAATGGCCAAGAACTGCCATATACAAAGGTCTGGAGGGGTTGGAGTGGTTTATGATTCATATTGTTACGAAACACTGGGTCAGTTAACACACATGACCGCTAATTCCTCTGTGTTTAGCGCTGATGGATGCAACAGTGTGTGTGTGTGGCCAAGCACTTATCAAGACTCTGGAGAAGGGGGGTTATGGGAGGGTATGGTGCACTGAGCACTATATATGTAGTGCTCTCAAATCCGTCCACAAAAGGCCAATCTCGAGGGCTGCGGACAGACGGGGGGGGCTGACTGGGGTACAGTGTCCTGATGCTTAAAACACACACACACACACCTTTGTGGAATAGCTATCACTGTGTGAAGCAGCCGTCCCCTGCTCACCAGCACGAGTGTCTGTTCAACCCAGCCATCTCTGTGGATCTGACAACTTTCATCTCCGCCTCCACATGCCTGCTGCTCTCAAGAACGTTGTTCTGTTCTGCGCTCCAGAAGAGTAGTTAAAGATATGGAGATGATTTAGATTGTGATATAAAAAATATGATAATAGCATTAAAAGGAACACGATGCTGCGATCATGTCCCAATAACCACAGGCACACAGACTTTTAAAGGGAGCCATTGATTGATTGAGGAGACATGCTATCCAGTCCCTCCAGAAAAACGCAATTATGCGATCGCATAATTCAACGCATAATCAGCCAAAGTCGGCATATTCATGCGAGTGCCGCAATTTATCAAATATGCCGCACTTTCACCGCATAAGTTGCAGACCTCCGCGCAAAATATGCGGGGCTTGCATGATTTCATAATCCCCGCATTTCCGTTAGAAAAAAAGTCACATATATCTTGCCATGGGAACGTTATGAAGTGACTGCAAGTATGAAGTAATTACGCGACGTGAACGTCATCGAAAAACTGCATTTTTCGCAAGTTCCCGCAATTTTTGCAAGTTCCTGCAATTTCATTGCATAAATATGCCGCATATTTCATTGCATTTTTTAAGAAAACGTGCCGCATAATCAAGGATTTTTGGCCGCCACAATCACAAGAAAACGCCGCATTTTTCTGGAGGGGCTGGCTATCATTATATGAATTAAAAGGCTCCCCGTTTAATACATCCTCATTCCTGTATTGCTCCCCCCACCTGCCTCCGCACCCCCCTTCCCCCTAGGCACCGGATCGTACTTGGGACTAAGGAGCCAGAGGGATGATGGCCAAACCCCAGTCAGTACTAGGGGTGGAGTGACAGGGTATCTTACGATAAGATACGCGAGACATGGCCCGCGATACGGTAATACCGTGATACCCCGAATCTGCAATAATCAATATATTGTTAGACAATCCTATAATGATACATCATGATGTATGTCATACAATGAATACAAAATGACAAGGTAAAGGGCTGGATTTCGTTCTTTATTCAGGATCCAAACTGAGTTTTTCAGTTGCTCATCTTTGGTTAATTAACTTCTGTTCAGATTCAGATTCAGAAAACGTCATTGTCTGTCGTAACAGAAAATCTTCTTCAAGTTTCCTTATTTTATCGATTAAAATATCAACATTTGAGGCAATATTTCCTGTCTCTTTCCTCTCTCTAACTCTTCAGGAATAAAGCATAAAAATGCAAAAATATAATATTGATATTTAGTACCAGTGTATTGATTCTAGTATTGCACGGAGAAGGGCTACGATATATCAGCGCATCGATATTTTGTCCCACCCCCAGTTTGTGCTGTGTGCTACGAACAGCCACCAGCACGGGGGGAGCGATGGCCTGTGGAGTGGAGGAGGAAGGGACCGCGATGCCTCCCACAGCCAGGCCGCCCCCCACACACACACACACACACACACACACACACACACACACACACACACACACACACACACACACACTTTCCCCTTCGATTGAAATGCCATCAATTAGAAAAATTTGCAGGATTATCCAAATGAATAATCGAATATGCTAATGTAAGGAGGTTAAGCAAGATATTCTCCAGAATTAACAGTGGAACTGGCTGCATTACTAAACGTTTTTACACTGCCAAATATGCCTGTCTTATGCACCCCTTTTGGTCCGCACGTTTACACTGAACAAGGTAATATACCGGTCTGAGTTCGCACCCCAATTTACCCTCTCGGACCCTACACATATTTGAAGTTTCATTTTGATATAAATGCGATTAGATGGCTCCATGGTTCCAGGGGCAGGACTTGCGTGTTAGAGATGTTGCTGCGTTGTCTCTACAACAGAGACAACACAGCAACATCAACATGAGTAGTTCTAACTGGAGAGATGGTTTAATCCGTGAGCTACTGATCATGTGAGAGAAGGTGATGCAGTCACATTTTACGAAGACGGGGAAAGATGGTGCAGGGAAAGATGGTGCGATCTACGAGAGGAACAGGAAGGCAGAGGAACTTTCCTCATGAGGTTTTTTTTTTTTTCGGGATAAAAAAAGTGGTCAGCAAAATAAAGAATATATTGGATATAAGAATATACCGTCTTGAATCATAATTTTCTTTTTTTAACATTCGTAGTATGCAAATTATTCTAAAGAGGTCTAATCTCTGGGCGTAGCCCCGCCTTCTCCAGTGAACCGAGAAAGCCAGCTCAGTGATGACGGGGGATTGTACCAAACATCCAATTGGCTTGAGGCACTCTTCTTCTTCCCGATCCTCCTCATTCAGAACACCAAAGAGCCTGATTCCCATCATTCACCGGGCCCTGGTAGGAGCCAGCTCGTAGCCCCTGGAATGAGCCAGTTAGTGGCCCCTGGAATGAGCCGGCCTATGGCTTCTGCTCAACTTGGTAGCAGGGGCTCGTTCCACAAGGGAGCAGGGTGAGAACAGACAGACAGTCTGGCAGGTAACCGCAGCACGGCTGGAAATAACAACAATGGACAATTATCTTGGCCTGGACACACAGGCAACCACCCGGTCAAGCAGCTTCCTGTGTGAGTGTGTGCGTGTGCGTGTTGTAAATGATGAACAGCTTGTTTTCTTTCCCCCCCTTGAGTCTGACATGTTGTCATACACCAATTGAAAGCTGAAGAGGGCAGGGAAAACAGCTGCTTTAGATATCATTGTGGTCAGTTTGGCCCCCAATGTTCAGCGTTCAGTCCAGAGCCATTGTGATTAGTCCGTTCTCACACGTCATGGATTGATGAACGCCGGAAGCCCTGTAGTATGTTTCCACAAAAACAACGCTAATTGTTCAGTAGCCATGACACCAAAGAAGCTCATGCTGACATGTCGGGCTCATACTACTAGACATAGTAACAATCTGGTTTAAAGAAAGACATTTTCTGGTTATGGCATCAGATACTTTCACTCTAGCCTACCCTTAGGTCAGGGTAGGATCAGGTCAGGTCAGGGTAGGCCCAGCTCAGGGTAGGCTCAGGTCAGAGTGGCATCTGGCTAACCTTCTAGTTACTGGTTACTCATTTGGAACAACAGCTCTGATAAAAAAAACAACAGGATATATCACTTCCTCTTGTTGAAGAGCAACAGTTGGTCACTTCTCATACAAAAAGTGAACTATTAAAAGGTCAAACAACAACTACTATAACAGGTAATGACTGTTAAAAGTATTAGTCTATTTGGCTTTGCCGCCCTTCTCCAGCATAACTGGTCTCAAGGGTCAGGCACATTCTGAAGTGGAGTTGTTTGAAACTGTTCGTTCATTTAAATATTTCGATTTCCACGTTACTTGGCCAATAATTTAATCAAACTCCCAAATTGTTTTTGAATCCGACACATCCATAAAGCATTTTTTCCAACATTTGGTGTCATTTGGTAAAAAAAAAGTTCCCCAACATTTGGTGTCATTTCCCAAAAATGTCCCTGAATAAAAAATGAAAATCCTGACAGAGATCATGGGTCCAACATTTTAAGCATGCAAAATAAGGCCTGTACACCATGTATCCATTCTGCAAACGAGACGAGGTAGCAGAGGATAAACCCAGAATTATGCAGAATTATTCGCTTTTTTGGAGAACTGCTCACTCAGACCAGCTATGTATGAGCCACATTCAAAAAGGTTTTGAACATCAGGGATGAGCTGCGGCTGAGTCCCCCTCTCAAAATTAGCTCTGTGTTCACACACTCACACGCATTCCAAAAAGCGGTAGGGGGTGCCTGTGAAGAACATTTGGCTTGTTGTTCATCTACCAGGGTGGGCCCCAAATCATCCATTCCAGCTGCCGATTACTGTTAAGTTTTCTTTGCACTTCTAATGGGACTAATAAAGCAAAACGTAAACAGCAATATCAGGAAGGATTGCTGTTTTAAGGCCAGTGGGTTACGATCCACTCATCAGTCTGTGGAGGTTAACATTTCCCTAGAAGGAGAGAAGGCCTACTTCCAATCATCACAAAGCAGAAAGGTGGTTTGAACATTGTGCAAAGCTTTGGTGAGTTGTACGGCAGACTAGGCAATAGGAGCGACATTCACCCAAAGAGAAATCATACAGGCACTATTGATGGATCAGCTTGAAGGAAACACAACACACGTAGATTATCCGCACACCCCTCGGGCCTAGCAAATAAGGATGATGATGTTGTTTTCATGTCATCTCAACAGTTTCCCTGTAGATGCATTCAACAACATCGAATGGATCTATGGGTCAGATTGTCTGACACTGCAAGCCCAGGTTTAGCTTGCTATTGGGACGCTGCACGACAATTCTGCATCCCTGCTTATCGCTGCTCAACTCTGTCAACTTGTGCTACAGCTGTCGTGCTTAAGTCTTGTATTTAATGTTGTGTGCACCCTGGAACCTGTGCCTCACGTGCACACAAAGGCATGCTTAGTACACACACGCCACACACAGATACAAGTGTGTGTGCGCACACACACACACACACACACACACACACACACACACACACACACACACACACACACAAAAAAAAGATATTCAATGAAGTCCAGGCCAGGGGTCCAATGGAAAGAGAAGCTGGGGTGTGGGCTGTGTGTCATCGGCCCTGCAGCATAGGTGCACATCAATAGTGGGGATCATATTCAGTCGATACTACAGCGTCTAAGCTAGACTTCACCATTCGCCCAGCAAATGAGCTCAGCTGATTGTGTGCAGGAGCCCTTATAACGGCCCTGTTCCCCATTCGATAACATGTAACACTGGCCGAGAGGGAAGAGGCCGACTTCAAACTATTAATTATCAACCAGGGCTCTGACCACGCTTGCAATGGGGTTAACCTTTATCTGTCCGTTCAAGGATAGCAGATTAGAGCTAGACTCCTTCAGCGGCAATGTTGACAGAGCTGTTACTACAGCACTTTCTTGGTCACCTAGTCTGTTGCACAATGGAACATTTAGTTATGTAGTTGCTCTAAAATTGCAGCACAAACAACAAACGGATAGCCTTCACTATCCAAACTAAGGCTAGCAAAAAAAACATGGCAAGCCTAGTAGACCGCTAGAACAAGCCCCAGTCTTCTGCTGCTGACCAAAATAAACTAAGTGCATTATTTTCCAGTGCGTGCATTCTGAC
Organism: Pollachius pollachius; assembly: GCF_949987615.1. Taxonomy (NCBI): domain Eukaryota; kingdom Metazoa; phylum Chordata; class Actinopteri; order Gadiformes; family Gadidae; genus Pollachius; species Pollachius pollachius. The sequence continues at coordinate 31,195,223 of NC_136936.1, forward strand.
TGTAAACTAGAGCGCTCCCTGGGTGGTACAACATACTGCTGGTGCACATGCACCTCCTTGGTAATCTTCCATCAAAACGCAGATTGAACCGCTTCTTTGCCGAGCGAAGTTGGAAAGATGGGGCCGTATTACAGAAACTTCCTAACTCGAAAATCTTATTTAATCTGTTTGGTAACTATGGTAACAAGGGTAAGGATCGGATTCAGGAAAATACTCATTACAGAACGGCCGATCCTAAAGTCAGGGTTCTTATCTTAACTCCAGATAGGAAATGTGTATTACAGAAATATCCTTAATTACCAAAATCCCAAATAAACTGTCCTAATTTTAGGATGACCCATCAGCTGTCCTAACAGCACTTTTATTACATGTAGCGCAGCAAAATTGTAGAGGTAGGCCTAATGGTGATCGACGAAATATGTTTGTTGAAAGGCTTAAGGCCGATTCATACCTCCGGATCCGGACGAAATTCGTCCATCCGCACCAAACGTTGTCGCCGGGACTACCCTTCATACCGCCGTCCAGTTTCAGCGTTGTTATGGATCTTACGCAATACATCCTCTAGAGGGCAGTGACTGTCGTGTCACAAATTACCTGCATCGACAATCGCAAACATGGCAATGATTTTGCTTTGTGTAATCCAAAATCTGCAAAAAAAAAAGGCGCAAAAAGTGTAGGCCTACAAGGCGGTGGCATGTGACACCCGTCACCAACCCGCAGAATCTCTCCTCAAAATGTTGCGCCATTTTTAAATGACCAGCTACAACTCATTGCCAAAGCAGGTGAACAATAAAATAAAAAGGTCAGGTATATAATATAAGTATAAAACGATAATATACAATATATATATATATATACATATCAGATATTTTAGAGTGGCGAAGTCACGCCCATTCCGGTAGAGCCCATGGGACCTATGAGATCGAAAAATATGAATGGTTTCAATGGTGAGAAAGTAATTATTTTCTAGTCCCAGTCGTCATATGCCCCGGATTACACATATGTTGTTTGTGGATTTAAATGATCATTTTTCATGCAAAGAAAACTAAACCTTTTCGTGAAGGAGTTTGATAATGTTTTTTCCAAGGGGATTATAAAAGCATTGAAAGAGGTGAAAAACAGTATAAGTCAGGGCATGTGGAGAGTTTCAGTTATGCCGATGGGGAGATTGTCGGTCTTGTCCACGCCAGTCGCAGGGAGCGTGACGGCACATACGAGACGTGTAGTCTCTCATTGTGTTTTCTCTACAGCCTTTCACTGAACAATTGCACAATAAATGGTCAAACTCTTGACATTAAAATTAAAACATAAAAGACATAAAAATTACCATTTAAATCGACAAACAACATATGTGTAATCCAGGGCATATAAAGACTGGGACCAGAAAATAATTACTTTCTCTCCATTGAAACCCATTCATATTTTTCGATCTCATAAGTCCCATGAGCTCTACCGGAAGGGGCGTGACTTCGCCACTCTATACTACTCTCTCTATTTTCACGAATGGTTGGACTTCTGACTCTATACTCAGTACTGCCGCCTCGATTTCCGTTGGTATTGCTCCGTTTCTCCCGGAGCACTCCGGATTCGTAAATTAACGCCTTATTCACACTACATGCGTCCGTCAACGGATCTCATTGACTTTGCATGGGGCGCTTGCGAAATGGATTGTGAGTCAGTCCGTTCTGTCGGCTCGGTGGCCTGAGTCAAAAAGTTGAGAAATGCTCAACTTTTCAGGCAGCGACGGATCCGTCGTCCAATCAGACTGTGTTATGCAAATATACACAAGGACACTGTCCAATGAAATCCCCTTTGTAATACAACCCGGAAAAACACATGGATACATCAAAAAAAACCCATCCGTCGATGGACGCATGTAGTGTGAACAAGGCGTCAGAGGCGACGCACCCACTGACGGACGAAACGACCTCCAGGACCGGACGAAAGGGTTCCTATCCGTATTTACCGTAGGGTATGAATGGGTGTGAACTTTAATCTGTAATCCGACTCCGTAACTACGGAGACCCCTCGAGCATTCAAAGTTCTCCGTCGAGATGTCGGATATGCAATGCAATTCGCCGCCTGATCGATCTTCTATGTTGACTACAGACCATGTAAATAGTGTTGTAAATAAACTTCCAAAGCTTTTCAAAACTTAGAAAATGTATAAAAACTTCCTATGTTAAATCCTTAATTAAGATAATAGTGTAAGATAGGATATGTTTCTGTATTGAGAAAAATCCTATCTTAATTTAGGAATCCTATCTTATCTCAGGTTAAGTTATCCTAAGTAGGCGATCTAGCATCGACATTCAGCTTTTATGTCTGTTACCTAGCAACAGATGAAGCTTACGTGCACATCCAAAAAGATTTTAACCATCCTTCGACGGAACGGAGACGGCAAGCACTGTGATTGGTCCTCTAACAAAATCATTTCCGGAATCACTTTCCGTTTTGACTTTGCACCTTATTTACTTTGTACATTGTTTACTTTGCACATTAAGGACCAATAAAACACCAAATAAGTTTTGAAAAGCTTTGGAAGTTTATTTACAACACTGTTTACATGGTTTGTAGTCAACATATAAGATCAATCGGGCGGCGAATTGCATTGCATATCCGACATCCCGACGGAGAACTTCGAATGCTCGAGGGGTCTCCGTAGTTACGGAGTCGGATTACGGATTAAGCCTTTCAACCAACATATTTTGTCGATCACCATTAGGCCTACATCTACTTTGCTGCGCTACATGTAATAAAAGAGCTGCCATCTCGCTAATTTGTAACAGTAAATGACAGTTAGGAGAGCTGATGGGTCATCCTAAAGATAGGACAGTTTATTTGGGATTTTGGTAATTAAGGATATTTCTGTAATACACATTTCCTATCTGGAGTTAATATAAGAACACTGACTTTAGGATCTGCCGTTCTGTAATGACTTTTTTTTCCAAAATCCGGTCCTAACCCTTGTTACCATAGTTACCGAACAGATAAGATAGGATAGGATTATCGAGTTAGGAAGTTTCTGTAATACGGCCCCAGGTGTGTATCATGATGAAACAAGCCTGATGTCTGACATGAGGTCGTCTTTGACTTGACAAAAGCATGCAGCCCACCTGCCCGGCCTCACAGCCCAGCCTCAGCCTCTGTCAAGTACAGAAACATACACATAGACTGCTCTGTAACAGTAGGGCTATGCTCAAGGTTTTTACAGTTAATAAACATTTATATACCTTGAGTCAATATGAATCCCCTGCAGAATTGGCATCATCAAAGAGCCCATGGGCCCTCTCCCCCCTGCCATTACCTATAGCGGGGGGGGGGGGGGGGGGGGGGGGGGGGAACTACAAATGCAGCAAACCTGTTTTCCCATTGCTGCCGGCGTTGTGTAAAGCTGCTTGTGTGAGCCACAGGCGCTAAGGGAGCGAGCGTCGTGGAGGACAGTCCCCACTGCTGCTAATCCACGGCAGGCTAATTAGAGCTCTGATCTTCCAAGCTGTGAATCCCTCCATGGGGCATAGAGACAGCAGTGGACAGGCATGGTGCACTCATGTCAGACCCCTGGTAAATACGTTCAATCAGAGTACCTTAGCCCCAGCTGAAGCAGAAGTAAGGGGGTGAAAGCGGGATTATATTGTTTGGCTGCATAGATTCAGCATATATTCCACATAGTGCACACACAGTCAATAACAGACCGTCAATAATACATTGACCGCCTGATTGCATGTTCCAATCAGATAATACTGTACAAATGATCATCGAAAGATGCAGCATTAAAAAAAAAAAACGACTTGGGAGCCCTTGCGTAAGAGCTCTGACTCACAACAATGTTTTTAGCAATACATATGATCCACAGCAACATATTTCAACGCTCGCATCTATCAACAACCTTCAGACAAGAAACAAAGGTGTACCATAATAAACGCCTGTACAGGCAAGCAGAAAATAAAAAGGCCCTTCTGTGAGAGCAGGAGACCCAGAGTGGGTAAGCAGAGTTTCTAAAATAGACTGTAGTTCTGATGGGCAGCCTGGTCCCACAGCACACAGTGGAAACGATGAAGAGGGAGGAGGTGGAGGGATGAGGATGATGATGATAGAAAATGAGCAGCAGATGGCATGGAATTATGGGGATTTTGAGTAGTTCAGTTCATCTGTCTGTGATATGATCGCCACCATAACACACGGTGTGGCCAAACGACGGTGCTGCTTTAGAGAACAATAAAGGCATCCTTTGATCACAATCACACAGCCCACCCACTGAATCTTACACTGTTTATCCCTGATATCCGAGGACGTTGGGTCATTCATTCAACCCAAAGTCATGACAATCGACAGTCGTGCCGTGCGTTCAGCACCCCAGCTCCGAGCACCATCGGCGTTCGGATGGCGTTCACCCTTGGTGTTATGAAAACGTGAACCACATTACAACCAAAACACCGGGGATGCCACGGAGGCTTAAGCACGACCACGGCTAGCTTTAGCAGCTAAGTAGCTCCAGCAGGCAAGGAGGTAGCTTGGGCTAGCGTCAGCAGCCTGCTAGCGATCTGCACCTAGCCCTAGCTACCTCCATGCCTGGTCACTCACACATCCGATTCTAGCTCATCGATGACGGGGAACACGTCGATGGTCAATCGGTGCGTTACGAATACCGGTTTGTGGTGTGAGTGAGCCGATCCGTTCCGTTATGTATCGCCCATGTGGTCGCAGTCCGGGGGGTCGTGACTCGGGACACCGGGGGATCGGACACTCGGATCCACAGCCACACATGTAGCGGTGTTCCGGACTGCGACTACCTGGGAGACGCATTACCCCTGATGGCTGCTAGGACAACTGACACTCACCCGTTGTAGGAACGTCGCTGAACGGTGAACGCTCATCCAGGGACTGCATCAACAACGCAGGACGACTATCGGTACGTCCGAGAGACAAGAGTTGAACTATTCCCTTAGGAGGATCCCTGGACCGGTAGCACCTTCTTCATGTGGTATCCCGACACACTGCGACCACTGGGGCTGGAGAGAGTCACTGCCGGAGAACAGTGAGCCACTGGTGGAGAGCCGCCGCTATTGGCCGCTGTGCGCCTTCTGCGCTCGGATAGAGGAGGTGTGTCTGAGGGGTTAGATGATCCAGGAAGCTCACCCGGATCACTTCAGTAATGTAGATTCAGCTGTACAGCACTGTGGGCTAATCCCGTGTTTCACAGTGAGCTTCGATAAGTAATTAGTAGTTAATTAGTGATGTAAATTGTCAGTGATTAGTGATGGAGTTGGTCGTGTACGGGGGCATGTAGCTACTGACAGGGTACGGTATGCTTTATTACCTAAAGCCTATGATCTATTTTAGGATGATGTGTAGTTGTCCGTTTGTATTGTTGGCCTGTGTATCTTTGAGTGAGTTTACCAAGTCAGAAAATTGCTATAGCAGTACAAGGAGTTGTTATGTGTTAAGGTATCCAGATGAACACACACAGGACGAAATTGTGACGCATATCAGCAGTTATCACGTATTTTTAGTTTCGTTTCTCTTTCGCAATAGCTGATGCGTAGAAACCGCAAGGGATTTTTTAAATGTTCCGAGAATTATGTAAAATATGCCGTGTGACTGGCGAGTGTTACTTTGGGACAAGGGGAGGCAAGGCAAGCAATACATTAAGGTGAATTCCAATTTCTGAAACATTTAAATATTGCAAACTTAAAAAACAACATGAGTATTTCTCGTTTGTGTCACAACCAAGAGGCCAATGTCGTAGTTTGTGATTTAATTTGAATATAACGCCGAAGCGGGAATCGAACCCTTAACAGTTAGCCAAGGGGTTAAAACGCAACTACATGCAGACCTTCATTCGTGTCTCTGCTTCACAGCGCCTTTGATTCTGGATAAACCCTCACCATGGCCTCGACCGTGCAGTTGCTCAAGACCGTTAACGAGATGGCCGGAGCCCTGGACTCGGGGGAGTGCAGGACCATGCTGTACCTGTGTGGACGCCTCGATCTGGACACTAACGAAGAGGGCCTTGGAGAGTTCTTGAGGTCGGGGGTCATTCAGGGGAAGATGAATGACCTGTTTCTAGTCGAGCTCTTGTTTGAGGTAAAACGCTTTGACATTCTGTGGAAGTTGTTCAGCACCAAAGCTCATGACGTTGAGAGCGCCCTGGGGAACAGGCATGTGTTGTCCCGATACAGGTGAGAACTGAGTAGCCTACCTCTCTTTAGATCCATGGAAACGGACAACAGTCAAGTGTTGAAGCTTAAACCAAATTAAATGTGTTTGATTTGCACAGGGTGCTGATGGTGAACATTAATGAGAATATAACAAATGGAGATATAAAAAACTTAATATTCCTATTAAGTAGAACGGTACCAAGAGAAAAAATGTACAAAGTTAAGGTAAGCTATACATTTGACGTAGGAATGGCAATGTCTGGAATGAAGGAAGTATCGGCCAAGACACTGAAGGCTGATACTACTAATTCACATTCCACAAATGATACACAGGATTCCACAAATGCATGAATAATAAGTGTGGTTAAACCACAAAGACGATTTAGTCTTTGTGGTTTAATATTTTCCCCAGCGATTGAAGAATTACCATTCGATTTATAATGCATCATTTTAGATCACCTATAATAAATATAAATACAAAATAAACAAATCATATACATGGATGTTATTGTTCTTCTTTATAGTATTTCCTGGATGTGGTGGTTGAACTGGAGAAACTGGATAAATGTTCCCCTGAACACTTGGACTTCATTGAAAATTGCCTGAGAAATATTGACAGGATTGATCTGGCAAAAAAAGTTTGTCTGTATAAGCAATCAGGTGGGAGTGGATTTCAATTATAACTATAAATATTCCTAGGGTTTTTTAATTGGCTTTTTAAACGGCATAAACAAATAATTGTGAGTTGTATTTGTGTATGTTACATATTGCATATACATATAGTGTCGTAATGTAAAAATATATTATTGTTTTATATTTATATCGTTATATGCTATCAAAGCCACTGTGAAGCGCTCAGTGGCGATTTTAGCCTGAAATTTCTGGTGGGGCAAATTTATATGACGTCATATTACGTCACAAAAATAGAGGTAGCTGATTATTATAACAGTAGGCCTACGTATATAGACCAGTCAGGTATACTATGTGCTGCATTTTGAGTGCCACCAGGGAGCAGACATCCTATTTCAAATACATTTCACATGCTTTAGCGCTCAGTACGACACAAAGATGTTGCCTATAATAATAATAATAATAATAATATTGCATTATATTTTAAACGCACTATTCGTTCCAAAGAATCTCAGAGCGCCAACATGGTACGCACTATAATATACCATTAAAGTAAAACAATTAGACAGACACATAGCTTCAATAACTTCCATAATTTATTAAACAAAAAAGACGATCTCCTTCAGCTCAAAAAAAAAAAAAAGGTTTTGACTCACCAATGCCGATCACTTAAAAAGGAAGTTGGCTCGACGGTTCTTTGCTTGAGCAAACCTCTCGATTACTTTGTCGTTAAAATCCAGCAGTCCATTAATGAAGGTGTTTTCAATAGAAAGCATGGAGAGGGCGTTCAGTCTCTTCTGTCCCATCGTGTTCCTAGTGAAAGTCTTTATCCTTTTCAGCGTTGAAAAGTTCCTCTCAGACTCCGCAGACGTCATGGGGGTTGTGATGATGATGCTGAGTAGAGTGCAGGTTTCAGACAAGGCCTCTTGCAGGTTGTTGTCGTCGTGAATGGCCTTGAACAGCAACAGTGCAGATTTCCCTGTGTGCAGCTCAGTGTGTCCGTAAAAAAGAGTAAGCTCAGTTTGCAGCTTCCCCTCGTTCATCAGAGCTGTGGGCCAGAGCTTGATAGCACAGGCGAGTTGGGCCTCCGGGAATGACTTAACAAACTTTGGCAACAGTGTGCAGTCCACCAGTTGTGCGGCAATAAGATGGTAACTCTGTGAGAACCGGTCCTCCACTTGCGCAATCATCGTATCACAGGCCTCCTTCATCACGGCAGGCGTATTTGTTTTCCTGCGCTTTGATGTGCCCGGCTCCTCACTGGCTTGGTTACCAATCTCATCTGCTTTCTCTCTGATTTCTTTCACGTGCACTTTGAAATTCTCCACTGCACGATTCACCCCAGATGCGTCAATCTCTCTTTTCTGTAGTATGCCATACAAAACATCCACTTCTGGCATAACTCTGGCAAAGAACTCCAGCAGCTGGAGAAACGTACGGTCCCGCAGGTGAATGGAGAGGCCGAATGCCTCGCTGATGGACACCTTGTCCCATCCTGGTTTAGTGCGAATGTTATCCAGACACTCCAGTATATCTTCGCGAGTTTCCCATACCACATTCACGGTCCTGCTTTTAAAATTCCATCGGGTGCCGGGTGGCCGCGGGATCCGCCTGTCCGATGTCTCTGCCAGAGCAGCCGTTCTTTTCGGTGAGGTGGAGAAGAACGTGGCAAATCCAGACAGATCAGCAAAGAACACCTTCAGCTCACTGATCCTGGATGCACATACTTGCTGCAGAGTTAGGTTCAGCTGGTGTGCGTAGCAATGTACAAATATTGCGTTTTTGTAGCTTTCCTTAATAAGTACTTGCACGCCGCCTACACTGCCACGCATAACCGCTGCCCCGTCATAGGTTTGGGCTATGAGCTTGTCAGTCAGTCCCAGTGGGTCGAGGACATGTTTCATAGCAGTAGAAAGGCCAATGGCAGTTTTGTCCTTCACTTCAATGAACTCAAGAAACCGCTCTGTGACGCTGCTGTCCACCATGTATCTCAGGACTATGACCATTTGCGATTTGCATGAGGCATCAGTGGTCTCATCCGCCTGAACAGCTACAAACTGGGTGTCCCGCAATTGCTTGGCCACCTCACACCTGTAGACCTCAAACATGCAATCCAGGAGTTCGTTCTGAATGGTGCTTGATGTCCCCTTGAACGTAGGCTCCGAATCGTAGTGACGTCTCAGCCTGGTGTCGCCCTCGCACATCGTTTCAAAAATGCACCTAAAAATGCCTGGGTTTACAGAGTCGGCTGACTCATCGTGACCACGCAGACCCAGTTCACACTTCCCACACAGCTTTAGGCACGATATCAGTCTCCCCAGTACATATCGGTTTTCCTCCGCCTGCTTGTTGTGCTCTAAAATGCTCCGCTGATAAGCACTGTCCAGCTGTGCCATGATGTTGACCCGTCCCAATAGTCCCAATTTCATGGCGCAATTGATATGAGCTTTGCTACTTTCATGCTTTACCGTTCTTTCCGCCAGATGCTTCAGGTCTTTAAAGCCATCAGTGGTCCAAACTGAGTCTGCGTTAGTGGTATTTCCAAAAAGAAGGCATGGAAAGCAAAACAGTGCTCTTTTTGTTGTGCTCGCAGTTAGCCATGTCTTTCTTTCAAACCACTCCATCTTGAAATTTCGGTTCGTTTTCTCACCAGGCTGGTTCAGAATGAAGTCGTCTGGTCTGTGTGGTCCCAAACGTTTTATTTCTAATTTTTCTTCCTGCGGCAATGTGCTGAATTGCACCCTCAGCAAATAATCTACGTTATTCATTGTTATTCATTAATTAAAAAACTCTTTCAAAATTGTGTAAAATCTACCGATAGCGAACTCTTCTGTAAGTCTCCTGTAACTCCTGATCTCACTCTCACTGTATGTTTTTTTTTGCTTAGTCTCGGGGTAGAGTTCTCGCGGGTTTCGCATTATCCCAGTCTACATTACGTAGAATACGTAGATTACGCAGTTAACGTCTAGGGGCAAATTTGAAATTGCCCCTAGCCTCAATGTTAACTTTGGCTGGTGTGGTTCGCGCTCATTGGTGTTTCTATGGTAACGGTGGGGCAGCGTGGGTCTTTGCCCCTCCGGAAACAGGAAACGGAAATATAGACATAACGTTCATTCAAGCAAGCACACAGGCAGTAGAACACACAAATCAAATTACTCCAAAACAAGGCAATAATGCTTGTGAGTCAAGTTTATTCACACAAATATGTACGCTACTTTGCATATAAAAAATATATATATAGTTTGCCACGAAGTAGGAATGGATTGAGCCTTCTGCTCAACAGCGCTATCTCGTGGGTCTGGTGGGGCACTGCCCCACCTGCCCCTAATGTAGAAACGCCACTGGAAGCGCTAGTGTTACTTACTATGCACCCAACCCAGTATCACGGAAATAGGTGACACGTCACGTCATTCAATCTATTCATTCTTGATCTGGGACACTTAATTTCATTTTTTTTCGTGCCAAAAGCACAAATTTCAAACTCATCCTAAAAAGAAGAGCAAGCAGCTACCTTTTTTTCAGTCGCGGTTTGCCTACAGAGCAGCGCACCTGCATTAAATATATCCGTGAATTGTCACTATTTCTCAGAATCAAAGGTGAAAGTAGAAACGGGTGGCCAAAAGCTGTCATATTGTTAGAAATTTGAAATTACGTGTCCCAGATCACAAATGAATAGATTAAATGACATGACAGTGTCACGTATGTCCGTGAGACTGGGTTTGCACCTGTCATATTGATACAGGGCTGAATATTTAAATAAATGCTAATATTTGCATCAAAACCAAATAGATGGAGCCCTTCAGATACAGTCAGTCCCTCACCCGACAGCTCCACAGCAGAGTACTGCAGCTCATGTAAGTAGAAAGCTTGAAAAAAACTTGTTTTTTTGGACCCTATTCTGAATCCACCGAACCAATTTTTTACCTTTTTTTCACCCCTCTTTTCAGTGTCCAACTCAAACTTATTCTTATCCTCTCCAACAACTAAGCCACAGACAGATCTTACACAATGGTAAGTTTATATGTATAATTGTCTTGGACACACACGCATACCTTACTGTTAGGGCGCACTAACACTAGGCCATCTGTACCGTGCCCGAGTACGTTTGCCCCCTAAAGTCTAGATCGTTTGGCTAGTGTGAGCACGCCATCCCTACTCAAATATAGTTAAACTCCGTGGCCTCAGTCAAGGGCGTAGGAACCGGGGGGGACGGAGGGGAGGTGTCCCCTCCAATATCGGAGACAGGCGCATTTGTCCCGCCTAAAAATTATACCGGATCTGTCAGGTTTCCGATATGTGTCCCCCCAAATGTTAAACTCATTCCTACGCCCCTGGCCTCAGTACACTTCGGAGAGACGTGCTCAGGCCACGGTACAGATGCTAATGAGCCGACAAGCGCGTACGCATACGTATGTACAAGAGGCAACCGTACTCAGGCTGAGGCACCGTCCACACGGAGCCGATCCGGTTTCGTTTTATGCGGTTCGGGAACAGCTCCGTAAAGACGGAGTCATTGCTAAACCGCATCGAGCTGTAGAAACGCTGTAGTAAATATTCAAGGCGCTGGTTCTCCACAGAAAAAGTGGAGCGCATCAAGCCTGCGCGCATACAGCCGGCGCGCTGTATCCAAACATTCAGTCACGAGGAGATTCAACCTTTTAAATTGAGCAAAAGTACTTTTTAATGTACAGTTAGTAATTAAATTTATCAAGGGGCTTTATTTAAAGCTACAAAAAGAATACAAATAAAATAATAATTAAAAAAATTCAACGCAACTCTGACGTCCCCCAGCTGGTGGGTGGGCTAATGACGTCATCGTTTGCGTTTCATGCGGCCGTCCACACGAATCCTGTTCACACTACCTCCGCAGTCGACGGATCTCATTGACTTTGCATGGGGCGCTCGCAAAATGCATTGTGGGTCCATCCGTCCATTCGGCTCCGTGGCCTGCGTCAAAAAGTTGAGAAATGTTCAACTTTTCAGGCAGCGGCGGATCCGTCGGCCAATCAGATCGCGGATATGCAAATACCCCATGCGTTTCCTGGATCCATTTTGCAATAACAAGCAGGAAGAAGCAGTAAAAATCCGGCGGTTATATTTTTTTAAAGAAATGTGGAATGATAGGATTGTTTCTAGGCACCTGTTGTTTGTGCCATCTTTTGAATTTATATCCACACATCGGCTTTGTAGCGGGAAGCGATTTGATTGGCTGCAGTATGCGTCTAAAAAGACTAGTCCCCTATACGTCAGACACGCCCTCGGTCATCCGTTGACGGACGCATGTAGTGTGAACAAAAACCGCATAGGTCCGGATAGATTTGAAACCACCTCCTGACCAATCAGGGTATCTCTAATCTGATTGGTTCAGGAAATTCTGCTTGCTTGTCAATCATAAGTGAGTCACTGCAATACTTCTCAAGGACGTGCCGCATAGGGAGGAAGGAGGCGTTTTTTTGGGGTTATTTTTTCAGAATTTTACTCTCTCTGTCTGTCTTCTCTCTCTCATTATAACTCTACAGTCTAACCTAAAGCTTATTTTAAATTGTTGTGTGTAGACCCGGGTTGAGAAATATTTTCAAGACCCCAGTTCAAGAATAATAGCTAATTCATCATCCCATCCCTTCTTGTTTTCAGCTCCACATATCTCCACAGTACCGGTGTCAACGCCAGTCAGCCAGGAGGTAATTTATGGAGTGAATTTAGTGCCAATATTACTTACATGCATTTACACATCTAATTATGGTTTTGTGACGTGAATACATAAACAAAGTTAAGTTTTGTGAACCGCAAATCCTATTCACATCTGTGAATATTCACGAATGGACGTTGTCGTGTGAACTGTGAACCGTTTGTTGTGAGGTGTGATCTGCTTTCATGCATTGGTCAATCTCATCTTGAGGATACAAACTACTGTGAAGAAACATCTTTTTGGCACAGTTATCTTTTTGCTTGCACGTGCAGAAATAATGTTAATTAAATAACATTATTTCTGCACAGGATTTTAAATAACATCCTGACAGGGCAAATTGTATGTATGTATGTATGTATGTATGTATGTATGTATGTATGTATGTATGTATGTATGTATGTATGTACGTATGTATCAGTGGCGGCTGGTGGTTTTTAAAGTGAGGGAGGAAGGACTGCGTGCTTGGTTGCCATTGGCCTGCTTGCCTGCGTATGGTGGCATAAGTATGTGAGGCTCAAGTTGTTTGGGGAACTACAAAATATTAGGGAGAGATAATTATGTGAATTGATACAAATCCACTAGTTGCAGCATTGTACTTTGAAAGCTGGTGGGCAGCATGTCTTTGCCTAAAATGGCAGAAGGAAAGGATGGAAAGCCAATTAGTCAAATCAGGCCTACTCTTGATTTGTAAAACTCAATAAAAAAATCTGGGCCTAGCATTGGACCTATTTTTGCCCTCAATGACTGAAGCTATTGGTTGTCATTTGGCTATGTTTAATTTCAGCTACAATTGTTTTAAGAAAAATGAAGACACAGGACCAAAAGTGATGCCGTATAAAATGCATCATGCTCTGAATCATTAGCTAACATCCTTTCCACAATATCAAACAGAATGGTCGGAGTAACAAACAATTAAAATAACATTATTCCACAACGATTTACATGGGCTGTTTTGTTTGAGGCAAATGTGGATGTTAATGGATGTTTCAGAATGTTGGTCATGGTGTTAAGCCAATTAAGATTGAGGGACTTCAACATCAAGTCAATCCTCCTCACGGGCTCCGCAGCTCGGCCACGGGCAGCCCGGCCACGGGCTCCGCATCCCGGCTGCGGGCTACGGAAACGCCAATATAACGGTGGAAGCGAGGCATACGACTGAGTGGGTTCGTTGGTTCTCGTAGCCTAGACTTGAGGGGATAACCCCTCCCTCCAGGCTGCTCCACAGCCAGGGCTCCTGCTTATTGGCTCATAGCGTAGCCATGCGCCGTGAACAGACGTAGGCGAGATCCAGATCCCTTAGCTAGTCACACCCACTCAGAGGAGGACTTTCCTCCTCACTCCCATTGAACCCCATGTTATTCACCGGTCGCCAACACTTTCGGGGAAATGAATGGGAGTCAATGGAGGCAGGGAGTAATTGACATGTTGACAATTACTCCCTGAAGTAATTGTCAATAGGCGATAGGGGATGCTAATGTCCCTTTACTGAGGGAAACGAACATTACATATACAAAGGCATTAAAGTAGTCATATTTAATGGCATTAATTCATTAGTAGTCTGGGCAATCTCCATTTTTTATTCTACAACGATGTTAAGGAGGATCTTCCTCCCTCTCCTCACTGGAGAAGCCTCCCCTGATATATATATAAAATATAAATAAAAATGTGAAACACAAGAAGAGTGATGTGAGGTGCATCTGGGTTAATCCCCTCACTGTCTTGTAGAGTGTGATGGAGGGGTACAGTCTGAAAGCGGAGCAGAGAGGATTCTGTCTCATCATCGACTGCGTTGGAGCTGACGGAGGTGAGGTTGTGCAGGCTTTTCCCCTCCAGTAAAGACTGTGATAATGGCCCTCAATAGTTTCTCATACTAGTTGTAGTTTGGCCTTTGGATGTGTCCATATTATGCATCACACCAGCCTCTAGTATCCCTGTCTAAGCTTAGCTCTGTCATTTATGGTTAAAATGTGGACTTTTGTCCAAAGTGATCCACTGTCATTAAGCAGCAGGGATTTTGTTGGGGTGACTTATTCCAGGATGCCTACAAGTGGATTGTGGATACTTTCGGATCAAACCCAGTAACTTTGACTGGGAGTCAACACCCCATCCATGAACAATCACTCCCTAACTAATAAAGTGTACCAGTATCCCATCCCAACCCTTTAACTGTTGGTCTCTCAACCCGCTCAGAGAGGTTGGAGCAAGCGTTCAGAGCGCTCCATTTCCGGGTGGAGCTCCACCAGTTGCTGAGCGTCCACACCATGGAATCCCTCCTGAGGGAGGTGTCCTGGCGGCTTGGGGCGCAGCATTGCGCTGACGCCTTCGTCTGCTGCATCATCAGCCGGGGGACCTCCGCCCGCCTGCTGGCCACGGACCCCGCCCAGCACGGCGTAGGCCTGGACCTGGACCTCGTCAGACACCTGTTCTCAGGCATCAACTGCCCCATGCTGGCCGGCAAACCCAAGCTGTTCTTCATCCAGAGGTACGGAGTCCAGCAGCCCTCGGCCCCGCAACGCAGCGCGCCCACTCACCGGGACTCGGATCTGGAGACAGACGGGGTGGCGTGCGGCAAGGTGGCGTGTGGCGGAGGGGCGGCGGTCCCAACGGACGCAGACGTGTTCTGGAGCCACTGCTGGACCAGCGAGTGTCAGTTGGAGCAGGGGAACCACCGTTCGGTCTACCTGGGGGCACTCACTGACGGCCTGCTCAGGGGGAGGAGGAGGTAAGAGAGAGCAGCTGGTTATTGGATCTGATAACACGTCTGTGAGGGTCGCTTCATGTTCTCAGCCTCAATCATAAAATGTAAACATCCCCCAATTCCCCAAAGTAAAAAATATAAATAAAAGTTGTATTGTTCACGCTAATCCCTTGTTTGGTTTTTTGATAGGAAAACCAATCTGGTTGATGTTCACACTGAACTGAACGGGCTGATCTACGAACACAACAAGAGGAATCCTGCAGCCAGATACGACATTGATCTGAAACACACACTCAGAAAGCAACTCTGCTTGACATAAGTCATGTTTCTCCATCATTAATTAGATGCCCATGATGGGCCAAGATATTAGTTAAACCTGTATTAGAATGCAGAGGCTGCCCTCTAGTGGTGGATATCATACTCACACTTGTACATGGATTATATCCTAGCAATAATTGTACATTATTATGGCTAGGCTTTCATTGATTATTGAATAAACGCCTAATAGGTAATATATTAAATAAGAGGAATAGTAAGCATAAGGATATTAACGCAATGAACCACTTATTTTGTATGATGTTATTTATTATTCTACTAAAGCAATATCCTATATTTAACAGGCTGCGAGTATCACTTTGAGGCGTATCACAGTCTCTTTGTCTGTTGGTTCGAACTAAAATAAAGCTTATGTCATAATACTGCAGTGTGTGCTCATGTCAATGACTTTAACCTGTTACTTTCTTTGTGAACCTAACAGAAGTTAGGTTTGGGCTGAGGTAACATGCAGACATTGTTGTCTGGATATACGTGTACATTACTTGCCTTGTTGGCTCAATGAGTAGATTGTTTGACGATGATTTCACAATTAGACAAAGGGAATAATTAAAAAAATTTCTGCCTCGTTTTACCCACAGAATTGTTATGGGCTCAAAGACAATGGCCCAATCCCAAAGCCAGCCCTGAGAACTAAAGGCGCGTTCACTGTCCTGGTGATAACGAGACGGCTCGACAGGTTTTCGCATGTTTCCGACAGCGACCGTTCATGTGCACTGCGTTAGGAATCTAAAAGTTCTTCACAGTCAGCACGTTTTTTTTATCCGATAAAAAAGTCAGAACTAAACAGAACTTAGTAGAATCTGTTTCAAGTTTGCATGCCTATCACATACTATCCTTTTGCTTTTATTTATGAGAATAACATACAGTATTGCAACTGCATGGAAGGCAACACATGCCCTTATCTAGAGCTGGTTTACCAGTACACAACGTTTACAACTGAGCAAAGTCGTTGCCAACAGACAGTTACAACGTCAATCAATAGTAAAGTATGTGATATGATGGTTGATTCTTATAGGAGCCACATCCAATGTCTATGCTCCGTGTGGTTTGACTCCCGGGTGACCTGGGGGGTATTCCATCAACCAAGCTAAAGGCAAAGCCGGGCTTATTTCGCTTAGCCTCTCTACTTTAAGCTAGAGTTGCGTCCCATCAACGTGACTTAAGGGAATTTCCGCTAAGTAACCATGGCAAATTATCCGACCAAATTAACCTGCTAACTCTCTAACTTGAGCGGTGTTTCAGAGAAGTCCCATCTGTCGGAAAGAAGTGTAGCCTACCATCTGAAGGTTCCGCCAAGCCTAGTCCTCACAATTTTGTCATAAATGTACATATATGAAGTACAAACAGCGTATGTTTTCACTAAGGGTCTAAGATTAAATGATGCAAATAAAATAATTAAATGAATTGCTATCTATTGTTATCGTGGATATTTTCTTAACAGATCTTTTGACAAATTTATGTATTCTATCAAAATTGTCATCCGGTGTTACACCGAATTCTGCGACCCACCGAAAAGTGTGACCCCAGGGGGCGCTGTTGCATATTTTTTGCAATATGCACGAGTTTGAAGCGTAGACAGGCATGACAAAAACATAAATGAAACATAAGATCTTCCCCCAACCAATTACCTTTTTGTTAAAGGTGCTTAATAAATGCATTTGTTTTGATTTTATTAGCATTTTACAGACCTATACAATGATAGGGCGTTTAGTACGGTCCTTGACCGTTGCTTCTTTACCCATAAAAAGCTACAGTCAGTGTTAAACTACGCTGATTTACCTTAGAGCATTTCCTATTATAGGCTACTGTGTAAAACGCTGTTTAGAATTAATGTTAGTATCAAGAAAAGAAAGACCCACCGGTGGGGGGAGACCTTATGTTTTATTTATGTTTTTGTTACAATGCAAACGTGCATGTTGCAGAAAATGTGCAACAGTCCAGTCACACTTTCAGGTGGGTCGCAGAATTCGGGGTAACACCGGCAGTTGTTTGAGTGGTCCAGCATCTGCCCTGGAGCACGGGCGACCCGAGTTCGCTTCCTGGGTCGGTCAATGTTCTCTTGCCGTCGGCTTATTTTTGTAATTTCCTTTATATCAGAGAAATTAGGCCTAACAATTGAATTTTTATATAATAAATATGTCTTACAATATCCCTACAGCCCAAATATAACTTGCAAAAACCCATGGTAAAGTTAATGTTAATATTAATGCTACTGATAAGCCTTTGTCACAATGACAAAGACACTGCTGCATGGGAAATTGCAGCCACATAAATTCCATTCAGGTGAGTTTCTCGGCAGGCAGCCAAGAACACTTCTGTTGAGAAAAATACTATGGTCAGTTAATTTAGAATATTCAAAGAAATGGAAAATAAAAAACATGAAAAGTTTTTCGATTTCTCCAATAAGCCCTCCTAAATTGCAATTCAGGTGGGGATCGAACCCCGGACGACGACACGTTACCTTAACACTATCTCCCTGATGACTGATCTATGGTCAATATTCAATTAAATATGTTAGGCTTGGACTTCCGGTTATGGCGCGCTGCTAGGCAGACGTGTGAAAGAGAGCTCCCATGCACAATTCATAGAAAAATAATCAGGAAGCCACTAAGAATTACCAAACAGTTACTACTGATCCAAAAACACAGCAAACAGCCATAATGCCACCGAAACTGCAGCCAAAGACTTCAAAATCTACTAAATCAACCGATGATTCTTCCAGCCCGACGATGCTAACTAGTTCCAATACTAGCGACGACGACACAATTAGCCCTGGTCTAATTCTCAACGCTATCCAGACAATGAAAGAAGATTTTGTGTCGAGGTTTGATGGGCTATTGGGCGCTATTCAGGGAGTGCAAGGCGAATTAAAGTCATTGACTGGCCGACTGACCGAAGCTGAAGACCGAATTGGCGCCAATGAAGATGACCTAACATCTCTGAAAACACAGACCACCACCATGAAAGCAGCTATGGAGGAGCTTGTGCTAAAGGTGGATGACTTGGAAAACCGAGCACGCCGCTCGAATGTGCGGTTGGTGGGTCTGCCTGAGTTAACCGAAGGAGGTGACGTGCGTAACTTTTTGGAAAAGTGGATTCCTAAAGCTCTTGGTGAAATGAACTTTACTGGGCCATTGCTTATAGAAAGAGCACACCGAGTTGGTAGACTCAACAGTAAAGATGGAAGCCAACCAACCGCTACACGCCCTAGAGTGGTGGTGATGAAGTTTCTGAACTACGCCGACAAGGTTCGAGTGATGAAAGCGGCCAGAAGCAAGGGAAAGATACTTGTCGACGATAAGAATGTCATGTTTTTTCCCGACGTGTCGGCGGATCTGCTAAAACGTAGAAAAGTCTTTGATTCAGCAAAGAAAGAACTAGCCTCCCTTTCTATCCATGACCTGCGTTACGGAATAATTCACCCAGCTACACTTCTGGTGACCATCAAGGGAAGACGGCACACGTTCGACACTGCATCTGAAGCGGAGGCTTTTGTGCAGGAATTAAAGTCGCAAAGCTAGGCAACGCTGGGTGGTGAGAAAGCTAACGTGTTTAGTGCTGACACAATACAGGTAACTGAATTCTTCCTGGACTGTTTAAAGAATGCAGCCGCAATACGGGCGCGATAAGCTTTTCCTGGACTGTTTAAGACTGTTAATTTAAGTCTAATGTTTTGCTGCAAAGTGGTTATTTCTGATTGCAATACACAATAAGTTAACTTTTAATATTTTGCATGGAGCTCCAACATGATCGCTGAGCATGCTGTTCCTCGACATGTGGGTGGACCAGCTTAGTTCCATAGTCAGACTCTGTTCAGGGGTCTATTGGAAGTGTGATCTAGGGGAGGGAAGCGTGTACTTCGTTTGGGGAAGTACACCCTATTGTGTTTACGTCTACGTCTTAAGGCACATATTTTTATTTTCATTTGTATTAATTAAGTTTTCTCTGTATTGTATACTCAATTCCAACCCGCACATACAATGTAGTATTATATCATGTCATTTGAACTCCAGTTCACCTCTTGGAATGTAAGAGGTCTAAACAAACTTGTCAAGCTTAAGCAAGTAATGAGTAGGATTAAACAACTTAAAGCTAAGATAGTCTTTCTGCAGGAGACACATTTAACACCTGAAGATGTAGTAAAAGTGAGGAGGAGGTGGCCAGGTCGAGTTTTTTCTGCTTCATCTAGTTCTCGCTCACGTGGGGTAATCATTCTGATACATAACTCCCTACCCTTTCATCTCATTAATGTGGATGAAGACCGATATGGGAGATACATTATTATTCAATGTGAAATACTCTCAATTAGGTTAAATCTGGTAAACTTATATGGACCCAATGATGACAACCCGTCTTTTTTCAGAAATCTGTTTTTGTCCCTGGCTGATTTGTCTGGTAGTTTCATAATAGGTGGAGATTTTAATTGCACTCTCCAACCAGAGATTGATAGATCCACGGGGATAGATACCTCCCATGCCCAGACACGAAAGGAGTTATTACAATATATAAAAGAATTTAATTTAACTGACATATGGAGAAGAGACTATCCTAATCAGTCAACCTTCTCATGTTATTCTGCCACCTGCCAGACATTCTCCAGACTTGACTACTTTTTGGTCTCTGCTTCCTTGATGTCAACAATCACAAGAAGCTGGTACGACAGCATTGTAATTTCAGACCATGCTTCAGTTTCATTTAGACTAAACATGCCAAAGTCACTGAATTTCTCCATGGGGTGGCGCCTTCAGTCATTTTGGCTGAAGGATCCAGAATTTATGAAGTTTATTGGGGCACAAATTGATGATTACTTTGTAAATAACACAACTCAAACATCAGCTGCTATACGGTGGGAAGCATTTAAAGCCTTCCTGAGAGGACATATGATAAGTTATACAAGTTATAAACAAAAATCTTGGAGGCTGGAGATGCAACAGTTAGAAAAAAAGATAAAAGAAACTGAATCAAAACACTTCAAAAATCCTTCCCAACAGTCCTTTAGAGAACTTAATGAATTTAGAGCTAAGTATAATGTTTTATCTGTCAATAAGGCAACTAAAAGCCTGCTGAAATTGAAACAGTCCTATTATGAGCAAGGGGAAAAGGCTAGTAAACTCTTAGCTTGGCGTATTAAACAATCAGAATCTGAAAGAACAATAAATACTATTCAGCTAGATGGTGGGTTGGAGACTAGTGACCTTAAAGAAATTAATAAAGCTTTTAAAGGTTTTTACGAGAACTTATACAGCACAGACTCTTCAGCCTCAGCCTTGCAAAAACAAAAATACTTTTTGGATTCATTGAACATCAAGCCTCTTGAAGAAAACTTCCTGGATGATTTAGACCTAGACTTAACCATTGAGGAATTATCTGCAGCCACTGGGAGTATGAAGGGGGGTAAGACGCCTGGCGAGGATTCGATTCCCATTGAAATCTATAAAGCTTTTCAGGAAACGCTACTGCCACCTTTACTTGAAATGTATAAAGAGTCCTTAGATAGTGGGTCCTTTCCCCCTTCTCTAAATATGGCGGTAATCACATTATTGTTAAAACCAGGTAAAGCATCTAACCTTTGTGGATCGTATAGACCAATATCACTTCTTAATAACGATCTCAAAATTCTCTGCAAAGCATTAGCCAGACGGTTAGATACACTTCTACCACAAATGGTGCACTCTGATCAAAACGGCTTTGTTCAGGGACGACAGGGTTTTCATAATATAAGACGAGTTCTTAATATTTTGTTTGAAAATTCAGGGTGTATGGACACTGCTATTTTGTCATTGGATGCCGAGAAGGCCTTTGACAAGGTGGAGTGGCACTTCCTGTTTGAGGTTCTTCAAAGATTTGGCATAAAGAAGAAATTTCTCTGTTGGATCAGACTACTTTATGCTGACCCCCAGGCTGTAGTTTTAACAAATGGGCTATCTTCAGCACCCTTTAAGTTGTACAGGGGCACAAGACAAGGCTGCCCCCTGTCTCCACTGTTATTTACCCTGGCAATTGAACCGCTGGCCATGGCAATTCGCAACCATACTAGTTTTAAAGGCATAAGGATAGGAGATACGGAACATCGCATAGCACTGTATGCTGATGATGTCATTTTGTTTTGCTCTAATTTGAAACAGACTTTACCAGCTTTATTGGACCAAATTAACTTTTTTGGCACCTTTGCGGGATACAAAATTAATTACTCGAAATCTGTAATATTATTCTTGAATGAAAGGGAACGACTACACCCCCCAATTCCTACTCCTTTTACGGTTTCACTAAATGGCTTCACATACCTGGGTGTTAAGATTGCCCCTACCACTGACAAAATTGTTCCTAATAACTACAATACCTTAACAGATAAGGTCACCCAACTTATAAATAGATGGACAAATCTACCCATTTCTATGATTGGGCGTATAAATGTATTGAAAATGTCAATTTTACCGAAGTTTCTTTATCTCTTTCAATCTATTCCACTTGCTCCTCCACCCTCACTCTTTAATTTTCTTAAAAAGCTTTTCTCTAACTTTATATGGAACAACAAGCGTCCCAGGCTCAGGCTTTCCCTGTTGTATTTACCATATGATAGAGGTGGTTTACAACTACCAAATCTTGAGTGGTATTACTGGGCAGCTCAAATCAGAGCAGCAATGTTTTATTTTGAGAGAAACCACCCTCCAGCTTGGGTTTCAATAGAAGCACATTTAACAAACATACCTTTAAACCTGTACATCTTCTCTGCTAAAAAACATAAACTAATCAAACATACTAAAAATCCTTTTCTCAAAAATACATTAATGGTTTGGCACAAATCTCTTGCATACCTAGGAGAAACAGCTAAACTATCTCGGTATTCTCCAATTTTTGGTAATGATGACTTCCAACCTGGTAGAGCAGACCCAGGGTTTAAAATATGGGCAGCCCAGGGTATAGCTAAGGTTGCTGACCTTTACAATGAAAACTTGGTTCTCATGTCATTCGAAGAGCTTAAATCAAAATATGGGATTCCTGCAAAACATTTTTTTAAATATTTACAATTTAGAAGCTTCATCCTTTCCAGACAGAGCAATGATTTGAAGCTTCCCCCCCTATCCACTCTAGAAGATTACACTTTGAAGTTTTTACATTCTAGGGGACAAGTTTCATTACTCTATGAGCTTTTTGTAAGCAAGTCTAAAGAATCATCACAGCGCTCACTTCAAGCATGGCGGAGGGACTTGCAGGATAATGTAACTGAGGAGGAATGGTCAAAGGCATGTTTTCTAGCTCAGACCCAATCCGTAAATACAAACTCCAAACTGTTACAATATAAATGGATAAGTAGACTGTACATAACACCAGCTAAATTGCACCACTTTAACCCTAACATACCTGATACCTGCTTCAAATGTAAAGACCAAAAAGGTACCTTATTTCATTGTATGTGGGAATGTCAAAAGACACTTTCTTTTTGGAGTAAGGTGGTGGACCTTGCTAGCCAAATCAGTGGCAGGAAAGTGCCTCTTAGTCCTAAATTGTGCCTATTGAATATCTATCCAGAAGACTTCACTACCTCTAAAAAAATTAGGTCTCTTCTGAATATTTGTTTTCTGGAAGCCAAACGATGTATTGCTCTCTCATGGAAATCAGATACACCCTGTGCCACATCACAATGGTTGAAGGGAATGACTTCTTACTTAGCTTTGGAAAAGATAAGTTACACAACAAAAAATAGACTTGACAAGTTTTGGGAAGTATGGAACATTTTCTACAACTTCCTTGAAAATAACAACATGGATGTTGATGGTTGGTTGGATGATAAGACGGATTGAGTATTTTTTTTGTTTTGTTTTGTTTTCATTTGTTCTCCCCTGTAAACAATGTAAGTTAGCAGATGTAATTTCAATGACTGTAACACACTGTCTACTGTGACAAGAACATCTATTATATGTGCTATATGTGAGAACAAATTGCATTATATGTGCCTTGTTGTGTTGTCTTGTATTGTTTGTCTGTAAAATGAACAAAATTCTGAATAAATATATGTTTAAAAAAAATATATGTTAGGCTTAATACTACTTATTCATTCAAAAGATCGGCGATTTTATTGCCAGGTGGCCTCCCTGTTTTTATTAATGGTTACGGTGTTCCCTTTTTGAGTTATTATATGCTTGTACTCACAAGCAGCTTCTGTTCGCCGCTGGAAAAGATCCCGCTCGATCCTTTTCAGACATTTGATCCATGATTCGACATTCACGGTTCTGGGCTGGTTACATATCTCGTGAGCGTACGTAATCAACGATAACGTAAGCCTGGCTTGAACTAACCTGAGCAAGGCGCGGCTGAACTGGGTTGGTGGAACAGCTTTAGCCTCAAGTGGAAGTTGGCATTAGTTCTACCCGGGCTTAATCAACTAAGCGCCGCTTTCGTTGGCGACTTTGATGGAATACCCCTCTGGTTGACACGCTGTGTTGATGTTTCCCAATGTTTGTACTTTAGCAACCCTGGGACATTTAAAGAGTTTGTTTATTATGTGTTCCATTGTATTTCGTTGTCCGTTGTCCTTCGTGGCAAACTATATATATTTTTTTATATGCAAAGTAGCGCACATATTT
Organism: Pollachius pollachius; assembly: GCF_949987615.1. NCBI lineage: Eukaryota > Metazoa > Chordata > Actinopteri > Gadiformes > Gadidae > Pollachius > Pollachius pollachius. Next base: position 31,219,322 of record NC_136936.1, read on the forward strand.
GTGTGAATAAACTTGACTCACAAGCATTATTGCCTTGTTTTGGAGTAATTTGATTTGTGTGTTCTACTGCCTGTGTGCTTGCTTGAATGAACGTTATGTCTATATTTCCGTTTCCTGTTTCCGGAGGGGCAAAGACCCACGCTGCCCCACCGTTACCATAGAAACACCAATGAGCGCGAACCACACCGGCCAAAGTTAACATTGAGGCTAGGGGCAATTTCAAATTTGCCCCTAGACGTTAACTGCGTAATCTACGTATTCTACGTAATGTAGACTGGGATAATGCGAAACCCGCGAGAACTCTACCCCGAGACTAAGCAAAAAAAAACATACAGTGAGAGTGAGATCAGGAGTTACAGGAGACTTACAGAAGAGTTCGCTATCGGTAGATTTTACACAATTTTGAAAGAGTTTTTTAATTAATGAATAACAATGAATAACGTAGATTATTTGCTGAGGGTGCAATTCAGCACATTGCCGCAGGAAGAACAATTAGAAATAAAACGTTTGGGACCACACAGACCAGACGACTTCATTCTGAACCAGCCTGGTGAGAAAACGAACTGAAATTTCAAGATGGAGTGGTTTGAAAGAAAGACCTCGCTAACTGCGAGCACAACAAAAAAAGCACTGTTTTGCTTTCCATGCCTTCTTTTTGGAAATACCACTAACGCAGACTCAGTTTGGACCACTGATGGCTTTAAAGACCTGAAGCATCTGGCGGAAAGAACGGTAAAGCATGAAAGTAGCAAAGCTCATATCAATTGCGCCATGAAATTGGGACTATTGGGACGGGTCAACATCATGACACAGCTGGACAGTGCTTATCAGCGGAGCATTTTAGAGCACAACAAGCAGGCGGAGGAAAACCGATATGTACTGGGGAGACTGATATCGTGCCTAAAGCTGTGTGGGAAGTGTGAACTGGGTCTGCGTGGTCACGATGAGTCAGCCGACTCTGTAAACCCAGGCATTTTTAGGTGCATTTTTGAAACGATGTGCGAGGGCGACACCAGGCTGAGACGTCACTACGATTCGGAGCCTACGTTCAAGGGGACATCAAGCACCATTCAGAACGAACTCCTGGATTGCATGTTTGAGGTCTACAGGTGTGAGGTGGCCAAGCAATTTCGGGACACCCAGTTTGTAGCTGTCCAGGCGGATGAGACCACTGATGCCTCATGCAAATCGCAAATGGTCATAGTCCTGAGATACATGGTGGACAGCAGCGTCACAGAGCGGTTTCTTGAGTTCATTGAAGTGAAGGACAAAACTGCCATTGGCCTTTCTACTGCTATGAAACATGTCCTCGACCCACTGGGACTGACTGACAAGCTCATACAAGCTCGTCATAGGTTTGGGCTGACAAGCCCAAACCTATGACGGGGCAGCGGTTATGCGTGGCAGTGTAGGCGGCGTGCAAGTACTTATTAAGGAAAGCTACAAAAACGCAATATTTGTACATTGCTACGCACACCAGCTGAACCTAACTCTGCAGCAAGTATGTGCATCCAGGATCAGTGAGCTGAAGGTGTTCTTTGCTGATCTGTCTGGATTTGCCACGTTCTTCTCCACCTCACCGAAAAGAACGGCTGCTCTGGCAGAGACATCGGACAGGCGGATCCCGCGGCCACCCGGCACCCGATGGAATTTTAAAAGCAGGACCGTGAATGTGGTATGGGAAACTCGCAAAGATATACTGGAGTGTCTGGATAACATTCGCACTAAACCAGGATGGGACAAGGTGTCCATCAGCGAGGCATTCGGCCTCTCCATTCACCTGCGGGACCGTACGTTTCTCCAGCTGCTGGAGTTCTTTGCCAGAGTTATGCCAGAAGTGGATGTTTTGTATGGCATACTACAGAAAAGAGAGATTGACGCATCTGGGGTGAATCGTGCAGTGGAGAATTTCAAAGTGCACGTGAAAGAAATCAGAGAGAAAGCAGATGAGATTGGTAACCAAGCCAGTGAGGAGCCGGGCACATCAAAGCGCAGGAAAACAAATACGCCTGCCGTGATGAAGGAGGCCTGTGATACGATGATTGCGCAAGTGGAGGACCGGTTCTCACAGAGTTACCATCTTATTGCCGCACAACTGGTGGACTGCACACTGTTCCCAAAGTTTGTTAAGTCATTCCCGGAGGCCCAACTCGCCTGTGCTATCAAGCTCTGGCCCACAGCTCTGATGAACGAGGGGAAGCTACAAACTGAGCTGACTCTTTTTTACGGACACACTGAGCTGCACACAGGGAAATCTGCACTGTTGCTGTTCAAGGCCATTCACGACGACATCAACCTGCAAGAGGCCTTGTCTGAAACCTGCACTCTACTCAGCATCATCATCACAACCCCCATGACGTCTGCGGAGTCTGAGAGGAACTTTTCAACGCTGAAAAGGATAAAGACTTTCACTAGGAACACGATGGGACAGAAGAGACTGAACGCCCTCTCCATGCTTTCTATTGAAAACACCTTCATTAATGGACTGCTGGATTTTAACGACAAAGTAATTGAGAGGTTTGCTCAAGCAAAGAACCGTCGAGCCAACTTCCTTTTTAAGTGATCGGCATTGGTGAGTCAAAACCTTTTTTTTTTTTTTTTGAGCTGAAGGAGATCGTCTTTTTTGTTTAATAAATTAGTTTATTAGTAAATTAGTTATTGAAGCTATGTGTCTGTCTAATTGTTTTACTTTAATGCTATATTATAGTGCGTATTATTATTATTATAGGCAACATCTTTGTGTCGTACTGAGCGCTAAAGCATGTGAAATGTATTTGAAATAGGATGTCTGCTCCCTGCTGGCACTCAAAATGCAGCCCATAGTATACCTGACTGGTCTATATACGTAGGCCTACTGTTATAATAATCAGCTACCTCTATTTTTGTGACGTAATATGACGTCATATAAATTTGCCCCACCAGAAATTTCAGGCTAAAATCGCCACTGGTAACATTAAAGTTCCTACAAGTACTTATGAGTGGACATTGTTATGTCACCGGCGAGGTCATTACATTGGTGTCAGAATTGAAAGCTTTTTTAAATTAATTAATTAATTATTTTTTTCCGGGCCGGTAGCTCTGTTTATGTTGTTGCTTTTTCTCAACAACAATAATGCTCCCTATGGACTGTCGGGTGAAGATAGAGATGGACGACTACGGCGAGGGGGCGTGTGGAGTAGCTTCGGAGTCTCTGGTGAGGGTAAGAACCCAACGGGAACCGGCCGCCGCTGAAAAACATGGAGATTTTTCCCACATAGTTCGCAGCGCCGACTTCCCATGGCCGCCCCAAGACGGCGACAGACATGGCGGCGCCTTTCTCACATCGAACCTGATGTCCATCAAGATGCCTAGATACACCGGTAAGGCTGACTGGGAAGCTTTCCACAAGCAATTTGAACTTTTGGCCGATGCTGCCGGATGGTCAGTGAAGGTCAAAGCGCTGCAGCTTGCGATGTGTCTGGCAGACGAGGCGTTGTCATGTTTGCTGCTGCTTAGCCCAGAGGACAGGGGAGACTATGTTGCCCTAGTGGGGGCACTAAGGAGGCGTTTTGGACTGTGTGTTAAGCCGGGGCTGGGTGGCTCTCTGGGTGGACGAGCTCACTGAACTCGTCCGCGCTGTCTCTATGCAGGCGGACTACCGCTCCCCGTCTCGTCGAGGGCAGAGGGTCTGCAGGAAGCCTGGCCACCTTGTCAGAGAGTGCCCTAAAGCTGTGAGAGCCCAGGGAAACGAGCCAGGGTCCGCATAATTGGGGAAACGCGAGGCCCTGCCCCCGTACCCCCGCCGTCATCGTCTGGAGGAGCCCACCATCACAGCCGGGGGGGCGGGGCTCCACCCCCCCCAGACGCAGATGACAGCATCCTGGAGCCTGTTGTCGTGGTGGGGGGCGGGAGACTTTTGTCATGTTCCTGTCACTGTTGAGGGGGTGGCCTGTTTGGCTTTTGTCGATACAGGGTGTACCCTAGTGACCCTGGTGAGGCCAGACATTTTGCCAAGCTGGACAGTACTACAGCCTACAACTGTGCAGCTCCGCACGGTCACAGGGGAGAGGGCTCCCATGAAAGGGAAGATGTTGTTGTCCATCTGGGTGGGGGGAAAGACTGTCCTCCACCCAGTGTGGGTAACAGCTGTGCAGGACCCCTGTATCCTGGGGCTGGACTTCCTGTGGTGCACAGGCTGCCAGCTGGACCTGGAGAGGGGGGCGATTGGCCTCCAAGGAGGGCCCACAGTCTATATGACCCCAACAAACACCTCGTACATTCGGCCCCCACAACAGCTCAGATGGACCAGTCACACGTCCCCGGCCCCCTTCACCCCCTTGCAAAGACCTTCCAAGCACCCTGTCTTCCCGGTCCCTGCCCATCAACCCAGTCCTCCTTCCACAACCCTTCCCCCTCCCTCCCATCCCCTCGTGTCAATGTTGCGGCCCCTGCAGACTACTCCCTTGCCACCCCGGCACCCGCGAGCCTGGGCCCCTTCCCCTGCCCTGCCCAGCTTCCCCAGACAGGTGAGGAGACTGTGCTGTCTACTGTGCGGGCAATATGGCAGGGGCACTGTGATGGACTAGACCCTCAACAGCAGGAGCAGCTGTGGCGACTACTGGCGGCATTTAAGGACAGCTTTGCCTTGAATGAGAGCGACGTGGGTCAGACACACCTGGTGCAGCATGAAATCACTGGGGATGCCAGGCCCATCAGAATGTGGCCGCGTCGCCTGCCCTTATGGAAGAAATTAATGACTATATTCTAAGGTAAACCTTGATTATTATTAGGCCTATATATCTAATGGTAGAAAGCATCTAAAAACGTCTCTGGACTATTATCTAGGACTTGACACAGCACCAGGGAGTCTGTGGTTAGAGTGTGAGTTAGAAGCCAACACGTCACCAGAGGCTATGGGGTCAATGCGTGCTGACGTCAGCCTGGTGTTTTAGATTAGTGTTGCCAGCCACTCGCTTAAAGAAATTTATGACTGATCGGCCATGGGTGGCCGTGGGCGGACACATCAAACAAGAAACAACTTTGTATGTGAGGATGAAAAAGAGGCCGAGATCTGTTGACCGGCAGTGCTTTGCAAACTACTCGGCTTTGTTGTTGTCTTTGTAGCGATAAAGTCTTTTTGTCATACTTGCTCCGGACCCCTCGATTTCTTGTGCTCTCTCAATTAGTTGAAGTAATAGAACGCGGTTATTTTCTACCACACCCTTGGCCCGCCAGGAGGCTGCGGACCAGGCGCTGTGGGAGATGCAGCAGGCGGGCCTCATAGAGCCCTCAGATAGTCCCTGGACAGCAGCTGTGGTGATGGTGCCTAAGAAGGGGGGTAAGTGGAGATTCTGTGTCGACTACAGGTCACTTAACGCAGCAACAAGGAAGGACTCCTACCCCATCCCGCGCATTGATGAGGCCCTAGATGTCGTAGCTGGGTCATCCTGGTTCTCCTAACTCGACCTCCGCTCTGGTTACTTCCAGTGCCCTCCCGCCCCTGATGCTAGGCCCAAGACTGCATTCTGCACTAACAGAGGATTGTGGCAGTTTCGGGTCCTCCCTTTTGGCCTCTGCAATGCGCCTGCGACCTTTGAGAGGCTGATGGACAAAGTGCTCACTGGCATCCCCCGGCAGCAGTGTATCGTCTACCTGGACGATATACTGGCACACAGGGGCTCCTTCAAGACAGCACTTGCCTCACTGCGTCAGGTTCTGGAGAGAGTAGATGCGGCGGGCTTGAAGCTCCATCCTGATAAGCGCCATTTCCTGAGGAGAGAGGTAACTTTCCTTGGTCACAAGGTGGGGGGAGAAGGCATTAGCACAATGGAGGACAAAGTGCAAGCTGTCCAGGACTGGCCCACCCCCACTGACACCAGACAGCTGAAATGCTTCCTCGGACTGGCGTCTTACTACAGGCGCTTTGTGAGGAGCTTCTCCTGTGTGGCCGCTCCCCTGTTCCACCTGCTACAGAAGGACAGGGAGTTTGTGTGGGCAGAGGATTGCCAGTCTGCCTTCGAGATGTGAATGGCAGACCCTCGAAGGCAGACTGGGAGCTCTCACCAAAGCCCCGGTGCTCTCCCCTCCTGAACCTGCCCTGCCCCTCATCCTGGACACGGATGCTAGTAACGTCGGCAATGGCGCCATGCTGACACAGAAGTGGCTGGAAGGGGATCGGGTGGTGGCGTATTACAGCAGGACATTTAACAAGGCTGAACGCCACTGCGCGTCACTCGTCGCAAGCTGCTGGCCATTGTTAGAGCTGTACGCCACTTCAAATACTACCTCTGCGGCCTGCGCTTCACCGTAAGGACTGACCACTCCGCGCTCCAGTGGCTGATGTCTGTCAAGGAGCCAGAAGGGCCGGTAGCACGGTGGATCAAGGAGCTGCACTCCTGCAGCTTCAGTATGGTGCACAGGGATGGGGCACGCCATGCTAATACAGATGCTCTCTCCCGACGCCCCTGCAGTCAGGATGGCTGCCGCTACTGTGAAAGGAGGGAGAACCATGAGAAGGAGCTGCGCTGTCAGGAGGAGGGATGTTCTGCAGTGGAGGTGGTGTTCCCAGTCTGCTGTGAGCTCCGGGAGGTCGACACTGCAGGATGGAGACAGCAGCAGGAGGAGGACGCAGACCTTTGACCAGTGCTCCAGTGGGTGGACCTACAGCAGCGGCCCCCATGGGAAGAAGTGGCCATTCTCTCCCTGGTCACCAAGGGACTGTGGGCTAAGTTTGAGGCCCTGCGGCTGTGGGATGGCGTGTTTCAGCGGGCCTGGAAGGAACGCACCACCGGAGAGGTGAGGTGGCAGGTGGTGGTGCCTCACTCTCTGCGTGGGGAAGTGCTTCAAGCGGTCCATGGTGCTGTGGGCTCAGGGCACTTTGGGGGGACAAAGACCCTGCGTCGCCTCTGCCTTGGCTTCTACTGGGGGCAGCACAAGAGGGACATCGAGGACTTCTGTCGCCGCTGTGATGGCTGCACAGCCCGCAAAGACCCTGCTGAAAGGTCCCATGCCCATTTACAGCAGTGCCCTGTGGGGTTCCCTATGGAGAGGGTTGTGGTGGATGTGGTGGTCCCGCTACCCTGTACAGAGAGGGGGAACAAGTATGCCCTCACGGCCATGGACTGCTTTACCAAGTGGCCGGAGGCGTACGCTCTGTCTGACCAGGGGGCAGAGACCATAGCTGACGCTTTAGTCAGGGGGATGATTAGCCGTTTTGGGGCAGCGGAGTCCATCCACAGCGACCAGGGTAGAAATTTTGAATACCGTGTCTTTGCGGCTTTACGTAGCAAGCTTGACATGCAGAAGACCCGCACTACCCCCCTGCACCCACAGATTGACGGCTTGTTGGAGCGATTTCATCGCTGTATGGAGCAGCAGCAGGCCATTGTCTCGGCTGAGCATCAGCGGGACTGGGACACTCATCTGCCTCTGGTGCTCATGGCCCACAAGTCAGCTGTACAGGAGTCAACGTCCTGCACGCCTGCTCTGCTGATGTTGGGCAGGGAGCTTCGCACCCCAGCTGACCTGGCGTTTGGCCGGCCGCCCGAATCTCCCCCTGTTCCTCCCGGCCCAGAGTATGACAGGAGACACCAGGACCGCCTGGAGACGGCTCACTCCTTCGCCAGGGGACAGCTGCTGAGGGCAGGGGTGAGGCAGAAAAGGAACTTTGATGTGCGTTCTCGTGGCAGGCACTTTGAGGCTGGGGAGCTGGTCTTGACCTACAGCCCGCAAAGAAAGAAGGGAAGATGCCCAAAGCTTGATAGCGAGTAGATCGGGCCATAAAGGGTCCTTGAGATGATGGGGGAGGTGGTGTACAGGGTCCAGCTTCCATCTCGGGGAAGGAGGGTGGCCCTCCACAGAGACAGGTTGGCCCCTTATCGAGGCACCGCCACCCCTCAACCTGCTCCAGCGAGCCCTGTGGCTCCCCGCACCGGTGCGAATGGGCCCCAGACACGCACACCTCAGTGTTCTGGCCCTAGGCCCCCACCTAACTCTATCCCTGTCTTCCCTCCCTGTCAATCACCACAGTCAGCAACTTGGCTCCCAGCCCCGCCCCTCCCTTTTCCCCTGCCCTCCCCCCGGGTCTGAAACTCGTGGGCCCCTCTCGCCCCCGGGCGCTCCTCCCCAGCCCCCCGTAGCCCCAACACGGCCTCTTAGGGAGGGGAGAGCACCGGGTTGCTTCCGGGACTTTGTTTGTTCCCTCGAGGACGAGGAACTTTGAAGGGGGGAGGCAATATAGCGACCCTGGTACGTTTGTGTATTATGTGTTGCATTGTATTTTGTTGTCCGTTATGCCAGTTGTTCTATGTGCATGCATTGGAATGTTCTATTTGTCAATCAGTATAGGGGGCGAATCATCAGGTCAGCTGGGGGAGGGACTTGGGAGAACAGTAGGGTGGGGGCTAGCACGTTGAAGGGACCGGGTTGGGGGTTGCCCGGGTAACCGGTTGTTGTTGGTGTGGATTTTTGCCATTGTTTACGGGTTACAGTGACCAGATTTGTAACATTAAAGTTCCTACAAGTACTTATGACTGGACATTGTTATGTCACCGGCGAGGTCATTACAGTAGTATGCAGCTGCGTGAAGCAATGAATGATCCATGCAATCGTCTCTGGTTTGCGACTTGTTTATTTCCTCACCATGACACCAATTGCATGTGAATACGGAATACATTCAGATAGATCCTCAGTGACATAACAACAACTGTAAATAAGGTACTTCTAGCGGTCAAAAACTGTATGCCCTTCCGGGGTCAAACAACAGAGGTAACCCAAATGACGTACCCTTTATACCTGTGCCCGCAATAAGGCAGCAACACTCAGTGGTCAACACAGACGTTACAATATAAATGGAAAACAGGAAAATCGCTCTTAAATTCTTTTATATTGAGTAAAACGTTCATGTTCCGCCATGCTCATGCATGTCACTAGTAATCCATCCGTCACCAACTGGGCAATTCTGCTATCAAAATCTGGCCCGAGTTGCCGAACGGAAGTAGAATCATAAGAGCGTCATGAGGTACGCCCTTCCCATGAGGACATCATGCCGTTCGCGCCAACTTCCCGACGTCGCGAAAATGTTTTCCCCATAATTTCCAGCGATGTGAATGCACCATAAGGACTAAGGACTCACAGACTTAATTGATTCAGGTGCTAAATAACTGAAAAGTGTGTGAGGCCACATGGGCTCAGATAGGTATATATGGGATTGGGACAGCACTTCACGAGAGCACATGTTACCTTGGCAACGTTTAATGACAAAGATGTTGCTGAAACTTTGGGATTTTTTTTTTTTTTTTTAAATGCAATGAAAACAATCGGCTACAGCAATTTATTGACGTTAGAAAATTTATTTTTTTCTTTTGAATGCTTCAGTACAAAGGATGTATTAAATAATTTAGGTGATATATAGGCCTACACATACTAATCACAAGTCAGAATGGGCTACATTTGGCTGAATTATAAAACGTATAAGTGGTGATATGAAGAGCCGTTTGGGAACTGATAGAGCCGGCCCTTGTTGGTGAGCTGATCAAAATTATCTGTCTTACTAAAAAACGCAGAAAGTCCCCATCTGGTCGCGCTTTGACAGTAGCGTTGTGTTGTTGCTTACCTTCCTAATATCCGGATTTCCCTATGGTCTCCGCGGTAAACGTCACCACACTTTGAACTGTGGCGTGGGTAATTCCCTTAGGTGAAGTCTGCACTGATGCAGACTCACGGAAAGGGTTCGGTAAGTGTAGACTTAAACCCTCACACCCTTTGGAATTCGACATTGGGACAGCCCTAAAGCCTTACTAATTTTGCAAGAACGCGCAGCAAAGTCTGTGAGTCCCTGAGTCCGGACTTTAGGATTGGGCCATTGTATTAAATCTGTCCCACAGAAACTCCACAACCCCTCAAAGAGACTGTCAGAATGGTTATATGATCGATGGTCAGTCCACCACTGATAAACTTTGAGATTACTCTCCAGCAAAGGGAGATAACTAAAGTTTAGTGAGCTAGCTTTATAGCACACATTCCTTGATGCCATTGGACCAAACTCTCATAGGCCCAATCCCAATGTCCGGACTCACAGACTTTGCTGCGCGTTCTCGCGAAATTATTAAGGCTTTAGGGCTGTCCCAATGTCGAGTTCCAAAGGGCGTGAGGGTTTGAGTCCACACTTACCGAGCCCTTTCTGTGAGTCTGCATCAGTGCAGACTTAACCTAAGGGAATTACCCACAGTTCAAAGCGTTGTGAGGTTTACCGCGGAGACCATAGGGAAATCCGGAAATTAGGAAGGTAAACAACAAGACGACGCTACTGTCAATGCGCGACCAGATGGGAATTTCGCCCTTTTTTTAGTGAGCCGGATCATTTGGATCAGCTCACCAACAAGAGCTGGCTCTTTTGGCTCCCAAACGGCTCTTCATATTACTAATTCTACATTTTATAATTCAGCCAAATGTAGCCCGTTCTGACTTATGATTAGTATGTGTAGGCCAATAATCACCTAATTCAATACATCCTTTATATTGAAGTAGTATTCAAAAGTAAAAATTATATTTTCTAATATCAATAAATTGCTGTAGCTGATTGTTTTCATTGCATTTACAAAAAAACTAAAAAAAACTAAAAATGAGAATTCCCAAACCGGCAAGTGTCAGCAGCATCTTTGTCATTAAACGCGTCCAAGGTAACGTGTGCTCTCGTGAAGTGCTGTCCCAATCCCATATATGTCTATCTGAGCCCATGTGGCCTCACGCACTCACTTAGCACCTGAGATCAATTAAGTCCGTGAGTCCTTAGTCCTTAGTCCTCAGGGCTCACTTTGAGATTGGGCCATTCACATGCCTAACTGAACATGCCTAGCAACCAGTTATTTATTATCACAGTGTTGTGAAATGGAACGCTGTTTAAATGTTTCATATGGGAGGTAGACCTGGAGAGGTGCACATAACATACAGGGAAGTGTCGAGCTAGGATTAGAGCGATATCCCTGATATAAGAACACTAAGAAGAGTTCAGATAGTATCTGGGTTTAGTTGGCAGTAGTGTGCAATGCACCCTGGCGACAGCAGGAGGCGAGACAGTATTGCAAGAGGGGATACCGGGGCTGCACCTATGACCGGCGAGCCCACAGCGCAGCACCACCTCTCCGCCCTGCTGCTCTTATCTCTCACTCACGTGCACAGCCGACGTCCACGCGCAGGGGTTCGGCTGCTGTTGCTATGACGCAACGGCGCCTGCGCCGCAGGGAGCAGCGGGGAGTTGAATGAGTCAAGTCCCCGGTCTGGAGGAGTTCGCCACCGTCAGAAGGGCGGCTGAGAGCAGGGAGGCCGACAGAGCAGATCCGCATCGGCGATGGACGTCCACAACACGGGGCCGTGCGCTAGCCGCTGAGCTAGCTGTGTCATGACGCGTGGCCGTGGAGTCTTTTCTCACACATCTGCAGCGAGAGCACCACCACCACCACCTCTATTACCACACTATCCGCTCGGAGCCTAGAGGGGCTGATCCTTGCTGATTTGGTCCTCTGAAGGGCTGAAGACTTTTACTCGGGTCGCCATGGCTGAGAGGACCTCCAGCGGTCCACTGATGGAGCCGCCGCCGGCCGCCGCCGTCGCCCTCCCGGCTGCCGCGGTGACACTCCCGGCCGAGGTCCGGGAGCGGCTGGCCGAGCTGGAGCTGGAGCTCTCTGAAGGTAACCCACCGACCATCCATAGAACAACTGACAGTGTCGCCGACACATGCTGTTTCTGCATGTTATTCGACCTGGTTGATAACTATACTATATCATTGCGAGTTGACAACGTCCCGACTAGCACACGTTAGTGAAGGTTTCTGGGGGTGTTTCTATGCATCCTTTTGGATCTTAGCTGCACAATCACCCAAAGTTCAGACATTGGGTTATACTACTATACAACATTGTTGACGTGAGCAGAAGAGGGTCATTGTGTTCATATGGTCTGTGAGTCTCTCCTGTCTGAATCAGAACAGCTGATGGGACACACCCATACTGCACACCCCAGAACAACAGCCTGCTTTACACACCCTAGAACTACAGCCTGCTTTACATTCCCCAGAACTACAGCCTGCTTTACACACCCAGAACTACATCCTGCTTTACACACCCCAGAACTACAGCCTGTTTACACACTAAGCTTGAACTACAGCCTATTATACAGTGTATAGCAGGCGTTAGTTCTGGGGGGTGTAAAGCAGGCTGTAGTTATGGGGTGTGTATACTTTACACACCCCATAACTACAGCCTGCTTTACACTACCCACAGCTATAGCCTGCTCTACACACCTCAGAACTACAGCCTATTTTACACACCCATGCTGCCCAGAACTACAGCCTGCTTTTGGTTGTCTTGTTCAGTTATACACAAATTAATGTTGCCAACAGATATGCCTACAGTCCAATTCTCCTTTAATGGTTGGTTAGCCAGAATAGTGATCAGATGTGTATTTTGGTGCATATAACGTTTGGTTGCCTTTCTATTTCACAGTGTGGGGTATTTGATTTGTTGATGTGGGACACATTAACTCAAAATACTATCGTGTTTTACTTGTATAACTCTGAACAGTAACGTTATGCTTTCTGTTTAATGCACTTGTTGGCTTCTCTGGCGATGGCTTTGAATAATGGTTTTCATATTAGATCTGATTAGATCTGGTTTAAATGTTGGATCCATCTTCAAAGGTAAAAAATATCAGCCATAGAACTTGCTAGCTCATTGTTTCTGACCATGTTAACACATTGTTATAACAACCCACCGTGGGATTGTGCGTCTGGTGTTCTCCTCGTGATGTCATACACTGTCAGGACTTGATTTGGCTCAAGGTGCAGGCTTTGATAAGCCCTGGTGGCTTTATGGCCACTGGCCCAGGTGGAAGAGCACGTTTTTCAGGAGTGGCTACTAAAAACCAATCTATATCTGTCCCGCTTCCTCTTCCTGCTCTCCTTATTTCACGTCCTGTCATGTCGGAGCTTCCATACAAGCACTCTTCATGTGCCGCTAGCCTTCCTCTCTTCCTGTTACATTGTACTGTCTTCTACTGTAACTTCTACAGCGGTTTGTTGAATTACAGCACTTGTTTTCCATTCCTCAAGCACACACTCGTATGCACGTACACACATCTCTCTCACTCTAGCTGTGTTTGTGTGTGTGTTTGTGTGTGTGTGTGTGTGTGTGTGTGTGTGAGCCACCTTGAAATGTAGGTAAATGCACTGTCAATATTTATTTATATCTTGAATCCCTAATTTTTCCTCCTTGCTCATCGTTGTGGACCTTGGCCCTCAGGATGCCCTCCCAGTATAGCATATTCTATAGTCCTTGTTTTAAAGGAGATGAGGCAGAGAGAGAGCAAGAGACTGAGCCCTTCTCATAGGGATTTAAATCCCCTGTTTACTTTACTGTATATTATTTATTGGACCCATAAAGGGTGTTAGGTACATGTCCTCCACTTTCCACTATATTCAACTTGATGTTGTTTGTATTTCTGTACAGTGGCAGCAGTTATTGGTTAGCTAGTACTGCCGTTGTTGCCTCTAAGACCTGCCCAAAGGAGAAATGTATACAATCTGCTTCTCTTTACACCAATGGCTGCAGCTCAAGATGAAGCATTGTTATGGACTTTGTGTGTTTTGATGGTGTTTTCCTGTCTGGTTTCCCAGTCTCCTCAGCCTCACTCCACTTCACTGCCTACTGTCACACCTTTGATGGATTAACTGATCCTTTCGTCACAGTCACAGAGGTTAAAGGCTTGTCCCTGTGTTGGGTTTGAACTAGCAGTCGTATCATAAACCCTATTTTTTCAGTCTGAAAAAGGGATTTCTGAGCTCATAGCGAACCACCTTTTCAAACAAACACAGTGTGGCTGCATTGGTGTTTGATTCCCAGGCGAGAGGTACTGGTTTAGATACCTGATATCTGCAGCCTATCTGCAGTATGAAATGTATCTATACCACTGTGGACAGAAGTAAAACTAAATGGTAAGTGCTCATTTTTTTCAGAAACTCCCTTGTGTAACAAATGGCATTTTTGTTCTTATTCCTTATTCCTGTATTGGAGCTTTGATTGTTTTCAGACTCACTTGTCAGTCTCTTTTGGCTAAACTGCTTGCTAAATGACCACTTGTAAATGGAATGTAAAAAACCTACACTGGCCAGCAGCATCTCAACCCCATTCTTCCTACACTGACTCCCTAATCTTACTCTCCCTACACTAAGGCCCCGTCCCATTACCCCTCTAGCCCTAGATTTGAGCCCTAGCCCTAGAATTTGTGTGTTCCCGTGAGGTTTTCTTACATTAATATGAGTTCCCCTAGCCTACCTATGCTCCCCCAGTAGTTAGAAATTTTGTTGGGTGTAAAACAAGCACTAGGCATTCTGCTCCGCTTTTGAAAAAACGAAGCTCAGACGCGCCGTTTTGGAATTTTCCCCATATGAGGTCATAAGGGGAGATGCCACCTCCCCTTTCTCTGCCTTGCCAGCCCAGAGAATTTGGCCCACCAATTACTGCTGCACGATTAATCTAATCGCAATATCAGCCTTTTGCGATTTTATAACCGCAAAAGGCTGCGATTTAATTAAATAAAAAAAGTGCAAAAAAAAGTGCAATTTATTATTCATTCTATTTATTTTATTTAGTTGTACTATTTAGAAAACCTAACAAGTTTGCACTGCAGAAATGCCTTTATTTTGAAATATATATCTTTTTATTATTTATTTAATTTTGTAAAATATTGTTATTTTGAAAACACTACTGTACACTTTTTTTTATGCTATTTTAAGTTTGTATGTTTGAGTTGAGAAATAAACATTTTAAAATTATCAGTATTCTGTGTGCATTTTCCTTGATAACCAAGCAAGTAGACTCATGACACCATTTGTTTATTATATCGCCTTCGCAAATCGCAATATCACTATTTCACCAAATCGTGCAGCACAACCGCCAATGAGACAATGAGCTATGACCGTGCGAGCGCCACGTGTGTGTGTGTGTTTGTGTGTGTGTGTTAGGCACAAACCCAATGTCTGGACTCACGGACTCACTGACTTTGCTGCGCGTTCTCACAAAATATTAAGGCTTTACGGCTGTGCCAATGTCGAATTCCAAAGGGCGTGAGGGTTTGAGTCCACACTTACTTACCGAGCCCTTTCCGTGAGTCTGCATCAGTGCAGACTTCACCGAAGGGAATCATCCACAGTTCAAAGCATTGTGATGTTTAACGCGTAGACCATAGGGAAATCCGGAAATTAGGTAGGTAAACAACAAGACGTCGCTACTGTCAATGCGCGACCAGATGGGAATTTCTGCCTTTTTTCAGTGAGGATCACTTGGATCAGCTCACCAACAAGAGCCGTCTCTTTTGGCTCCCAAACAGCTCTTCATATAACTTATTCTACTGAAGTAATTCTGAAATAATGTTACGTTTTTGAATAAAGATGCAGCAATTACAAATGTTTCTTTTTTTTATCTGATCTCTAATCGAAAAAATAATCGACAGATTAATAGATTTATTAAAATAATCGTTAGTTGCAGCCCTAGATATATATATTATATGATATTATTTAGATATAGAGCTCCAGGACTGTGACGCAAGTGTTATACACTTCTTTGTTATTTGGATAACTGTTATGGCGCATAACACGTCAGACTCTCGTCTCCGAGAAATTGGGGGAAAGGAACTTTGGCTTTAACTCCCTGAAGTACATGAACCACGACATGGAGGAGAAAGTGATTGTTGCCCGCGTTTGTCTCCCACTTGAGCCCCGCTGCCTGCTGCCGAGGGACCACCGCCTAAGCGGTGCCCGCTGCAGGAGGCGGTGGTGCCTCGGCAGCGAGGCTCCGGAGACAATCGCGGTCAAAAATCGCGGGCAAACAATCATTAATCATATCCCTTAGCAGCTAGCCAGCTTGGTACCTCACTTGCAGCTAAGGGAGTATCACAAATTACCCAGGATACCTTGCAAACTCAGCAAGTGGCAATTGTTCCATGTTTCTCAAACAGTTATATACTATGTTAAATTATTTAACCGTAGACTGGATTTAACTATATGATTTGAATGTGTAGGTCGTATATTTTAGACACAATGGTCACATTTTCAAATGTGAATGAAAATAGTAGTAGGCTTCTTCCTGTAGTGCACTGATTTGCATTATATTATTTATAGTGGTGTCCCATTTCATAGGAAAAGATCTTCACTCTCACAACCCTCTTTGAGGGGACTTTACTGGGGAGGGAACTCAAAGCAAGTGTTCTCGATAAGGGGAGACTAATGGAACGGGGCCTGACTTTCCCTGCCCTGACTCTCCCTACGCTGATTTCCTACGTTGACCCTCCCTACACTGACTCTCCCTACCCTGACTCTCCCTGCCCTGACTCTCCCTGCCCTGACTCTCCCTGCCATGACTCCCTGCGCTGACTCTCCCTGCGCTGTCTCCCTG
Organism: Pollachius pollachius; assembly: GCF_949987615.1. Classification (NCBI taxonomy): domain Eukaryota; kingdom Metazoa; phylum Chordata; class Actinopteri; order Gadiformes; family Gadidae; genus Pollachius; species Pollachius pollachius. The sequence continues at coordinate 31,235,743 of NC_136936.1, forward strand.
CACTGACTTTACCTGCCCTGACTTTCCCTGCCCTGACTCCCTACGCTGACTCTCCCTGCGCTGACTGTCTGCGCTGACTCTCTAAGCAGTCTCCCCAGGGTCTTCTAGTGCGGTATGCTGCCCAGAACCCACAGAGCCTCACAGAGATACTGGAGGCAGCAACAAACGGTCCCTCAGCTGCCCTGGACAGCGTTGAGTGGTCGAGGGGAGGAAGTTTGTTATAGAGAGCAAGATGGAAGGTTACCATCAAGGGAGGGAGAGGTAGAAACTCATACAAGCACTCTCCTCCTCTTACGCCTCCTGTTTGCTCTCAGAACCCCTCTGATGACCAAGTCCTTTTTGACCGGTGGGGTTGTTTGTTTGGACAATGGCAGAGTCTGGTTGGTCACTGCGTTTTTTTAGCCTGCTCCCATTGGGTAAACATTTGCTGGAGAAACATTGCTGGTTTCGTTCAATGATCTGTGTTTAACTATAGGTGTTGTCCCCTGTTCCAGTTTGCTTAGGCATGTTTTTTTGTTTTAGTGACACTAGACAATAGGCCCGAGCTGCTCTGAGGAGGTCAAAGTATACGAGCCTTGACTCTAAGGAGCCACACCATAATTGCAAGGGAACAACTTTTGAGCTGATGTTCCAACCAGAGGCTCTAAGCAGACTAGTTCCTCCGGTTGTTAATGTGACCAAACATTGATAACAACCAATCTTTGATAAAGAAGAATCTAATTGGGTGAAACTGACCTTAAAGTGAAAAGGAAATGAAGACTAGAGATCAATAGCATCCTGCTACATGTTCACCTTGTAAGGTACATTTACTGTTACAGTGTTGGTATTTGCATGCATTAGGGAACGTGAGATACACCTCTTCCCCTGGGCTTAGATCCTGCCAGTATTGGATGCACCTTCTGCAGTCTCTGGTTGCACCTGATCCAGTATACCTCAGGAGAAAGCCTACCGACCACCCTCTCCATTCCCATTCAAAGAGCATTGAGTTTCTTGGGTTTAGGGAAGAATGCACTGGATCTTCAAACACAACACTTCTGCTTCACCAAACTCAGTGAAATCCTTTCTGACTACGACACGTTTTCTGTTGATCATATCCTTTTTTTGCCTAACCCAATCATGGTATTGTCTGTGTGAGCCAATTTCTTTGGCGGGTATTTTCAACGTGCTTATGTTTTAGCAGAGCGTTACGTTCCTTGTGCGCATGCATGTGCACAGCTGATGTGCATGCCCTAAGAGAGTTAGTTAATATTTGCACAGTGGCATGCCAGTCCTACTGTGGCAGTGAGTGAACCCTGAGGATACGCTAATCAGTGGAATGCAGCTGGAATGCAACTGCCAAGTCAAACACAGCAACTCCACTTCCGCCGTCAAACCAATAAGAACAGTGTTGAATCTTAGAACTGAGCGATGGTAATATAGACCATAGCACCGGCTCGTCCAGTCTCCAACATTCTTCCATTAGCAGAGGATTTACACGCCTTCTGGGCCCGGCTTCCCGATAACGTTCTCTCTTAGCACGCTACGAAGACTCCTACGTTTAGACTTATCAAAGTTGTTTACCTCTATAGGAGTGGTTCCCGAACAGTTAGGAGTCTTCTTAGCGACGTCATTCGTAACCTCTTCTTTAAGTTCTTCACGTGTTTCCCGAAACGTTCTTTGCAACGAATCTCTTTCGTACGTCGTTCGTAGGTGAGGTTGGTCTGAAGCGCTCGTAGAACCTTCTTAGCTCTACCATAGCGATGGTTCAGCTCCTGACGCTAGTCGACGCCACTGTACCTTTTAGAAATCCCCGTTGCGCTGCCACATTGACAGTAGCTGCGTTTACATGGACACTTCTGATCCGATTTAGATTTCGGAATAGATCTATTCTTATCATGCAATCCGAATGTGCTGTATATATGCCATTTACAAAAGTGGTAAGTGTACGTCCGTATGTCTCTCCCGCACAACCGTTGTGTTGGTCTGGACTTATATGAGATATGTAAGGGATAATGTTGTAGGACGCCGGTCATTATTGGGAAAATAAGCCCAGACAGGGCGAACCGGACCCCGACGTGAAGCAGAGGTGTCTTGCTTCGCCCTGAAGGGTATTATTTTCCCGATAATGACAGACGATGTTCTATCCATTATCCTGCTTATTACATGGCTCCTTCTTGCCAAAACGATACAATATCTTCACACGGTGTGTCTTTTTACAATTAGTTTCAAAGCCGGTCTCTTCAAAAAAGTATTGTATTTATTATACAAATCAAAAATGAAATAAAATCTGTCTTCTAAATTAAGAAAATTATACTGGGAAACTAATAAACCATTACAAGAAAAGAGTGAACGTAATCAGTGGTCGAAAGACTTTTTTCAACCACCGCCCTTTCCTTCTTTTTGACATTTAGTTTAGACCTGACAAACACACAGTGGCCGGGTGGTGCGCAAAGCCCACACACAGACCGGCAGGCAACCTGGTCTCACTGGAAACAGGAATTTCTGTGATGCGGCCACGGATTTTGCGCCAATGCAAGTTGTGACACTGCTGATCTGTGAATAGAAGCTGAAGCTGAACCATCACTATGGTAGAGCTAAGAAGGTTCTACGAGCGCTTCAGACCATTCTTACCAACAAACAACGTACGTAAGAGATTCGCAGCAAAGAGCGTTTCGGGAAACATGCGAGATGTTAAGGTACTTGAACTTGAAGTAGAGGTCACGAATGACGTAGCGTTAAGAAGGCTTTAAGAAGGTTTCGGGAAACCTCTGTCGCCTCTGTCTCGCACTAAATAAACCCCTCCTTGTGGATGTGTGGGTGGCTGCCCAGCGCTACAGGAAGTCCCGTGGCTCCATGGTGGTGAATAGCCCTCGCTCCAGAAGGATCATAAGGCCTGAGTCACTGTGGGGGCGGCTGACCGACCACAAACTCTGAGGAGTGGAACGTCCACCCCCTCCCCCAGCAGCTTACGTCGCATTGTTCAGCTTATGGGTGAATGGGACGAGCAGCGGGATCAAGGAGTGGTGTTGTTTTAGCACACTCAGCCGCCATTAATGAGGGCTGGAGGATTTAGGGGATTCAGGCTGCTTAGGTCATCAGGGGGAATGGACTTTGACCATCATGTTGCATTGTAATATGGTCCTTACAGTAAGGCGTGTTGGACAGGAAGCTCTGTTCAACAGGACCACTGAGGCTGATGGCCATGGCTGGGATGCAGACTTTTAATACATACCAAGCTAGTGATGTTTTATCCCTGCTGTGGTATAAGACTAAGAGTAATAAATATTTTAAGGGTGTGCCTTAGAGCAGAGTGGGCTTCAGATATTTGTGCTACACTCAAAGAGTGTGTGTGTGTGTGTGTGTGTGTGTTCTACTCTGACTGCTGTTCTTATGCACATTGCACACCAAACCACTGAGCTATTTGTATTTGCTTGTGGATTTGATAATGGAGCCCAACTTTTTAGTCTGTATTCAGGGCCATTTTAAACATCCCGTCCTCCTGCTCTCTGCCCTGGGGACTAAGCAGCATTCTTTATAGTAGACCTCAACCACTTCCCTATAGGACCAAATTAATAATTAAAGGGTTTCAGTGTGGGAATGAAATCTCAAATATGTTTCTTTCCACTGCTTATGTAAGTGTGCTGGAGCCAACAGAATCTCCCGCTTGCTGGCAGGGCTCTGAAAGGTGGCGGTGTGCGTTTGAATCACTGAGGCAAGTGTCACATTTTTCAAATAGTTTAGTTAAAGCAGATTTTCCACTCTGAAGTGACGCCATGATAACATAACATGTTGTCAGTGATTGTTTTTATTTCCATTTCGAGAGAAACAGAGTCCTAGGCCAGGTGTTGACCACCGCTTAGCCCAGGGACCCCTTGGTGGATTGAGAAATACATAGATATTAGTCTTATTAATACCATTTTTTGATTAAATGCTGTTTATCTGCAATGCATTTAATATATACACACACACACACACACACACACACACACACACACACACACACACACACACACACACACACACACACACACCACCCCATCCATGAATGAATGCTGCAGTGCTAATTCCTGGTGTTACTACAGGGATGTTCTGCTGTTTTATTGAGGAGGCTTCGATCAATCAATGGCGTGGAGTGCTTGTTTGATTAAGTATGGCTCTGTCCCTGCAGATCACTGCCGACAGGTTTGCAATTGAAACGGGCGGGAAAGGGAGTGATGTGTTTGCTGCCCTCATGTGTAGTGTGCTGCCTGTTTGTGACCGTAATGAGGAACGAACAGCTGATTGGATGGGCGTCTCCTAGGTAACCTTGAGTTTGGAGGGGTAGAGCATCTCTTCAAGTGCTGTAGAGAGGGGTAGTGTGATTCGTTATGATACCAGTGTCCCCTTTGTCTTTGTCTGCCATACGTATTTCAGGATGGAGGTTTTTGTCAAAGCTAATTTCTTATAGAGCCAGTCATTCGTCAAATAAGCCGTTCTCGTTGTTGCTTTCTTGGCTTGAGTCTTCAGCGATAATCTTGCTTTGCCTTTTTTTTCCAAAGTCACATGACTGATTCTGTGTGTGACCAGGAAGTTCACCGATTCAAGTCCACCTGGGACTTGGCCTGTCGCCAAGGTAACGGCCAGCATCCTGCCGGTCGGCCGTTCTGTTCCTCTACTACTGCAGTGCCACCACACACCTCAGTGGGCCACGGCCCTATGATCACTGGACTCTGAAGGCTCTTTTCTCTAGTGTTGGCTTTTAAACATTTATCCAGAATAGAATTACATAAAACCCCCTTTCTGTTGCTCCATTTGGATGAAAGCAGACGCTTTCATCCTAAAGTGTTTTATTTTACATGTAGACTGTAGACACCATGGAGCTTGAACCCAGAACCTTTTAGACTGGTAGTGCAACACCCTTATGACTGGACAATCCTAGACTCTCTTTTGTCCTCCCTGGTGTAAAAGGACCTTACGGGCTTAAGGATTCTGCTGAGCCTGGTTTGCAGCCAGTGGCCCCGTGCCTGGCCGGGCCGGGCACCATTCCAGTTACCGCTGAAATGTAGGAGGAGAAGTTAGATTCAGAGTGGGCTATCCCAGAAGTAGGGCATTATGATTCCCTTTGGTCGTTGATGTATGTCAACACTTGTCACCCTGATGCAGTTTTCTAGCAGGCAACATGACTGGAGAGATAGAATAGCTTACGGAGGCAGGTGGCTCCAGAAGTCATTGTAGTGTTGCCAGGCTGTTTAAAGAGCCCTTACGCTCGCCGAGAAACTTTTTGGGCGAGTTCAAGGATAAAATCCGTTCATTGTTCTCACTAACAAAATTACTTGGCTGCAGTCTTGGTTGAATGCACGTCCATTGCAGGTCTATACCCGGTATTGATAATTCCTCATTGGATGCAGTACACATCAGTTGCCTTATTGGCAGAAAACATAATAAAAGGCTGTACTGTGCCTCGTGAGTACTGAGTCCTCACTAGAGGTTATTTTAATCAAGGAGATTGGTAATCCCAGGGCTGTGCTCCATTCCATTCATTCACAAAGCTGACAGCATGTGTTGTTGTTGGTGAATTCAATTCCCCGCCAATAAATAGTTGTGCTGCAAAGTTGATCCCCATTAGTTTATGTCTCTGGCAGCCATTGGTCAGCTGAGGAATGACCAACCACACCTGTTGGCTCATTTAAGGCAGACGGTGCAAAGAGCCAACCTACGGATTCTCTGAAAAAAAAACATGGGAAATCCAAATATCACCTGAAAACCGGTTGGCAGGTCTCTCCAAACAAGACTGTGAAACATCAGTGTAGGCCCCAGACGGCCTCGCTCATTGTTAGGTGAGTGCTGCATGCAGCGCTCAACTGTTGTTCTTTATAAGTTTTATTCTTTCTTTCTTTCTTTCTTTCTTTCTTTCTTTCTTTCTTTCTTTCTTTCTTTCTTTCTTTCTTATTCTCTACAAACTTTGGGACCTATATCCTTCCTCAATTTTTCACCTAGAGACTCCTTTAAAATTTTTAAATATTCAGAATAGCTTAGAATCGCGCGCTTCTTTTCAGATTTTTTATATATTTGATCATTTTTAAGATATTCTACTTTAATAAGTTTTATTCTTTCTTTCTTTCTTTCTTTCTTTCTTTCTTATTCTCTACAAACTTTGGGACCTATCTCCGTCCTCAATTTTTCACCTAGAGACTCCATTAAAATGTTGAAATATTCAGAATAGCTTGGAATCGCGCGCTTCTTTTCAGATTTTTTATATATTTTATTATTTTTAATATATTCTACTTTTAAAATACTATATTATTTCAACATGGGAGTCAATGGGACGACGGCGGAGCCGTCCTCTGGTATTTTAACTGTTTAAGACATAACTAAATCAATTTTCAACCATTTATCTTCGTTCAAACCATTCAACAAATCTACACACTTGTATCTTCAATAATATCTCAACGGAATTTCGATATCATTTAAGCTTTCTTCAGAATCACAGTTTTAGTTTCATACCGGCTTCGTTTTTAGCTGTTTTCATGTTTTTACCATTTTTTTAAATGGTGTGTATCTGTACATTGTTTACTCCATTTAGACTTTTGAATTTTGTTCAAATCCCTTCACTTGATTTAAGCCATTTAACGTTTCTTTGTCTTAATCTATGTGGCTTTATTAAAAAACATTTTCAACCTCACTTTGTACTACAGGACTCGACGCATTTTCTGCAGGAAATACATTTTCTAGTTCAACCTGTTGTCTCCATAGGACCGACTCCTAGAGTCTGGAGCTCTTCTTCAGGTACTGCTGTGTGCAGCAGAAGGAGCAGTGTTGCACGTCTAACCACTGGAAAACCGACCAGGGGGAAATGTCTGGAATGTACCCAGACCTAGCCACCGCTCCACCAGGGAGACGCTCCCAGCCCCATCCCCTTCCACCCCCACCACCCCCACCACCACCACCACCACCACCACCACCGCGTGAGGGGAGGATCACACACAAACACTCAAAGACGTAGGTCTATGGAGAACAAGGTGAAGTTCTCCTCTCCCCTCCCCAACATAGACATGCTATCCTTACTGTTCCCCTCCAGGACATGAGGTGAAGGAATAGGTATGAACAGTACATGGTTCTTTTATAGTCTTGAACCCAAGGCATTTCTCTCTGTTTCAGACACTAACATTTAAACTAGCTTGGCAGGCCTGACCTGAATACCGGGAGACCTTTCCTCTGATCTGAGGGAGAAGATGGCCTGAGGTTAGCCACTGTTTCCATCTCCGGGGATGATGTCTACCATGCATGCTTTTCTGGTGCCTGGATGCAGACAGGAGCGGGGACAGAGGTGGATATACTAAGAGGGAGAGAATGTGTGCAGATCCTGAGGGAAGAACAGACGAACTATGGCGACCTGATCCACACTAGCCCAGATCATATGAAAATCATTCTTTAAACAATCTGCATAGAGAGTCCAGACTGGGCTTTTAATGAGGCATTACTGGGGGTAGCGCTAAAATTAGGAGGCAGTAAGTCGGCACTTAACAGCCATCACCATCTGGTGGAAACCACACACATTTACCTGTTTGTGTGTGTGTGTGTGTGTGTGTGTGTGTGTGTGTGTGTGTGTGTTTATTTTAATAACGGTTCTTGAGAGTTGTTGGATTGTCAAATTGGAATTACCAGCCAGACGGAAAGTGGCGACCACACAGTACTGCATGAGTACCCCCCTGCCCCCTTATTTTATTGACAGTATTGTTACCTATCCACTGCTGCAAAGTCACATTAGGCTGTCCATGAACCCCTGTTTTTGAAGTATGGTTGGAGACGGGATGGTCCCAGTTTGCTACATGGTGGTTTTATTTTCTTTATCGACTTCTTTAATTGTATTTGTTACCACATTGTATCCCCTCATCTTCACTGCCGTGAGTGCTAACCAATAAGGTTGGTCCGTTCCTCCTCTGCTGTGGTGTGAGGTGGTTGGTATCATCCTGCAGGTCTCTGTGAGGGTAGAGAAGAGACCCCTTCCAGGAGGTGTGTTAGAGCAGTAAGAGCCCGCTCTGGACCCCTGGAGGTCACCACACCTCAGGGGTCCTCTCTGGACCCCTGGAGGTCACCACACCTCAGGGTTCCTCTCTACCCTCTCTGGACCCCTAGAGGTCACCACACCTCAGCGGTCCTCTCTGGACCCCTGGAGGTCACCACACCTCAGGGTTCCTCTCTACCCTCTCTGGACCCCTGGAGGTCACCACACCTCAGCGGTCCTCTCTGGACCCCTGGAGGTCACCACACCTCAGGGGTCCTCTCTGGACCACTGGACCCCGCGAGGCCACCACACCTCAGGGGTCCTCTCTACCCGCTCTGGACCCCTGGAGGTCACCACACCTCAGGGGTCCTCTCTACCCGCTCTGGACCCCTGGAGGTCACCAAACCTCAGGGGTCCTCTCTACCCGCTCTGGACCCCTGGAGGTCACCACACTTCAGGGGTCCTCTCTACCCGCTCTGGACCCCTGGAGGTCACCACACCTCAGGGGTCCTCTCTACCCGCTCTGGACCCCTGGAGGTCACCACACCTCAGGGGTCCTCTATACCCGCTCTGGTCCCCGCGAGGTCACCACACCTCAGGGGTCCTCTCTGCCCCGCTTGGAAGTGGATGTCTTGGTGAAGTGGGCTCCACTTGCGGCCTTCTCTGCTGCTCCAATTAAATTAAGTTATTTTTAATAAGTGGATCGTGGTCTGACGTGCTCCAGCCAGGGACTTTTATTTTTTTGTTTGTATTTTCGGCATTTTTAGGGGAGGAAAAAGAATGTGGGAAATCTAATGGGAAATGTCATCCAGGAGCAATACATCACTCCTCGACCGAAACCCTCTCTGAAGAAGGGACAATAGATGGTGACAATGAAACAAACCCAAATTATAATCAAGAATGAATAAGTAAGAAGTGTAAGCAGAAGGTGTCCGTGTTTCTTGTGAGCGCGTGTTAATATGTTAAGCGAGCCAGGTGATCCTCCTGCAGAGGTCATGTGATGGGTCAGTCTGAGGACAATAGGCCTGTTGAGAAGCCATTAGCCCCCTGGAACACGTGTTTGTTGTGGTGTGAGCCACCGAGCCCCCCCCCTTTTCTACTGTTCCCCGTTCATGCCCTCGAAAGTGGGTGGGTCTACCTATACGTATGATGGATGGGTCCCCCTACCAGCCCAGTTGGCCGGTAGGGGACCAACTAGTTGCCTCATAGGCTCAACAAGACTGGACTGTTGACTTGAGGACCATGGTGTGAACTTGACATGGGTTCAAGTTAGGGCTGGGCGATTAATCGAATTTTGATGTCGATTTCGATTTTAGCTTCAAAAGATCAGAAAGCTAATATAATAGACTTTTCGAAAAAAATAAATTATGATTATTTTTTAATTAAATGTTTTATAGAAAGTGCAGAAGAACATTTGGATACATATATGTGCATTATTTTAGATTTTAGCATTTTCTTTTTGACCTTTTTGTGTATTTTTTTGAGGCGAAATTTCAAAGTTCTCAGTTAGAAAGTGTTTTTGAGAGAGACATGCTGAATAAATACATCATGTTTTCAAACTCAAAAATAATCGTTTGAATAATCGTGATTTCAATATTGACCAAAATAATAATAATAATCGGATTATGATTTTTTTCAAAATCGAGCAGCCCTCGTTCAAGTCAGTGTTGAGAGGGGTCTCTGATATTTAGCCCATGATTCATAGTCTGGTGACCGTGATGGTCTCTTCACCACACACAGGATGGTTCTGCCTCACAGGGTCACAATCCCAGTGCGAGGGGGCGGTCCACGACAGTGACGCGGCCCAGGTCTTTGCTAATCCAATATCACACACACACACACACACACACACACACACACACACACCACACACCACACACCACACACCACACACACACACACGGTCATGATGTCTGTACCGGGCAGAGGTCACAGGACTCATACGGGCGGAGTGATGGCTGTGGTCAAATGGCGTGCCCTCACACCAACCCGTGGTGACAGTTGGAGTCTACGCAGCATGACTCGCCTTCCCTCCTCCACATGCCTTGCATCCCTCTCTCTCCACCCTTTACACCGCCAGCCCCCTGCACACATTCCCTCTAGGGGTGTAACGGTACACAAAAGTCACGGTTTGGTACATACCTCGGTTTTGAAGTCACGGTACGATACAGGACGGTATGGTTCATAGTTAAGGGGAATATTTAAAAAAGCTGCTCGTTTGTCAACAACGGAGAATGGCCGTAGATCAGCAGCAATGAAAACACCACTAGACTTGGGTATGGCATTTCTGAATTCCCAGAGAGGGGTTGTTGAAATAGTGTCGTTAGCTGGGTTTGCACAGCTTGTTTATTTTTCACAGCATCGTTGATAGTAACACCTGGATGGTGCCTTTTCAAAGTGTGCATGTTAAAGTGCTGTACGTAGACACGGAGAGCCTGTCGGAGACCATGGACCTATTATTAGAAAGGACAGCGGACTAAAACATGGCTGCCCATTCATTCCTATGAAAACTGCTCAATGGCGCAGGGCAACATCAAGGAGAGATCTGCTTCCGCATCATGGAGGTCTCAAGCTATGCCCTAGTGCAGTGGTTCTCAAACTTTTTCTGTCATCCCCCGCTTTGGACAAGGGGGAATTTTCAAGCCTCACCTGCCCCCATCGCCCCAACACAATGCTTATGAAATACGCCAAGCTTAACATTTTCAAATTTATTGAAGTAACATCATGTTGTATCTAAATTCTAACTCAATAACATCAAATAACAGCAAGTTCAACAATAGACAAAATAGAAGTGCAGCTGTGTCCTAACTTGCATCAAGTTCAAAAATAGAGAAAATAAAACTGCAGCTGTGTCATGACGTTACAATTGACCCTTCGCTAAGCCCCGCCTCCTTAGTTACTGTTGCTATGTCTGTCAAGGAGTTTTCCGTAGCCGCATTTACATGGACACTTCTGATCCGATTAGAAGTGGAAGAACAGCTCAATCAGAAAAAAAAAAAGATTATATATACGCCTCAATTGGAAAGAGGTGGTGTAGTCCGCTATAATCGACATGTATACACTTTTTCCGATTGGTTTGGGGTGGGTGCGGCTAAATTTTAGAGAGATTGCATCAGCAGCTGCAGTAGTTTGCATTTGGTCCGTCGGTACTTTTATGCACACCGAACTTGACCACTCACAGGAAAGTGGATATTTTGCCTGATTCACGTCTTTGTTATCATTCCGCAAGTAGTCTGGTAACTTATAAACCCAAGCGTGTCTGGTTGCTAAGTGACGTCAACGTCTCTGCTGATCAACACTACGAATGGTAATTGTAAAAAGACCCACCGTGTGAAGATATTGTTTCGTTTTGGCAAGGAGCCGTGTAATAAGCGGGACAATGTATAGAACGTCGCCGGTCATTATTTAAAATAATACCCTTCAGGGCGAAGCACCTCAGGTTCGCGTTGGGGTCCGGTTCGCCCTGTTGTAGCTTATTTTCACGATAAGGACCATCGTTCTGTACAACATTATCCCTTACATATATCATTTAAACCCAGACCAACATAACTGTTGTGCGCAAGAGACATACGAACATCCGCTTACCACTTTTGTAAATGCCATACATACAGTACATTCGGATTGCATGATAGGAATAGATCTATTCCGATTAGAAATCGAATCGGCACAGAAATATCTATGTAAATGCAGCTAGTGAAATTTTCTTGCGCCCCACCTGTCACGCCTCTATTCCCCATCAGTGGGGCGCGCCCCACACTTTGAGAACCGCTGCCCTAGTGCATGACGTGCCGGATGCAGAAATACTCTCGTTTTCTAGTATTGTTAGCATTGTAGCATCATAAGTGAGAGGTCTGAGTGAGCACAGCCACATTATTTACCGACCATGGAAGTATAAGTTACTAACCCCCTCGATGATTCTCTATATGTGATCTTTAAATTACACTCCTCCTGCCATCTGACATCAAACAACATTTCTTTCACTACGACTCCTTTCAGCTGCCAACCCCTCCTTCTCCTGCAAACAACGGCTAATAAAACGCTTGAGGAGGCGTTTTGAAAAGAGAAAACTTACATTTTATTATAACATGGTAGATAGATAATTATGAGCCTTTGATTGATATCCAGAATGTTTTTGCGGAGACACATTCCTGTTCCCCACTTGTATTGGAGTGAAGGGCGATACCTACTTCCGCACCTCCATGAATTGAGGGACCCGTCCACAGCCCGCTAAAACAGCTGCAATACCAGGCTTGGCCGCTGAGCACTGGTGGATTGCGGAAGTATGCACTGCTCCTGGGGGCTTGTCGGAGACCCTCTCCGTAGCTTACATCCGCATCCAATATTTTTTAACTATCTGTCGACGCCATGGATGTATTGGTCGACGCAACAGAGACGGCAAGGGCTGTGATTGGTCCTCTAGCAAAGTCATTTCCGGAATCACTTCTCCGGTTTGACTTTGCACCTTAATTACTTTGTACATTGTTTGCTTTGCACCTTAAGGACCAATAAAACACCAAATAAGATTTGAAAAGCATTTGAAGTTTATTTACAACACTGTTAACATGGCTTGTAGTCAACATATAAGATCGATCGGGCAGCGAATTGCACTGCGTATCCGACATCCCGACGGAGAGCTGCTGAGGGGTCTCTGTAGTTACGGAGTCGGATTACGGAGACAAAGTATACTTTGGCTAAACAGTCCAGGGGAAACTCAGACTTCAAGTTTTAAATTCCGCATCGCAAAACAAGCCTTTACATTCGCCATATTAACGCTATGTAAGCCACATTTACGCACTGCGGTCCACCTCTGTAACCAACCCGAAGTTTGTTAACTTTGTAGTGTGTACAGGACTCTGCGGAGCAGTAAAAAGTGTGTTTGTGTGTGTGGGCACCTCTCCGTCATTGGCAGTGAGGTGCGGCTGTGCTCCCCCCCCCAACAACAAGTGGCACCCAGCTGGTGACGGGCTCTGCCAATGGGGATCAGTGTGTCGCGTCCCTGCTGACATGCATATACACACGCGCACACACACCAGAGTGCAAAGGCCCCCCCTTCTTAGACCGCCTGCCACAGCTCAAAGTCTTAATTGGCGCTGTGCGATAGGCCGGGATGGTTCCCTTGAACTCCCAGTCCTCCTGTAACCCAGGGCAACGCCTCCCCCCCCGTCACTCTCAACACCATCGGGTGACAACAACAAAGTCCTCGTTGTCCGTTGTTGTCCGCCTACTAAACACACGCCGCCTGGAGATCCTGTTGGCTCCAGCTCACTTACAGAAACAGTGGAAAGAAACATATTTGACCTTTCTCATTCCCACACTGAAATCCTTTAATTATTAATGTGGTGTAGGGAAGCGCCTTATTCAGCAGCATTATTCCCTCTGTATGCTGCAGTGGGGGGGGCCCCACTGGGGCCTGCACTGACCGGTGTCAGCGTGGTGGGAGGTGGACAGCCCTATACCCCTGCAGCAGAGCAGCCCTGTCATACAGAAGGCCATTTGGTATCCACTTTATAGTAAACAATTTTCACCACAAACGGATCCTAGTGAATAATAGTGCTTGGTGATTGGCTCTGAGTCAAAAGGTTGTAGGTTCATACCCCAATGCCCGCCTCCCGCCTACCTGAAGGCCTTTCATGAGGTGTTGCCTGGCCCCTCCCACCCCTTAATGACGGGTTAAACGGAAGGGTGTCTCTGCCTCCTACATATACAGTAGATGGTGAGTGAAGGCTAGTGGGTGACCGATTTCCTTGCGAATACATACAGGCTGGTTGTTGAGTCTCCCCCCGACGCTCCGCTCAGGGGTCGGTGCTCAGGGGGTCAACCTTAGGTCCAACCCATGAAGAGCCATTCACAGCCCCGGGTCCAGGGTGTCAGCAACAGGGAGGCAGGTAGGAGACGCAGGTAGGAGACGCAGGTAGGAGACGCAGGTAGGAGACGCAGGTAGGAGACGCAGGTAGGAGACCCAGGTAGGAGACGAAGGGAGGAGACGCGGGGAGGAGACGCGGGGACGAGACGCAGTGAGGAGACGCAGGGAGGAGACACAGGGAGGAGACGCGGGCAGGAGGCGCGGCAGGAGAAGCAGGCAGGAGAGGCAGGGAGGAGAATAGGCAGGGTGGAGACGCAGGGAGGAATGGTGAAAAGAACGTGGCCTTTTGTTTGGGTTTACATTTGATCTCCTGCTCCACTGGGGCAGCCCGGGTGCGGCCCGCCTTCACCCCCACCACAGGCTGATGGTGTTCCCCAAGGCCTCACCACCCGTCTGTTTCCACCTGCCCGCCGTGGGTGAGGTGGGGGTGGGGAGGGCCTGCCTCCTTGTTCACTAACAGGATTAGAAAACAGCAGCGTTTACGAAATGCAGACAAGCCTGTCGTTGGCCGGCTGCCAAGGCAAATAATCCACAGGGGTTAGGAAGAGAACATTCTCGACGGATAGGTCTCTGTTTGGAATGAGACGGGAGGAACAGAGAACGGCAAAAGAAAAGAAGGTGGCGGTGGTAGAAGTAATAAATATAGGTATTGTAGAGCGCTCAGTGGGTAGAGCCCGTACCATAAAGTCAGTCTTTACGGCGGCGACCCAGGTTTGATTCCAGTCGTGGATTGGTTATTGGCTGAATGGCCTCTCTCTCTCCCCCATACCTCCCAGTGTGACTGTCTCTTGATCGGTCATGAATGAAGCATACAATGCAAAAAAACTACAAATGGTTGCAGTGGCTTCCACTAAACCTGGACTGACTGTGTAGCGGCGCACATGGCAGAAGAAGAAGAGCTACTGAAGAACACAGTCCCCATGATGCGATACAGAGTTAGAGGTTAGGGTTAGGGTTCCCAATCACGCAGTACAGTTTTAGGGTTAGGGTTTAGGGGTTCCCCATGACGCCCTGAAGAGTTAGGTTTTAGGGGTTCCACATGACCCCCTACAGAGGTAGGGTAAGGGTTCCCCATGACGCCCTACAGAGTTAGGGTAAGGGTCCCCGTGATGCCCTACAGAGTTAGGGTAAGGGTCCTCATGACGCCCCACAGAGTTAGGGTTTAGGGAGGGGGATGTTTAGGGCTTTGCAAGACGAGGGCGTGGTCTGTGAAAGGCCTCCTATTGGAGCCTCTTACCCTGGCATCAGCGTCCTCACTGAAAACCCCTCCAGAGAGGTGCTGTTAACGGGCTCTCTCCTGGGAACGAAGCAGCCAACTCCCCCACACCCCCATCTGACCTGAGCTGGGAGACCGCCGCATCATCACCTCGGACTCAGGGGTGAAGGGTACTGGAGAAGGAGGAGGAGGAGGAGGAGGAGTAGGAGTTCCCTGGAGAGGATGAGGGATGGACCGCTGGACAGATCCCTCCAGGCCATCGATTTGCACTTTCCCCTTGAGGGAAGAGATCGAGCAGGTGGAGGAGATAAATCCGACTGCTGGGCTGGCCACTGTCTGCCGGGGCCCTCGTTTGCTTGGGGCCCAGGACCCCCTCCATCCCCCTCTCCCCCATCACCGGCTACCTCCACAAGCACATCTGATGATGAGGATATATATATTTAGTATATGCTACACCTGAACCTCCTAAGTATGGGCAATTTCATTGGTTCGCTATCTCGGGATATTGGGCAATATCCCATGATTGAGATCTCAAACTCGGGATATTGCGTGACGGTCATCTCGTCACGCTAATAAAAACAAATAGTATATACTAAAACAGTAGGGGAATAGCCCCCTCTTCGGCGAATAATTGTTAAATATCCTTGCTCTTCCCTCGTGTCTAAGCATGTTTGTGGAGTTGGATGATGGGTTAAGCCCCAGGCTGTGTGTGTGTGTGTCTGTGTGTGTGTCTGTGTGTGTGCGTGTGTGCGTGTGCGTGTGTGCGTGTGTGTGTTTTGTAAGACTAAGTGCAAAAACATGCAGTGTTTTTACTGTCTCTTACTCTTTCTGTATTATTTATCTCCTCAGTGTTGTGCTCTCTTCCTCTCCCTGTTCGGGGCATGACCCTCCGTCCCCAAGCGCCCGGGTGGGGCTGAGGGGGGCTGGGGGGGCGCTCAGAGATGACTGCTGTCCCAGTGTTGAGCCAGGAGGGGTCCTCTTTGGTTGTTAGACCGGCCTCACCGTGTCCGACCTTTGAGGCCAGCTTTCCCTCCATCTTTGGATTTCTGCATATATCTTCAGTATCCAATTTATTCCCCAATTTTGTAGAATTCCACCAGAAGTTTTGTTAAATCCCCACACCGAATAAAATGGCACAAGAACATCATCATAATATAGTATTTCAATGTTGACATAATTGAATTCTTTCCAGATTTGCGATCCATATAGCAGCACTTCAAACCCTCATATGGTATGGTGAGGCCCCTGCTGTTACATAAGCTGACTAGACTCTTTAAAGTGCTTTTAGCATTAGTTTAAAGAGGCTTACATAGTCGTTTTGGCACGGTAACTATAGCCGTACTATAGGCTTTTGTAACAGAGCAGCTCGCATCATTCTCTCATGCTTTGGATTAAGGCGCCTGTTAAATTACCCCATAGTAAATTATCTGCCCAGAGCAATGTGTATATGGTGGTCAATCACGATGCAATGGTGACACAGAGGTGTGTGTGTGTGTGTGTGTGTGTGTGTGTGTGTGTGTGTGTGTGTGTGTGTGTGTGTGTGTGTGTGTGTGTGTGTGTGTGTGTGTGTGTGTGTGTGTGTGTGTGTGTGTGTGTGTGTGTCAGACTGACTATCTGAGGACCTCCCTTAAGTTTCTTCTCTGGTTCTGAGACGGAGAAACAAAGATGGAGAGGGAGCGAGGCGAAGAGACGGTCGGAGAGAGAGGGAGAGACAGAGAGGGAGAGGGAGAGAGTGAGACAGAGGGAGAGAGCCGGACCCTCTGGCTCACCGCTCCCCATGCAAGCTGAACTCCAGCCTCCAGTGTGGGGCGTGGGCGTGGGCGTGGAATGTGAGCACTTCTGAAGTTCTGGGACGGCTTTGAGGAAAAATAAAATAACCAGGGGAACCGCCTTGTTGTTCTCTCCATGTATCTGTGTCTGTCTCTCTCGTTCTATGTCTCCTTCTCTGTGTCTCTGTGTCTCTTTGTATGTGTCTCTCTCCCTCTCTCTCGGTCTGTATTTGTGTCTGTCTCTTTCTCTCTCTGTCGTCTGTCTCTTTCTGTCTCTATGTCTCTGTCTCTGTCTCTTTCTGGCTTTGTCTCTCTCTGTCTCTGTCTCCGTCTCTGTCTATCTCTATCTCTCTCTGGCTCTCTCTCTCTCTCTCTCTCTCTCTCTCTCTCTCTCTCTCTCTCTGCCTCTGTCGCTGTCTCTCTGTCTGCATCATATACAACTTTAAGATGGAATACGACGCCAACGAGCCAATATCTTGGCTCGTTAGTTTGTTTTATTTTTGTCTTTTGTTTTTTTTGTCCTTAATATTTCATTGAGAATAATAAGAATAGAGCGCCCTAACACTGGCTGGGGGATGTTAAGGTTTGGTCTCCCTCTTGTTCAGATGCTATTTACCCATCCTAGTTTCTGTCTGTCTCTCCCTCCCTCTCAGATGTGAGTGTGGCGCTCACCTTGGCTCACCTCAGAATGGAATCTATCAGGGAGGAAGAGAGAGAGAGAGAGACTACTGCTCTATGCAGCGCTGCAGCACACAGAATCAAACCGCAGAGAGAAAGATCAGGAGAGAGAATGCCGGAGAGAATGATGAAAACAAAGAGGAAGAGCCAAAGTGATAGGGGGTAGAGGAGGGATAGAGGAATGATGTAATATCACGATACCGCCGTGTTTTACCAGATCATAACCCAACCAAATATGATAACAAACAGTGTTGGGTTCGGTCAGAAGCTTGTCTCATGACTCATCGTATATAGAGAGGGACCTCCAGCTGCTCAGCCAATCAGATCTGTCCATGGTGATGGCCTAGAGAGGGGGAGAGACAGAGAATGTCTATTCAGAGCCCCTCTACCTCGTGGTGAGGGGAACGCTTCGAGACGTCACAGTATTCCTGCTGCCGTTGCGTTGTTACCAAGCAGCCTCTCCGTGACTCATCCCTGCTCGCCTCTGGAGCAGCCCCTCAGTCACCTGCCCTCCCCGCCTCCCTCCCTCCCTCGCCGCCTCCCTCCCTCCCTCAACGCCTCCCTCCCTCCCTCAACGCCTCCCTCCCTCCCTCCCTCGCCGCCTCCCTCCCTCCCTCAACGCTTCCCTCCCTCCCTCCCTTCCTCACCGCCTCCCTCCCTCCCCGTCTCCCTCCCTCCCTCACCGCCTCCCTCCCTCCCACCCTTACCGCCTCCCTCACCGTCTCCCTCCCTCCCACCCTCGCTCCCTCACCGCCTCCCTCCATCCCTCCCTCCCTCCCTCACTGCCTCCTTCCCTTCCTCAGCTCCTCCCTCCCTCCCTCACTGCCTCCCTCCCTTCCTCCCTCCCTCCCTCACCTCCTCCCTCCCCCCTCAGCCTCTCCCTCCCTCCCTCACAGTCTCCGTCCCTCCCTCCCTCCCTCCTATCGCTTTCTCTCTTCATCTTGCTCTACTTGTGATCCTTGTTCGTCCACTGCTCCTTCTTCATCTAATGCGTTTATCGTTCCCACTTAATCCCTTGTCAATGAATAATAGAAAATGAAGGAGCAGAGTGGGACGTTCACATACAACATCGATCTGTGAAAACTCAAGCCCACAAATAAATGAGTGAAACCAAACACAAGCAGGCCTCTTTGTTGGACGTCATGGTCACGGTACATGAGGTAGAAAATGGCGGAGGTAACATCCTGTTTACGTTCTCAATGCACAGTCCCCTTACTGCATCCATGGTGGTGAACTACATGCATAGACCTGTAATTACTGCTCTCTGTTATATGTGTGGATCATTAGCTTAATCTCAACAGCTGTTGGCGCTATAAATGTATTTGTTTCACTGCTGTATGGAATACAGGTGGCCTTCAATAACATAACAGTGTACAGTTGTATTGCAACAGTTATGTTTTGAATACCAGCTTCTTCTGAAATAGCCTGCTTTTACTTATCATCCTGGGGAACCACCTCAAAAACGACTCCCCAAATCAAGGATGTGTTAAAGAACGCTCCAATGCACACGAGGACACACCCAGTGTTTTATCATTTAGGTGAAGGGTCGGTGTGGGCTCCTCTTCCACTAATATGAGGTTGAGGGTTGCATCGTATTTTCACTTCATGTTTGAAAATTGCCCATATTCGCGTCGGGTCTGTCCAGTTTTTATTGCCTTTCCATGTTGTGTTTATGTAAGCTGGCTGATGCTGATGGAACTTTTATACAACTCCTAGGTGTGCGTGTGTGGTGCCTATGCGTGAACTGTGTTAGTGACTTGAACTCACTTTCGTTCATAATACATGTTATCTGTTTCCACAATGCCTTGGGCCGGACGCTGTCCTGTTAGTATAGAGAAGCCCCATTTTCAACACAAAACTTTCGGTTCCCACATTTCTGTATTTAAATCGCTATTGGCATACAGTAATTGGCGTCATCTCCCTAATTATCAACACAGTTCCTGGTGAAAAGGGTTTTGTAATGTTATTTTTTTTCATAAACAAACAAAATGTATCAGGACATTTAAATACCAAAAGATTTTATTTACATTTAGGGCCCTTGGCAGACGCTAAATGCTACGCTAGAAACCAAAATATATCGCTGCCTGTCGGTACAGTAAGGATGATCATAGAAACAAGTGCCAAGCACTAACAATCGATTAACCCATTCCCTGAATACAATGATGGAGGTTTAGGAGGATGATTGTTGGTTCAGTATGAGAGAGAGAGAGGGAGAGAGAAAGAGTAGAGAGATGTCACGATGACTGTTTGTAGACGTGGATGTCCAAACGCACCGTGAACGATGCACTTTGAGAAAAGGGCAGAGAAGTTTGAAAAAAAGAAAGGGAATCACAATGCTGCCATTTGAGGTTTAAGAACTGAACCATTTGAATAGAATGAAGTATTATATTGGCCAATAGAGACACCAGGAGTCTGTTTCTATCGGGACTCCAGCAACTCCGACTGAATGTGGTTGACCTAGAGGTGTACTATGCTCAGGTGTTCAATCGAAGTGTAAAAAGCAATGGTTGCTATACAAAACTAAGACTGCAATGGAGGATGGTAATGAGGATGTAAAAACAGACATGGACACGGTCCAATCACAGCCATCAGGTCTTCCCTGCACAGCGTCCTCATGAGGAGGATGATGATGAGGAGGGCCACTGTCACTCTAGTCCCCCCGGGGTCTCTGACCTTCTGGGGCGCAGGGTGGGGAGACGGGGTGTGACAGACTGCCTCAGAGCCTGTGCACGCCGATGCTGCTGCTGGTTATTCTTCCTGCCCAACCCTGACTGTTAGCCCTGGTATCCCATGTGTGTGGGTTTGTTATGTGTGTGTGTGTGTGTGTGTGTGCGTGCAGCTGTGTGTATTTGCACAGCTGTGTGTGTGTGTGTGTGTGTGTGCGCGCAGTCTAAGCAGCCATGTAATGCATTGTGATTGCAGGGCGGGTTGGAATGCACACAATGTGTTGGCGTCTGCCTGCAATGTGTGGTCACGGGTCAGCAACGCATTCAGCTAGTCACACGCTTTCACTCTCTCCTCCTCTCTCTCCAGGCCCTGGGAAGTGGGCCTGCTGAGGGGGAATAGGGCGGTCACACACAGTCAGTGTGTGTGTGTCCACATTGTCCTGGGGTATGTAGCAGGTCCCTTCTGATTATCTGCGGCCGGGTGGATGTCATCAGAATGTGCCGACAAGGCTGAGTACTGGAGCCTGTGGAGCAGGACTCAGGGAGGAAGAGGAGACACAGGCTGACCTGCCTCGTGCGGGACACGGTGCTGATTGACCCGTGATTCAACACGCTTTCCTAAGAAAGCCCTCAAACTGGTCCAAACCGGCCATCTCTACCTGTGTTCACAGGTAGTGACGTGACCTCTGCACCTCCAAGACCTCAATGTCAATCATCAGCGTTTAACACTTGCCATTTAGTCATTTAGCAGGCGCTCTTAACCAGAGTGGGCCTGTCGCCTGCCATTGTTTGGATCTCCAAAAATTATGGAGCCTGGATGAATGAAGTGTTATGTTAAAGATCCCATATCATGCTTTTTAAGGGTTAATAATTGCATTTGGTGGTACTACTAGAATAGGGTTACATGCCTGTTTGTTAAATATACCCCCTATTATTCTCACAACGTTCATTTGTGCAAAACCAATTTCAGCGTCTTTCAAAAACGTTCTGTTTTGAATCATGGCGCTTTAAGGCCCCCCTCCCGAGTAGCCCAGTCTGCTGTGATTGGTCAGCACGCCCACGCTTTGCGCATTTGTCTGCAAATTCACACCCCAGAGAAGTTGTAAACATTGTGGGTAGCTGGGAGGCGGGACTTCTGCACTTCAGCACTGTCCACTGCATGTCACACTATTACGGAAGTAAAGCTTGAGGCAAACAAGCTGTTTCACCCGCTTATTGAGGGGCGTTATCCCCCTGGCTCTGACTTAGTTTTTTCTAGCTTAGAAGACGTAAAAAATGTATACATAAGGCATATAACTGTATAAAACAAAGGGGAAAGTCGAAAAAACATGATATCAGCCCTTAAACTTAACAGAGAGGTTGTCCCTTAGTGTCCCCCGGTCGCTGAGTCATCAAGATGATGAGGTGGTGGGCCGCATAGTTAGTGTTGTGGGTCCTCCTGGACCTGGGGGGGGGGCGGGGGGGGTCCCATGTTTCCCATCATGGATTCAGACTATAGTCCACATCTGTCCAAAGTGTGTGTGTGTGTGAAGAGGGAGACCTTTTATGTGACTGTAGGCTGACCTTCAAATATCTCCCGGTCAGTAATAACTAACACGCTGAGAGAGGGAGAGTTAAGTTATCCTTTATTGTCCCTTTTTGGAGGAAAGTGTCTTTCTGCTTTTAATCCATCCGGGAGCCGGTGAACACATGGGGCACACCAGCCCACCCGGAGCAGTGGGCAGCCGCAGTGCAGCGCCCGGGGAACAGGTGGGGGTTTCAGGTGCCTTGCTCAAGGGCACCTCATCCGTTGATGAGGACGTAGGAGAGTGCTGCACAACTACTCCCCCGTCCTTTTTTTTCGGTCGGGATTCGAACCGGCCACCCTCCAATACTGGTCCAACTCCTTAACCATTAGGACACGGATCCCCCCTAAATGAGTGACAGCTGATAGGAGGGACCCAAGTTGTTCAGATTCAGAGAGAACCCCTAGTAGTCACATGATACAATGCAGGTTTCCGCAGAGAATAGACCGGAGACGAACACTGGTCTCCTCAGCTCTAGTGTGTCTGTTGTGTTGTGACAGTGAGGTTACATCAGCCATCAATAATGGGCTGTTTGACTTCTATGTTTTAATCTTTAATCCAAAGCAATTTATATCAAGGATAACTACAGGTGTCAGTATCAGTCGCTTCAGAGTAGCCATTGTGGGTTAAAAGCATCAATCTTTGAGCTGGGAGACAAACCTTGACTACTCGATTATCTCACCTGGAGACCCACAGGTTAGGTTATGGTCATGTAGGATAGGTTAGCTTCAGGCTAGGTTAGGTTATGGTCATGTAGGATAGGTTAGCTTCAGGCTAGGTTAGGTTATGGTCAGGTAAGATAGGTTAGCTTCAGGCTAGGCTAGGTTATGGTCAGGTAAGATAGGTTAGCTTCAGGCTAGGTTAGGTTATGGTCAGGTAAGATAGGTTAGCTTCAGGCTAGGCTAGGTTATGGTCAGGTAAGATAGGTTAGCTTCAGGCTAAGTTAGGTTATGGTCAGGTAAGATAGGTTAGCTTCAGGTTAGGTTATGGTCAGGAAAGGTGTGTGTGTGTGTGTGTGTGTGTGTGTGTGTGTGTGTGTGTGTGTTTTGAGCCAGGACAGCTCTCGCCGAGTCATTGAACAAAATCAAACCGCAAACACAACCATGTCAAGTTAAGTTGGCTTTGTTGTATTTCTGTGTGTGTGTGTGTGTGTGTGTGTGTATGTATGTATGTATGTATGTATATATATATATATATATATATATATATATATATGCATGCATGCAAATGTATGTTTAGATTAAAAGGCAAAAGCCTCAAAACAGCGAACTAAGAGAAGCAGTGACACATAGCAGTTTAATTCTTCCCGATGAGAAACAAGGGATTTCATAAACCCCCCTAACCTCCAGTGAGGAAGGGGACAGGGAAGTGGTGGTGCTTTAGGCCTATCACTTCTCCATTGTTGGGAGAAAAGAACCAGGCACAGGGAGGGAAGAAGGAGAAAAGGAAAGGAAAAGACGCAACGCAGGGCTGCTGAACACTGATGTAATCTCACCTTAAGTCTGACCTCTGCTAGCATCTCCTTTAGCCTAGCCAAACAAGACACGCGTCATGGCAACCAAACGACCGCCTTGCAAAGCTATCCACTGATGTAGCCTCTCTTGAAATTCTCACTTTTTTTCTGTATGCTTTGTTCATAGTAACTGCTGTCTTCTTGTTTCTGATACCAAACATGGTCAGAGTAGAAGGGTTGTTGTCTTGAGCTAATTGTGTGTGTGTGTGTGTGTGTGTGTGTGTGTGTGTGTGTGTGTGTGTGTGTGTGTGTGTGTGTGTGTGTGTGTGTGTGTGTGTGTGTGTGTGTGTGTGTGTGTGTGTGTGCGTGTGTGTGCGCGCGACCAGTGAGACCATGTCTTATGATACCGGACACTCTTTTGTGTGTTTTAAAGAAGTGCTATACATCCAGAATGGAGAAACAGAATGTGTGTCATGTTTGTGTGCATTTTTTTGTTTCCAGGTGCTGGGCTTTGTTTGTGTCCCTGCGTCTGTAAAGGCCCCGGATTTCCTTCCTGAGGCCAGACAAACAGCCAGCTTCTTACACACACACACACACACACACACACACACACACACACACACACACACACACACACACACACACACACACACACACACACACACACACACACCCTCTGCAGTGTTCTCAGGCAACTCATAACTTAGCACATTCTTCCTTCTCCGTTGGTCGTGACTTGTTAGCGTCTATTTGTCTTTATCTCTCCCCTCCATATCTGTCAGTAGTTTTTCTCCCTTCTCCCCCACTCCTTGTCATCCATCAATGACCCCCGCCCCCTCGACCTACCTCCCCACTTGTCACCCTTCTTGTACTCAAACGTTTTTCCTCTCTCCCCCGGTGCCTCTCTCCCCCGATGTCTCTCTCCCTTGGTGTCTCTCCCTTGGTGTCTCTCTCCTTTGTCTCCCAGTTCCCCTGGTCGGGTACCTCCAGTAGACCAGACCGTATTCAGGATCGTCCTCCTATGGTCTGGGCCTTATAAGGGCTGGGTCCAGACAGCCCAGCTGAACGCAGACAAGTGCTTTACTGGGAAAGTTTTTAAACACTAAGTCTATCTCCCAACCTGTTACCCAGCTAGCAGAGACCTCTTGCCATCTCTACCAGCTGATAGTGTTTTAGCTTCTGCTGGTTTCAGTTATGTACAATGACAACACACTGAGCAAACCCATGAAGAACCCAGCAGCCATAAAGCAGCATGAGTAATGGCGGGGGGAACCAGAGGGAGCGATGGGGGAGGGGTTCATAATAACACAAAACATAAGGCTCCCAGGAAAAAGGTCACACATCATTGTTTATTTTACTTTTGCTTCTCAAAAACCTCTCCAACCATTGTGGTAACAAAACAAGTGAGCATCAGTAGATCTTTGCCCAATGTTTCTTCAGAAGAGCTGGTGCGTCAGATACCAGGTATTTCTTCAGACAGCAGGTTCTTCATCAGATACCGGGTTCTTCATCAGATACCGGGTTCTTCATCAGATACCAGGTACTTCTTCAGATACCAGGTACTTCTTCAGACACCAGTTTCTTCATCAGAAGCCAGGTTCTTCTTCAGATACCAGGTACTTCTTCAGATACCAGGTTCTTCATAAGATACCAGGTTCTTCATCAGATACTAGGTTCATCAGGTACCAGGTTCTTCATCAGGTACCAGGTTCTTCATCAGATAGCAGGTTCTCCATCAGATAGCAGGTTCTTCATCAGATACCAGGTTCATCAGATACCAGGTTCTTCATCAGATACCAGTTTCTTTAGTAACCAGGGGATAAGAAGATGATGTCCATCAGCCTCTCCTTCCGTTGTTGTGCTGGATTACCATTTTTAGATGTACAGAAAAACCTTGCTCAAGGGAGCTTAGAGGTGGACTGCAGGGTCAAACACCATAACTAAGGATTGATATGCACACACATCACAAAGTACACCTGTACCAGCCATGACCACCGGCATGCACACACTGACCGGTTATGGGGCCATTGTTTTCTGTTTGGACCTCCGACTGTACGTGGAGTCACAGACCTCAAAAAGATGGTCAGAGGAAAAGCACAGAGATGTGAGCTGGAGGTGAGCTGCCAGTGAGCTGCCAGTGAGATAGAAGTGAGCTGCCAGTTATCTGCCAGTGACATAACAGTAAGTTAACAGTGAGATAACAGTGAGCTAACGGTGAGCTAACAGTGAGCTAACAGTAAGCTAACAGTGAGCTAACAGTGGGCTGGCAGTGAGATTATAGTGAGATAACAGTAGGCTGGCAGTGAGATAACAGTGAGTTAACAGTGAGCTGGCAGTGAGCTGGCAGTGAGATAGCAGTGAGATAACAGTGAGTTAACAGTGAGCTGGCATTGAGATAGCAGTGAGATAACAGTGGGCTGCCATTGAGAAAACAGTGAGCTGCCGGTGAGCTACCAGTGACTTTCCAGGGGGTCGTTGAGCACGTGGGTCATGTAACTATCCGCTTGCCTGCATGCATAATGGCACAGTACTCACCAGGGCAATTAGCAGAATTGCAGGCCCAGGGTTACTGAGCCCGGCCATTAATACCGGCTGGGGGACAACAACCCAGGGCCTTCATAGAGGTCAGACGCTGTACAATATAGGGTATGTTATGCCTGTAGGATATCAGCTTTGAGCTCACTTTAGTATATGTCTGTCGTATATTATCATAAAATCTGCTTTATGGATTAGGATTTGGGATTAAGGCATTGTATATCTTTAGAGAGTGTGTGTGTGTGTATGCGTGTCCACAATTTATTATTGGTTGTTCAAATCATATGACTCAGTGTCCGTATGCTCGTGTGTGTGTTGGACAGAGGTGGAGAGTCTGAATGCCATAGGTGCATTAGTGTCAGAGAGAGAGAAAGACTGTGTTTGTGTGTGTGCGAGATATTGATTGGGGAGCAGATGGCTAGGGCATGACTCTACTGCTGGTGGTGTGTGTGTGTGTGTGTGTGTGTGTGCGTGTGTGAAACCAGCCCTCCATACAAATGCTCCGAATGAGGCCCGCAGGCCTTGCACAAACCCACTACAGTTATCTTCGCAAACCTTTCTGGATTTAGCGTGTGTGTGTGTGTATGCGTGTTTTGGTGATGGGGATTAACTGCTAAATGAACACACAAACGCACGCACGCGCGCGCACAAACGAACGAACGAGTCAGACAGTGGGAACAGTGTACACACTGGATGGGGACTCAAGTGTAAAATTAAGGGAAGGATCAGACCTCGGTCTGTCGCAGTGTTCTCATCGACAGCACATCGGGGACATCTGCGTGGGGGACCTCTGCCTGCGGGACCTCTGCCTCTGTCTACCAGTCTACCCAGTGGATCATGACCCCTTCTGGTCCTATGTTCTACCACATGTGATATCCCATGGTTAGTCACATTTTGACTTGATTGAATTGCCACTATTCCGAAGACAGGTCCTCTATCATTTATCTGGGAAAACGGCAGAACCTCTCATCAGACCTGCTGCACATGACTCGCCGTGGTCGCTACAAGGTTGGCAGTTTGCCCGCTGGTAAAGCAAACGCACACAACAGCTGGTCTTCATGACCTTGAGGTCCCTGGACCTGCTCTGTTCCTACGTTGCTCTGTCTCTGTGTTGCTGTACGCTGTAAATACAGCCAGCCTTCACTGTACATCGACATATATATCCAACCAGTTACTTTCTAACCGTGTGAGTGTGTGAGTGTGTGTGTGAGAACCAGTGGGCAATTTATTTTGTAGCGACCGGTGGCAAGTATTGTTGGTGAGATATTGATTGTTTTTCTTTTTAATGATCAAGTTGTTCCAATTCATTTGGCTCTGATGAAGATAGAGGACCGGTGATGGCCAGTCTGTCTGACTGCAGACAGTCTCTGTCTTTTTTTGAAGCATTGAGTTAGGCTACAGATCATTTCACCTGCTGTGCCTTTGTTTGTGGACAAAGAAATGTGATGAAAGATGCACACACGCGTCCCCCGCTCTGGTCCTGACCCCGAGCATCTCCTGACCTCTGCCTCTGATTGGTGGCGGTCGTTATCACACTCCATTAAACCAGGAAGGGGCCGCCAGCAGGGAGCAGCCAATCAGCCGCTCCAAGCTCAGCTGGCTGCACTGTGGCTTAATCTACTGCTCCATACATCCTGCACTTCCTCTCACACGCACACTAATACACACAGATAAGCCCGTACGCACGCACATGCAGTTATACGCACACAAATACACGCACACGCATGCACATACACACACGCACGCACACGCACACGCACACAAACACATTATGAAACAAAGCCAGACCGACCGTTTGTCAGTGTAGACACCAAACACTTCTTGCCCACAAACGTTGCTTCTCACAAACACACGTATACAACACACACACACACACACACACACACACACACACACACACACACACACACACACACACACACACACACACACACACACACACACACACACACACACACACATATATACAGACACTTGTGCTGACGTGTTGATCGCTGCACACAAAGAGAATAACCCTGCTGCTGCTGGCGGTGGTGGTGGATTGGTCAGTTATTGTACCAAAGAAGTCTTCAGAAATGAAGACAGGTTGAGTAGGGGAGCAAGGGGATGATTGACGTGTGGGTGTCCAGGAGCAGCATATCATCTAGCAATGATGGGGAAGTTCTGGCTATGTCCTCTTTGCATGGACCTGATGGAGATATGATGGATCACCAAACATTCCTTACACATGGAGTTGATCTCTCTCACTCGCTCACTCACTCACTCACTCAGACCTTTTTCAGTCAGTCCCTCATTGGATCAGTTTTCTCACTTCCCACCTTCCCTCTCCACTTCCATGTGTGTGTTATACCCTTCAGTTCTCTGATTACACAAACACACATGAACTGACAAGCATGCGCTCACCCCCTGCACACTCGCACACACTAACAAACAGGCTCACATTCAGCCTTGCTTGACAAGCCTATTGAGACAAAGGTCTGATTGGTCGTTGCTCTGCTCTCTTTAATTCTGTCTCTTTGTCTGTCTGGTTCTCTCTCTCACTCACTCACTCACTCACTCTCTTTTATATTTATTTATATATATATATATTTTTTTAATATATATCTCTCTCTCGTCACTCCCTCATTCAACCTGTCCATCCGGTGGAGCTAGTTTGCGTTGGTATTGCCTACTTTTTTCTTTCTTTCCATCGCTCTACCGTCTATTACCCTCAAACCGGCTCATTTTGAAGGAACCCAGTTGGCTCTGACCTCACTTTATATACATGTCTTATCACAAATTGTTGCACTTGTATGGACATACCACCATGTGTAAAGTAGATGTTCGGCCAAAAGGCCCACATTTACTATCTATTAATCTAGGATGGACCTTATTGTGCAGGGATGGAGCCTCTTCCTGACAAACGAACTGTTGGGACGGTAAAAAACAGAGTAGCTAGCGTGTCCCCCAGCCCCCAGACCAAGACAAAACCCTGGGCTGGCTGTCAGGGGGGAGCGGGTGTTTTATGGGTGTCC
This sequence comes from Pollachius pollachius, assembly GCF_949987615.1. Lineage (NCBI taxonomy): Eukaryota > Metazoa > Chordata > Actinopteri > Gadiformes > Gadidae > Pollachius > Pollachius pollachius. Next base: position 31,264,465 of record NC_136936.1, read on the forward strand.
TCTGGATGGAGCCGTCAAGGCCCGCTCCATTAGGCTGCCTGCTGCTTCCCAGGGCACTGGGGAGAGAGTGAGTCAATATACTGCACTGAATAGAGGGGTGACATGACATATGTAGTGACTGAGGCTCCGGCCATCTGGGATTTATTCAGCTCCTTGGTCGGGCAGAAAGCTGATAAATTCAGGCTGGAACAGGTGTCGCGTTTAAAAAGTGTTGCACTTTTTAAATGTCATCAATGTCTGTTGGTTAAGCAGCAGTTCAATGTTACTAGTGTGTGTGTGTGTGTGTGTGTGTGTGTGTGTGTGTGTGCCAAAAGTCTTTCCTGGTTACATGCAAAAACTAGAGTGTGTTTGTTGTTGCTCTCTTACACATACACACAAACACGTAGATCCACTGGGTTCCTGTCGGAAGGAAACAGGAAACAAAGAACACACTTCCTGTACGTAGGGCCACCAGCCCAAAACAATGGGGCAGGAAGTGACTGCCAACTGTGAGAGGCACTGGGAGTGAGGAGAGATAACGCTCTGCACTGCCCTCCTTCACTGTAACAGACCGACCTGCTACAGGCCTTTCAGTCTTACTCCACCGGCACACATGCTTACACACACACACACACACACACACACACACACACACACACACACACACACACACACACACACACACACATACACACACACACAAACACATATTGACTTACATGCGCACGCGTCGAAGCACTCCACCCGGCCAAACATCGTCACCACCACTGCTCTTGTTCCACATGTTTTCCTGTTCTTGTCATTTTCCATTAGGCTGTCTGTTTTTAACACCGCTCCCCCCTGACCACCAACACCGCACGCATCTGTGTGTCGTTTATCTGACAGCACAGAGCTCAGCTAACATCCTCTGTTAAACATGGAGACAGACCCTCTGTGATTGTGTTATTAGCTGTTGTTTCTTGGTCGGACAGAAGCCGGGCGCCTGGTAAATAAAGCTCCGGCCAGGAGATAGCGCTCTTGTTAAGATTTTCTGTTTTTTAAGGGGGTGTGAGTGTGTTCATTTAAAATGTTCCGCCAATAACAAAGTCACCCGGTCCATCTCTGCACATGCCCCCTGGCGAGCGCCAGCACTACCGTCACCATGGAAACCCCTTCATGGGCCCGTCTACGTCAGTCTACGTCAGGCACCGTCTGGCTCTTGACGTCTTGGCTCTGAGGCAGCTGAGAAGGAGCAAGTCAACCCTCTTGCCAGGAGCCCTGCCCCGGCACGCGGGCAGACTGTGAGACAGAGAGACAGAGGGGCGCTGAAGACCTCAGAGGAGACCAGGACTCTCCTGTTGGAGTAATGGGTTCTCCCTGTGTTTCCACTGTGTTCTTGTCTCTAGCAGTTTGGACAGGATGCACCACACATGGGAGAGTGTGAGGGAGAGGAGAGAAAGTTCCACGGGTGCTCCTCTCCAGTCCCCCACTATCAACCCCCCCCCCCCCCCCCCCCCCCCCCCGCTGTGACCCTTGGGAGGCTTTTCTAAACAGGCCTCCTCGCTTCAAAGTACAGGCCTCTCTCCCCTCAACTCCCTCTATCCCTTTCCCGTCTCCCGTCTCTCAGCTTTGTGTGTGTGTGTGTGTGTGTGTGTGTGTGTGTGTGTGTGTGTGTGTGTGTGTGTGTGTGCGTGTGCGTGTGCGTGTCACATCTTTATCTTTTTGCGGTAATGTCTGCTATAGTTGCACTTATCCTATGACCACTATAACTTCCCTTACCCCATCTTTTGCTGATATTGCACACACACAAACAGTAGGGTTATCTCAGTGGGGGAGGCTGTGGATGATGATGATGATGATGAGGATGATGAATGGGGAATTCAAAAGTAAAGGTCATTGAATCATACTTGGATATTTGGAGTGAGTGTGTGTGTGTTTGTGTATCTGTCTGCGTCTGTGTATCCACAGAGACAGATTCCTAGTACTTTTTAACCATCCCACACTATATTTAGCAGTGCTCTGTGCTTTCTGTGAAAGATTCGTCGAAGCCGGTTGTTAGAGGCCGGAGATGTGGTCGGCCTCCACTGGTTAGAAGTCTGCTGGATCACCTCTCTCCGGGCCAAGCTCCAGGGCTCCTCCACACTGACACAGACCGGTATTACAGTCCTGGCACTCTGTCCACCATGGACGACCTGAAGGCTCAGTGGGACCCCCCACAGCAGAGAGGGGACCCTCTGGTCTGCGTGTTTGAGGGCCTTCCTCAGTGCCGGTTTAGTCAGTGGCTGGGTATTGATCGGCTATTGACCCATGCACCTTGTTATTTCCTGCGGCTGATTCATTTAACATGGTACCCCCCCTCCCCCATATCACCAAGCTCTAGATGTGACCTATGTTGTCTCTTTCGCACACAATCACATGCTTACACACAACCACTCACGTCTCTCACATGTCACATATGACGTATGTCACACGCACATTCTTCTTTAGTGACACATGCATGCAATCCATGATTCACATGTAACCCTTGAGTTTCACAGCTGTACTGAATCCACCAGCATGGCCTGCAGAGGAATGACCTTTACCCTCATGAGAGGTCACAGCTTAGACTAAAAACACTTTAACCTCTCATCTCTCTCTAACTCTCCTACCTCACTCTCTCTCTCTCCATATCTCTCTTGCTCTCCTATCTCGCTCTCTTTCTCCACATCTCTCTTTTCTATCTCACTCTTTCTACTTCTCTCTCTCTCACTCCTTCTCTCTCCATCTCTCTCTCACCCTCTATCTCACTTTCTGTCCAGTCTTTCATGTTCCTCTCTGTCTCTGTCCTATTTTCTACCTAGCACACCACTCCACCTCCCAGCTGTCCTGCTTATTCCTGCATTGGCCTCAATCTGCGTTCTCAGCAGTATAAATGTGGAAGTGTTGCTTGTGGCTGCAGTTAACCTAGTTCCCTGTACACTAGTAAGATCGTTAGGTCTGGTTACTGGCTACCACTACTACTCAGCATTGTCAGCCTATCCAGATAATCATACACAACTTGGTTACAAATACATTCTGTTCCTCCACTACACAGCTGGCAGGCAAGATGTTTAACAACTGAACATGCAAACTAGTGCCAAGAACAAGGCCCCCCTGCATAGATTTACCGCACAACGTAAGCTAGCCGCATCATGTAAGCCAGCCGCACCGGGTAAGCCGACGCACCGGGTAAGCCAGCCGCACCGGGTAAGCTAGCCGCACCATGTAAGCCTGCCGCACCGGGTAAACCAGCCGCAACGGGTAAGCCAGCCGCACCGGGTAAGCCTGTCGCACAGTGTTAGCTAGCCGCACCATGTAAGCTAGCTGAACTGGGTTAGCCAGTACCGTGCTAGCTGCGGTCTGTATGATAGCGCCATGCTAGCTGCAGTGTGTAAGCTGGTGCTAGCGCCCGTAAATACATAATGTTCCTCCACTACACATCTGGCAGGCAAGATGTTTAACAACTGAACATGCCAACTAGTGCCAAGAACAAGGCCCACCTGCATAGATTTACCGCACCATGTAAGCTAGCCGCACCATGTAAGCTAGCCGCACCATGTAAGCCAGCCGCACCGGGTCTGTATGATAGCGCCATGCTAGCTGCAGTGTGTAAGCTGGTGCTAGCACCCGTAAACTGGCGGGAGTCACAGGGACTATTAACAGTATAGATTTCATTTTAAATGACTCTGCATTGTGGATGGGTGCTACATGTTCTAAAAATACTACTCCATTGAATGTTTGAACAGGTGGATTACACCTTTCACTGGATCACACTGGATCTGATTTTTTTCTCGACCAGACCATGATTCACAAAAGGGTGACCTTCATTCAGAAATACGTTTCCCGTTCCTCTAGCGGCTCATTATGAGAGAACTCACATCAACCCAAGGCGTGTGTAGAGGAAGGGAGTGAGGAAGGGCGGGTGGGAGGAGGTGGGAGCAGGGCCGGGAGGCAGAGAGGGGGTGTGGTGCAGAGGGAAGCCTGCAGCTCTGGTGCCCTCTAATGGACAGATGCTGAAGTATAGAGAGGGACGGTCTCAGTGAGGCCCATGAGAGCAGGGCCTGATGGCTATCGCCTGCTGAGATAAGGCTGACAGACTGGTGGGTCCTGCCGGACTTAAGAGAGAGCTGGTCTGGAGATACCTCAGAATGTGTGTGCGTGTTCAGTGCCTTACCTGCCGTAACGAAGACTGACCTGTCGAGTTTGAAAGTGTGTGTGTGTGTGTGTGTGTGTGTGTGTGTGTGTGTGTGTGTGTGTGTGTGTGTGTGTGTGTGTGTGTGTGTGTGTGTGTGTGTGTGTGGAGTAGTGGCTCCTGTGCCACTGACCAATGAAGTCATCACTAACATGTAGAACACATGAGCTGCTGTCTACTGGTGACACACACACAGTCTCTTCCCCCTATTTCTTGTGTGATACAGCTGATAATTACAGGCCACATCTGAACAGCGCTGTGATTGTACCTACAGTGAATAGCGCCTGAGAATTATCACGGTTTAACTATCATCTAGCATACAGTCCTATGGTGTTGGTTTAACTCTCATCTAGCATACAGTCCTATGGTGTTGGTTTAACTCTCATCTAGCATACAGTCTTATGGTGTTGGTTTAACTCTCATCTACAGTCCTATGGTGTTGGTTTAACTCTCATCTACAGTCCTATGGTGTTGGTTTAACTCTCATCTACAGTCCTATGGTGTTGGTTTAACTCTCATCTACAGTCCTATGGTGTTGGTTTAACTCTCTTCTACAGTTCTATGTTGTGGGCCCCTCAGTGAGCTGATGGCAGGGTGCTGTGGGCCCCTCAGTGAGCTGATGGCAGGGTGCTGTGGGCCCCTCAGTGAGCTGATGGCAGGGTGCTGTGGGCCCCTCAGTGAGCTGATGGCAGTGTTGTTAAAGATGAAAGGCTTCAGGCAGAGCTCAGTGGCTGATCACTTTGTGTGGTTAACTGCTTCTGTGCTGCCGCAGTCACCTGGGGGACAAGATCAACGACATGATACCCAGTAATGCATGAACAAGCGCACATTGTGCACGCACATGCACACACACACTCATGCACAAACACACATGCATGCACACATGCACGGACGTATGCGCACATACACGCGCACACACGGGCCACATATATGAGGGGCCGCCTGGGAAAGAATTCATACTTGGTCTTACACACACTATTATAATCTCGCATATACACCACTATACTCATACACACACACTATTATACTCCTTTTACATGTATGTATGAGAGAGTATAGTAGTGTATGTGAGAGAGTATAGTAGTGTATGTGAGAGAGAATAGTAGTGTATGTGAGAATAGTAGTGTATGTGAGAGAGTATAGTAGTGTATGTGAGAGAGTATAGTAGTGTATGTGAGAGAGTATAGTAGTGTATGTGAGAGAGAATAGTAGTGTATGTGAGAGTATATTAGTGTATGTGAGTGAAAATAGTAGTGTATGTGAGAGAGTATGGTAGTGTATGTGAGAGTATAGACGTGTATGTGAGAGAGTATAGTTGGGTATGTGAGAGTATAGTAGTGCGTGTGAGAGAGAATAGTTGTTTTTGCAAGAGAATATAGTAGTGTGTGTGAGAGGGAATAGTATTGTGTGTGAGAGAGTATAGTACAGTGTGTGAGAGAATTTGACTGAAACGGAAGTGAGTTTGATTCCTCAGTTCCTGATTGGCTGACAGAAGAGGCGGTAGCTTCTGGCGCTCAAAATACTTCGCTGACATTTCACTCTTGAATCTCCAGCGATGTTGTTATGCACCAAAAAATGTTTTTTCGCTTGTTCTCGTGGCCGCCTGAGTTTGAGAGAGGCTTCCTCTTGTGAACGCCAATTAATTCTCAACCATGGCCGGTCTCTACGTGTTGTGGAAGTACCAGAGAAGTCAGAAAAAACGACAGTCGTTTAGGATTCATAATATCACCCGTTCTATAAAATATTCTAATCTAGAAACCTCCGGGAACTCCGGCGTGAGTCCAGGAGCTCTATATCTAAATAATATAAGATGATATAATATATAGATATCTTTATAATATAATATTGTAGCTTCACGGGGTTTGGGAGATGGGGCGGGCCTTAGAGGGGGAGCTCTCGTGGGGATTTCGCTTTGCAGGATTTGTTGTGGTTACCGGCGTTGTCGTGGTTACCGGTCTTGTGTGTGTTCCAACAGTTTATTAGCGGTCGTATCTAATAAATCGCTGTCTAATCAATACTTCATTCACTGCCCCTTCCGTGGTCATTACAATTGAACCACGACATGAAGGAGAAAGGGCGTTGTTGACGTTTGTGGACTCCCAGAGCTCCCCCCCTCCGGTCCCCTTTAATATATTATATTATACAGATAGATAGAGCTCCAGGACCCCCCGCCGGAGCTCCCGGAGTGTTCTAGATTAGAATATTTTAAAGAACCGATGATATTATGAAACCTAATTGACTGCGTCGGTTTTTCCGACGTCTCTGGTACTTCCACAACACGTAGAGACTGGCCATGGTTGAGAATGAATTAGCGGTCACAAGAGGAAGCCTGAAAAGGAAGAGTGAAATGACGCGCAGTATTTTGAGCGCCAGAAGCTACCGCCTCTTCTGTCAGCCAATCAGGAACTGAGGAATCAAACTCACTTCCGTTTCATTCAAACTCACTTCCTTTTCATTCAAACTCTCTTCCTTTTCATTCAAACTCACTTCCTTTTCATTCAAACTCTCTTCCGTTTCATTCAAACTCACTTCCGTTTCATTCAAACTCTCACACACACTACTATACTCTCTAACACATACTACTATAGTCTCTTGCATTAACAACTATACTCTCTCACACACACTAATATATTCTCTTGAATAAATATATATACTCTCTCACACACACTACTATATTCTCTTGCATAAACATATATACTCTCACACACTAATATATTCTCTTGCATAAACATCTATACCGACTCACACACACTACTATACTCTCTCACATACACTACTATTCTCTCTCACACACACTACTATATTCTCTTACGTGCACTACTATTCTCTCTCACATGCACTACTATACTCTCTCATACATACATGTAAAAGGAGTATAATAGTGTGTGTGTATGAGTATACTGGTGTATATGCAAGATTATAATAGTGTGTGTAAGACCAAGTATGAATTCTGTCCCAGGCGGCCCCTCATACACATACACCCACGAGCACATACAAGCCATACACATGCACATACAGGCGCACATACACGCACATATAGGTACACACACGCACATACACACGTGCACACACACACGCAAATACAGGCGCCCACACATGTACACACACATAATGTAACAGTAATGGAAACAGAGTGAAATATGAAGGGAGCATGTTAGCAGTAGGAGGAGCCGTGCCATGTGCTGATGACTTGTTAGGGGAGAGACTGGCTGTGAGAGATAGATGATCCAGACTGGGACATAGAAAGTGTAACAGATGGTGGAAGAGGGAGTAGGTCCAGAGAATCAGCACCAGCACCTGGCAAGTTCAGTGTGTGTGTGTGTGTGTGTGTGTGTGTGTGTGTGTGTGTGTGTGTGTGTGCGTGTGCATGCATGCGCGTGCGCATTTGGACATACTAGTCTATTTGACACAAACCTCCAACATGAAAACTAATTGGAGACACAATGCTCAGCTGCTCTTTGTATTTGGTATTTTGTTTTGCTTGTGCACCTGCTTTTTCCACACACACACACACACATACACACACACACACACACACACACACACACACACACACACACACACACAGACACACACAGAAATGTCTATGGTTCCATGAATTTATTCATATTGGTGTTCCTCTATTCTGTAATTGGATTTCCACAGTGCCTATGTTGAGACTGAGCTTTTTTGTGTATGCACATGCACACACACAAAGCCTTGAGAAGAAGCGGGTTCGATGGTATAGACATAGATCCCACAGTACACACCAATACCACCTCAGAGACTGAGGGCCTGAGGCAAGTCAGTGGTGAATCAATAGAGGAGAACCTCTGCTGTCTTCTTCAAGAGGATAACCTGTGCTGTCTCCTGCATGAGGATGACCTCTGCTGTCTCCTTCATGAGGATGACCTCTGCTGTCTCCTGCATGAGGATGACCTCTGCTGTCTCCTTCATGAGAAGGACCTCTGCTGTCTCCTGCATGAAGAGGACCTCTGCTGTCTCCTTCATGAGAAGGACCTCTGCTGTCTCCTTCATGAGAAGGGCCTCTGCTGTCTCCTGCATGAAGAGGACCTCTGCTGTCTCCTGCATAAAGAGGACCTCTGCTGTCTCCTTCATGAGGAGGACCTCTGCTGTCTCCTGCATGAAGAGGACCTCTGCTGTCTTCTTCATGAGGAGGACCTCTGCTGTCTCCTGCATGAAGAGGACCTATGATGTCTCCTGCATGAGGAGGACTGATGGGAGCTTGCAGCATTTTCAGCTTCCTGCCGACTGACATTGTGCTTGTTAAATACGTATTTGAATAGTGTTCTAATGGAAATACGCCATTGTCAACCCAATTTGATTGCATGGGGCTGTAGAGAGACAGCCTGCTTTTCAAATGCCTCTTATCAAATGCAAAGGAGTTGTTTTTTTGTAAAAATAATAATATGAACAGGTCTATCCTGACTCACTGGTGGTCAAATCGTTAAGGAGCAGCTGAACCATCTATCCAGCGGTCCCGGGGTTTGTGTGTTAACCATGTGCAAAGACCTGTTTTCATGCCCTTGAACAAGAGTTGAGTAAAGAGTCCATTCAGTCTGGCCTAGTTACCACTGTCTTCAGCCTGGTCCAAGGGGCCAGAGGCCTCATCACAGAGGGTCTAGTCATCTCAGAGGGTCTAGAACACCCTTACAGCTATGCTGTTTATTGTTGAACTGCTGTCATCTAGACATGTACTGTCCGTTGTTTTAAAAAGAAAAAGCTAGCACAGCGCTGAAGCTGTTTGGTTGTGAACAGATCACATGTGTGTCATGGGGGCTTCATGCCCAGCCCTCCTCATTGGTCAAGCCTGTCTCTCTGACTTACACAGCCACGCACACACAGACACACACACACACACACACACACAGACACAGACACAGACACACACACACACACACACACACACACACACACACACACACACAGACACACACACACACACACAGACACAGACAGACAGACAGACAGGCGGGCGACCCGCGTCCTGTTTGATTATCAGGGCTCCATGCTGTCTTCAATACAGTACAGAGAGCAGAGAGAAACGTGTTAGCAGAACAGAGTTTATCAACAAACTATTTATTACATAAGAGAGAGAGAATGTTTGCAACTCTGCAATTAATTGATCTGAATCTTCATTCAACACCCAGGAATTCTCACTGCCTAAATTTTCTGCTTGCAGAAATCCATCAGAGAAAACTCACTGTGATTGGTGCATACCGCTTGTGGGATTTGTGAGTTGTGTTTTTTGAATGATCAAGTCTGGGGGGAAATTTTACTTGCACACTGTGCTCATAAATAATTTAACTGGTTAGCCCATTTCTATTTTTAGGGGCAAATGCTAGGGAAATACTCACACTAAACATGTTTTACATCATAACCAATACACTTGCATTTGTGTGTGTGTATCTAAAGGAAATGTAATTACTAAATATGGGAGAAACAAATTCACACACACACACACGCGCGCGCATTCATCAGTGCACAGCTGCAGGAACTCCCTTGCAACGCCTGCGCTCAGATTATTCAAACTGTCTCTATAGCCTCCTTCACCAGCTTTACTGAGCCCAAGGGGTGCAGTGTGTGTGTGTGTGTGTGTGTGTGTGTGTGTGTGTGTGTGTGTGTGTTTGGCTTGAGGGTGGGGTTAGATATTAGCATGGTAGTGTGGAGGTTTGGTTCAGAGTCCTAATTTGTTTCCACCACTTAATTAAAAGTGATACAACCGTCTGATTGGAACTGCTGATGGATGGAGACGGAAGGAAACCAGGTGCGTGTGTGTGTCTCTGTCTCTCTACAGAGGGAGGAAGTCATTACCTTTTCATCACATCTTCCTTTAGTCCTCCCCTGCCTTGCTATACTTTACTCGCCCCTTCCTGCCTTTCCACCTCTGAGCTCTAACCCCACCCCTCCACCCCATCTTCCCTGCCCCTCTAAACCCAGCTGTCCCTCTCTCGACCTCTCCGTCTTCCTCAGTCAGACCCTCTCTGCTGTCACTTACTGCCTTCCCGCCTTTCCGGGGGGTTAGGTTTAGGGGGGGACTGTGAGTCATCTCAATGCTACTTCATGTGGATTCATGGCATTCAGTTTGAGCCAGAACACAACAGATGAATGGGATCTCAGACAAGCCCCCAACCTCCTTCCGCATGCACACACAGACACACACACACAGACACACATAAATGCACACACAGACGCACACAATCGCACACACAGTTTGACTTGCTCAATCAGTACTTCCATTATGTGTGGCTAGACTAGGAGACTTCCTGGATCAGTACATCTTCAACATGACTGCAGCTCAGCGATATAGCAGATTTACACTGGACACTTTTCACCATCACCATCATCGTATAGTCACCTTAATCACCTGGCGAGGCTGAACACAGAGTAAACACCATCCTGATAATAAATCACGCTATTAAGGTTGTTTAATGACTCCGGATGTGGAGTAATTTTCCCTTAGTCGTTGTATTCATCCATATTAAGGATTAAATCACCTTGGCCTCCTCTTTATTGAGAATGACTCCTCTCTCCATTATTTTGGTTTATACCATGGCCCTGGATGAATACTCGTTGGCATTCAGCCAATGAGAATCGAGTATTGTGTAATCAACCGGGTGTGGATTAACTTTAGCTCACCGCAGGGCTGTAACATATTCATATTATAACTGTGCGGCTAGTCTCACCACCACTCTCAATTATACAATTATCGTTGAGTTATCACCGTCGCTTAATATGATTTGAAATGTGTAAACATCTGACATATTTATTCAGATTGGGAAATCTCACTTCTAGGAAAGGTTTATGTTGGCATGACATTAGTAAGATCTTCTCTATTTTCTGGAATAACAAAGTAACATCTGCAATCCATATGAGTTTCATGTTAACTGATTGAGTTTCAGGCATTAGTCAGACCCTGTTCTCTGATTTAGAAGGTCGACTGTATTGTAGGTGACGTCCTGGGGGGAAACTAACTAAATAGTTAGCGGGTGTCTCTTTAGAGATGGAGTCAGAACACATATTTCACCCTTCGGATTGTGTGTGTGTTCAGGTTTTGAATGGAATCAATTATGAATCAACAGCCTTATATTTGTATGATGGAATAAGCAGAATGATCTACTCTGAAGGGTCCTTCACCTCGTTGTGGATCATCTAATTAAAGCTCCTTATAAATACATGAAGTGTAAAGCTTGTTTGCAGTGTAGTTTATCAGCTAGCAAGTGAGTCTTAGTCTTTAGAATGATGTAGCCTACCTCTTTGATTGTGTGGCTACCCCAATTCCCCTGCCCTGGGGGTGGTCCTCTGATCTACAGCAACAGCATAATCATAACATACAATCAGTATTGCCTATGCATCTTTGTATGAAGCCTAATTATGCAGCTTTTTATTCAAATGGTTTGCATTTAGGCCAATGCGTTCAATTCTGATGGTGAGATGCTGAAGGCATTGACCTAAAGTAGCTAATACAATAGGATATATTATAATTTTTTACTAATTTCTCTAGTGCAAGATGCTTATTAGATGAAGTTCTAGAGCTACCCTTGTACCTAGCAGCCTGGTTAGCCCAACGGACGGTGTGTGTGTGTGTGTGTGTGTGTGTGTGTGTGTGTGTGTGTGTGTGTGTGTGTGTGTGTGTGTGTGTGTGTGTGTTTGGGGAACACAAACACACTTTAGGGACACTGCTGAGGTTTTAAGCTGCAGTGGAAGTTCCTATTGGACAAAATACACCAATTTGGTGCAACGTGGACCTCCTGTGTTGTTGTACAGCTTTGAGAACATGACAGCTGACTACATCTGCTATCCTTGAACCATAAGCTAACGCTGCCAAACTCTTCAGCCCAGGGTTTCTGTGGCTCACTGGCCGTGTATTGCGGTATATGGCAACGTTTGGCTCATGATAAGGATTCTACGGGCTCGGCCAAACTTATGGAATCAGAGTTGCGTCAATAAATCAAACAAAACTTTGTCTCGTCTTTATTCTTTCTTCTCTTTCAGAATAATTTGAGAGAGAATGGAAGAATACTGAACTAACTGAAGTCTTCCACGTTTCTGAGAGGCCAGTGAAGAGGGCGTCACAATAGTCACACCTGCTTGGAATGTATTATGCACCAATCGTCTCTGCATCCTGCATAGTGTTGTAACGTTCTCAGGTTGAAGGATGCTGTCCCTTAGCTGATATGGCTTCAAAGCATAAATGTGAATATCTCCCTCTCTCTCTTTCTCTTCCTTTCTCCTTCTGTTTGCTTGTCTCTCCCTCTCCCTCTCCCCTCTCCCTCGCTCTCTTTCTCTCTCAGTCTCTGTTTGTTTGTTTCTCTCTCTCTCTCTTCAGCTCCATTGGTCCCCCTCTATCTCTTCCCTGTGAAATTACAATAAAAGCCCAGAAAGGAGATTTATTCAGCAACGATTGTTCAGGACCGTTGCATCCCGGAAATAAGCCCTGTGGCTACGGTTCTTGGCACGCAACGTGCTTGCATCACTTGGTTGATTATAAGAAATAGAAAAAAACAGGTTTTTCTTTTGATCGCCACACCTTCTCTCAATGGCTCTACGCACACACACGAGCGCAGGCACACACACACAACACGCACACACACACACACACGTGCAACACACACATCCAGGAGGTGGGTCAAATCCCAAGGGAAGGTTGTGTGTTTTGACGGGTAGGTCTGGGGTGAGCGGGGAATTAGTGAAAGTGCAGAGAGAGGAGGAAGAGGAAGCCTGATTGGAGGAAGAGGACTGCATTTCACAGGTTCTCTCTCGCTCGCCAACCACAAACAGTGAACGCATGGAATTGACATAGACTATTTTATTTCTTACTCTAAAAACACTGAAAACATTCAATACGTGCTGTTTTATCGACACGTTAATGTCAGATCCAGCAGTCCAGCATTCAGTAGCACAACTTCTGGGTGGGGGAGGAGATATGCAATTTGTAAGAGAAAGAAATTCAGGAGGGGAGATCATCAATGTATTGCTGCAGTACATTCCGCATGGTGATGATTTGTTTACTAGGGCAACGTGAAATAGTGAAACACCCCATTCACCCTGATTCAGCCTGTCTGCTACCAGATTATTTGGCTAAAGTCTGATGAGAATCTTGTGAGAATACTGACAGGATTTGGTAACTAGTCTTTCTGTCCATCTCTCTCAATCTCTCTGTCTCTCTCCCCCTCCTCCTCCCTCCTGATTTTGTGTGTTGCCCCAACATGCTGAGCCTTGTGTGTACAGTACTGCATTGTGTTAGCTGGTCGGGACGATTCAACACCTGACAACACTGCATCCTTCACATCCATGACTCAGGGACAGGATTGTGAACAGCGTCACCTGCCTCGCACACATGCACATGCTCACACACACAAGCTGTGCACCAGCGATGTGACCAGCAGCACACACCTTGTTGCCCTGTAGTGAGATAGTTCAGCCGTTGTGTTCTAGTGGGATGTTTGTTGTGGTTCACTTCTAGGAGCGGCTTCTAGAATGCTGTCTCGTTGTAACATCCTGCCAGGGTGGAGCACTGTCTATATATCCGTGGTTCCTAGCAATAGAGGATACAATATATATATATATATATATATATATATATATATATATATATATATATTCATTTATTTTGGGGGTTATGGAATGTACACAGGAGAAAACAAATCACAGTGTGATGGTAATGCGGGTTTGTGCAGCCAGCATAGCCTCCCAGCATCACTACGGGTGTGGAGCGACAGGAACAGGAGTGAAGGGAGCAGAATAGGTCTCATGCTAGTGCGTTACATGCTAGGGTGCCTTCACAAACTGGGCGACGAGCATGGTCCTATGAGATCCTACCCAATCAATTAGCTCCAGTTGGTTCCAAACATACTTATTGACCACCCCTAGACACAAACACACACATACACAGTGACAGACACAGACGGACAGACACACAGACACACAGACACATACAAAGACAGACAGAGACACAGGCAGAGAAAAAGACAGAGACACACACAGACTCACACAGACTCACACGTCTGGCAAGTAGAGTCTCCAGTCATTGTAATAGACATGATTGGCTCTGTTTATGTAATGCACATCAATTAGCTTCATTTCAGGTTACCCACTCCCACAGTAAATGGAGAGTGTTGTCATTACATTTTAATTACACTTAACCCAAAATACAGTCAAATGTGACGTTTGAGTCCCTGACCTTCCAGTGGCTTTCATCTTTTGTGGCTATCTTGGGATTTAAAGGTTACATTATTTTTCTAGTTCTAGTTCTATCCAGGTTTGTTAACAATACGGACATGGAACATAGTATTTGATCCACAGCAGCTTAAGTGTAGGTTTAGTTCAGGGAGGGGTTAAGGCTTGTAGCCGAAAGGTGAACTGCAAACATTAGGGTTGAACCCAGTTGAACCGTCTGGTTGGAAATGCAACAACCCGACACTCAATTATCCAGAATCCTCTCAGTCAGGTAATTAAGTCCAGTCAAGTCTTCTGACTTTGTCTCTTGACTTTACGCCATTCAATCTCTTTCACTCATATTGTTACGACTGCTCATGTTGCTGGAGGCGGGGTTTGTAAGCGCATGATTGGCTTACAGCCAACCAAAACTCAGACAGCACGAGGAAGCCTTTCAGGGGGAGAGACAAGCTAATTATCCTGCCTGTCTGGACACCAACATTCTCAGCAAAATGTCTGTAATGGTTGCAAATCAACACAGTATGGTCCTGTTCATCATAATAGCATTCATCAGTAAACACGTCGTATAGTTAAATACATGTCGGGAAGGAAGCAAGAGATTGATCCACCCAGCAGTGCTGACTGACCACAGACCGGTCACCACACTGCCGCTCCCTCACACTCACACAAGCCCTGGCTGGCACATCCATAAGTTTTGAGACTTTCTGAAGACCCAGGCTTTCTAAGACACAGGATAAACAGCAGCCCGGCAGAGAGGAGCAAGAGACAAAGGGAGGCTTTGAGGAGGAGCCGCCACTCAAACAGCCCTTCCCGAAGGGGGCCCCTGACAGGCCACCTTCTCTGTTCAAACACATGCAAGCCGCCAGCATCAGAGAGGATGCATTTCAACCTGCCTTTAACTGCAACATGGATCATTGTATTGCACTTCTTATATAACCCCTTTAACGAAGTGCGTGTATGTTTGTTTGCATGTTTGTGTGCGTGTTTGTGTGTGTGTCTGGAAGGGGCGGAGTGTGTGTGTGGGGGTGTGTGTGTGTGATGTGTATACGTGTGTGTATGCCTGTAATTGCGTGTATGTTTGCGCACGTGCATGTTGGTGTCCCTGACTGTGTGTCTGTCTGTTAACATAGAAGTTGATGGTTAAGTGTCAAATAATCTATTTGTGTTTGAGTCTTCAATTATTTAAATTCTTCAGATATGCCCCATATAGGACGATGTGTCAATCTTAAAGTGTAATTCCGGTGTAAAATGGATTTGGGATATGTTTTGTATGATAACGAGTTGAAACGTTCGTTTTGGAGCACAAAAAACGCATATAGAAGCTTTCTTCAGTTGGCTGTTTTTAGCCGATTCTATCAAAACGCTATAAACTTGGAACGATGGGGGCACTGGTTATGGTAAAAACTAAATCACTATTTTAAACCACTTAAAAGGCTAAAAGTAGCCCGACACTTCTTTGATAGTATAATAAGGGTCTTAACATATAAAACGAGGCATTGAGAACTTTGTAAGTGTACAGATTGTTTATTAAAAATGACATTTTATACACACAATACCATCAGTAGATCACCCGTCTACGCCATTTTGTTTTTTAAAAGTACATTGGCGAACACAGAG
Organism: Pollachius pollachius; assembly: GCF_949987615.1. Lineage (NCBI taxonomy): Eukaryota > Metazoa > Chordata > Actinopteri > Gadiformes > Gadidae > Pollachius > Pollachius pollachius. The sequence continues at coordinate 31,280,429 of NC_136936.1, forward strand.
CTTGCGTGTTGCTGACGGATGTCACAATCTCTGTGTTCGTCAATCTACCTATCGAGTCTTAAAAACAAAATGGCGTCGACGGGAGATCTACTGATGGTATTGTGTGTATAAATTTTCCTTTTTAATAAACAATCTGTACACTTACAAAGTTCTCAATGCCTCGTTTTATATGTTAAGACCCTTATTATACTACCAAAGAAGTGTCGGGCTACTTTTAGCCTTTTAAGTGGTTTAAAATAGCGATTTCGTTTTTACCATAACCAGTGCCCCCATCGTTCCAAGTTTATAGCGTTTTGATAGAATCGGCTAAAAACAGCCAACTGAAGAAAGCGTCTATATATGTTTTTTGTGCTCCGAAACAAACGTTTCAACTCGTTATCATACAAAACATATCCCAAATCCATTTTACTCCGGAATTACCCTTTAAGCCAAATTAAAGCAGTTATTTGAGGTGAGGTGACGACACCTCTAGACCTGGTCCTACCGACGGCCTCTTCACTCTGTGTTCCGAAGCCTGGCCTTATGAAGGAGCAGTCAGCACTGTCTCGGCCTGTGTTGTCCTGGAGAAGCCTCCATACGCCAGAGACTAACAAGCTTTTAAATGTTCCCCTCCTCCAGCTGATTTTATCGTTAAACTATGGAGCAGGAGATTCACCACATCTTCTTTCTTTGCTGTGTGTGTGTGTGTGTGTGTGTGTGTGTGTGTGTGTGTGTGTGTGTGTGTGTGTGTGTGTGTGTGTGTGTGTGTGTGTGTGTGTGTGTGTGTGTGTGTGTGTGTGCTTGCTCAGTATTGTGAGCCAGGTGGTCAGTAGCTTGTCATGTGATATGCACTACCCTGTTCTGGTGGTACCCTGTGGTGCCAGTGCATATGGATGGGCAGTGTGAGGTGGAGCACGTGCACAGACACACACATACGTACACACGCACGTACGCACACACTCAAAACTACACAGCCGCACAGCTAATGAGTCATCCTCCACTCTCTCACTCAGTCACTCTTCTGTGTCTCTCCCCCCCTCTCTCCTTCTCTCTCTCTCTCTCTCTCTCTCTCTCTCTGTTCAGGGGACATAACTCAGAAAGGCTATGAGAAGAAGAGGGGGAAGCTGCTGGCGCCGTACATCCCACAGATACAAGGTAAGACCAGTGTCAGCCCTTCATGTGCCAAACTTCTCCTCCAGTGCCTCTGGAGGGCATTCTGCTGCTGTGTATAGCTTAGCATTAGCAACCGGCTCGCATTGCCTTTAGCATGTCCTTGTAGGAGCGAAACTCAGGCTGACTGGTGGAGGATTTCAGGTTTGTGTGAGGGCTTAGGATTAAAAGATGAAACTATAACTACAATAAAACTATTGAAATGGAAGATTCATGTGAAATGCTGGATGCTTTATGTCACATATTGCTTCATTGCGAGAGCAAGATGTGAGCCTGGAATGGGGTCTTTTTGTCATCCATCTCAACAGTTCATCTGTTTTAACCGGACCATGTGTCACAGCCCTGCTGGCTCACTGCTGTTTAGACTGCAGGGATGTGGTTGTACATGTGGGGCAGTGAGTTGCTGATGGGCCGAGTCCAGTCGAATGTCTCCCTCCAGCCCCATAAAACCTAGCTGTTAAACTGATGAATCATCATAAGTGGCGTTTGATTAGAAGGAAGGAGTTTATTACATATTTGTGTGCTCACTGACCTCTGATCAGCGCTGCAGTGATATGATATTGATCCTGTTATGTATTGAGTGTAGATGCTGCTGATGAAAACATTAATGAGAATGCCGTGCTGCGTGTGCCATGAATTCCAGGCTCGGTGTATCCCACCATCTGGTTAAGATATTCTAACTCCGCTCCCTCGCTCACCATGCTCGGTGTAAGACTCAAACGAAGTGGGTTTGCAGTGAGTCCAAAGAGAGGAGCATGTGTGTCTTCTCTGATCCATTATGCCTCCTGGACCCATGGGAGACATGGGGTTAGGCTTGATCTCTCGGCGGGCTCCGCCTCAGTGGAAACCAGGACCCTTAGCGCACTGGTATTTCCATTGGGATCTATTAGTGGACCTGGTCTTTGGCTTGAGTAGGCCATCTCTCTGCTGCTCTCTCTCCATCTGTCTGTCTGTCTGTCTGTCTGTCTGATGCTTTGGGTCTCTCTCTCTCTCTCTCTCTCTCTCTCTCTCTCTCTCTTTCTCTCTCTTTTTCTCTGTCTCTCTCTCATGTAGCTGTCTGTTTTAAGTGGTCCTGAATCAGAGGCTGAGGAGAGGATAGTGTAGGTTCGCTGGCTCCTATATAAAAGATACTTTAATTTACAAGAGGCTTTGATATTTCATTATTTCATAGTTTGCCATGTCCTGGAACCACTTTAGTAGTATAAGCGACCTGGCAAAAAGGGTTCCAAATCCAGTTCTGTTGTTATCATGCCAGGGGGTGTGGAGGTTCCATGGAGACCACCAAATAATGCAACGCCAGGAGAAGGTTCTCTGGGTGTTTTTAGTAATATTATTGAACTGACTAAAGCCATTTTAATTGACTTTAACACCCATAGACTTAACCAGACTCAATATGAACGTATTCTGTCTATGGCGTTTTGTCAGACTGTGTCAGTAAGTTGTATATCCAAATCTTCCTACCATTATATAGTATGGTCAAAGGTTCTAGGTTATGTGAGTTAAGGAAGTTTATTTTGCCAATAACCATTTTTCATGGAGGGATTGATTTCTAGGATGGAATCTAAAAGAGTTTGGTGGTAGGCTTTGAAACGTAGGTCGGGACAAAGATGAAAGTAAATTTATTTATTTCGCTTACCCTCCATCTTGGCGATCTGTGAAACAATTTTGTTTGGTGTGTTCTCTAGATCGTTGTAAGTCCAGGGTTAAAACTTTCTTCTAATTAGTTACAAGTGGGGGAAAGAAAGAGAGAATGTAATTCAGATTCCTGGGTACTTAAATTGTTAGATAGTTACGTTGAAGGGAAATTATGTGAACATAATATGTAGTGCTGCTTTAGGTTGCTTCTTTATAAGTTAACTTTAAATCCAGGTATTTTGCCAAGACATTGAGTATGTCAAGCACTTGTAGTACAGTAAGAGATCGGACAAATACAAAAGCACATCGTCTGCGACTCTGCGTATAGTGGCACCCTATGCTTAGTACACCAATGGTCATTCCACCACGCATGCAGCAGCCAAAGGTCTGATTGATATAGCTAAAGAAAGAGAACACCGCATCCCCATCTAGTGATCAGCGCTCCTGATCAGTTCTTCTACATACAATGTTCTCTCCAGACCAGTTATTCTATAGAGGATGGTCTCTCTAGACCAGTACTTCAACAGAGAATGGTCTCTCCAGACCAGTTCTTCAACAGAGAATGGTCTCTCCAGACCAGTTCTTCTACAGAGTATGGTCTCTCCGGACCAGTTCTTCAACAGAGAATGGTCTCTCCAGATCTGTTCCTTCTCCTCCTCAAACTGGAATACCTATATTATCAAAAACATTTTCAAACAAATTTATTTATAGTTATTCCTGTGTTCACTGAACATGAATAATGGGATCTATCTGCTTGATTCGCTTTCCTGCTTTTGAATTTTTAGAATTGGTTTGTTTTGCAAAAATATTGATAGTGGTCCCTAACTAGTTGTTTAAATATAATGCATAGTAAAAAAAATCCATTGCAACATTTTACCCATTTCTTTTATCGACCTTGACTTTCGGTCCAGTACATTGTGCACTTTGTGCGATATTGTTCAAATGAGATAATCTCTGATTATGCAACTGAAGCTGTTAACACACATCATTGGTCAAGCGGCTCTTAACGGAAACGCTCTGATTATGTCAGCCGTTCTCTGAGCAGGGCTCTGTCAGACAGGTGCTGCTGACTCATGAGGGCTCCCTCCCAGCCAATAGCCGTCTTTGTTGGGACAGAGTATTGACTCTGATTGGCTTGCTTTCAATGTTTCAGTGAAGTGACTTCTCCCCGGCAACCAGACCCGGTAGCCTGGCTGATTTGATAGACCAGCGTTCTCTGGGGGCTGGGACAAGCTACCGCTCTGTCCGTGCCTAGAAGTCTGTGTGTGTGTTTGTGTGTGTGTGTGTGTGTGTGTGTGTGTGTGTGTGTGTGTATGTGGGAGGCTGCATGTATGTGGATCTTTTAAGATTTTGATAGTCCTCTGGATGTTTGCATTTATCAAACACACATGTCTTTAGATTAGATAACATGCACAAATCTGGATTAGGTATGTGTTTGTTTATCAATTTGTAATAAAAATCCTGTGTCTGAGCATGTGTGTGTGCATGCATGTGTGTGTGTGTGTGTGTGTGTGTGTGTGTATGTGTGTGTGTGCGCTTGTGTGCGCATGCATCTGCATTTCGTCCTGGTTTATAGCAGATGTAATCTATAGTGTTGGCTGCTGCTGAGCATTGCTGATTGTGCTGGCGTGTCTGAGAGTTGCTGACGGAGTGGAGCTCTCTGATCCTCTCTAAGCTGCTACTCTATGGTCAGACTGGCTTGTTGACTGACTCTTTGACTGACCAGCTGACTTGTTGACTGACTGTATGGCTGCCCGACTGGCTGGCTGGATAGCTAATGGCAGGCTATCTGGCAGGCTGGCGTCTCCTTGGGTTGGTGCCTGTGCCCTCAAATGACCCAGTCTGTTGGCAGAGCCTCTGAGACCGAGTTTGCTGAGCTCAACCACTGTCTAGTTCAGGGGTGAAAGTTCATGAGATGGGACAGAGAGAACAACCCAAAGCAGCCTCTCAGCCAGCTCCATCTGAGCAGTAATGCGTTGGCAAAGCGATCTCCGACTCCAGGATGACCTATGAACGATTCCTTCTGAATGAAGAGCCGTAGAATGTGGCTCTGATTTCTCATTGTGTCTGTTGTTGATTCATGTCCATTGCAATTTCTTTAATGCTTGCCCTGCAATATAGCATTGAACATGGTTTGCGTTGCCCCTAGAGCCCTGCACACACTGAAAATAAGATATGAAACACATCTGAACACAGTTAAGCATAAACATAGCGTAGACATTAAAGCATTGCACTAGAAGTGACTGTAGCAGATTCTGTGGTACTGCCAGTTTCTTGTCAGGAAGGGAGCGCACATTGGTACCCAGCTAGAGACTTAATTTCCCTGTGGAACCTTCCATGCAAGGAATGAACATTGAAACATGCGGGTTGGTGCAAACAGACAGACTGGCGTCTGGACGGACTCAGGCCCCGTCTTACTGTGGGCGAGGGCAGAACAGACGTGAGTACATATAGGCCTTGACTCATTAAGCTCACCAGCCGCAGGCCCCCCCCCCCCCCCCCCCCCCCGAAAATGATCTGACAGGAGAGGATCACCAACCTCTGGGCCCCGGCCTCCTGGCCCCCAGCCTCTGGGCCTCCAGCCTCTGGCCCCAAGCGTCTTGGCCCCCGACCTCTGGATCCCCTTGAACTCGAAGGGCCCCCAGCCTCTGGGCCCCCAGCCTCTTGGCCCTCAGCTTCTGGGCCCTCCAGCCTCTGGGCCCTCAGCCTCTGGCCCCCCAGCCTCTGGGCCCCCAGCCTCTTGGCCCTCAGCCTCTGTCCCCCCCAGCCTCTGGCCCCCCAGCCTCTGGGCCTCCAGCCTCTGGGCCCCCAGCCTCTTGGCCCTCAGCCTCTGTCCCCCTCAGCCTCTGGGCCCTCAGCCTCTGGGCCCCCAGCCTCTTGGCCCTCAGCCTCTGTCCCCCCCAGCCTCTGGCCCCCAGCCTCTGGATCCCCAGCCTGTGGATCCCCTTGAACTTGAAGGGCTTTAAAGTGAGACACAGAGGGGCCGTGCTCGCATTGGTGTCCTACATGTGGCGGCCACTGCTATGAAGATCTAGACACCATTGCAGCACTAGTAGGGTGTCGACTGCATACATAATGGCTAGGAACTCCTTCTGCACTGCCGGTGAGCGAGGCCTCGTTCCCCGGGTCTGTCGTTCCTGGTGTCCCATCTGGGGAGCCAATTCAACGGATTCTCTGCTACTATGGGTAGACACGTCGGATGAGGCTAGAGACTTTATTTCACAGACAGACCGACAAAGAGTGTTGCAGAACATTTACATATTCAGCGGCTTGCTGACAGACTCGGTGTGCTTGCAGGGCTCCAATTGCTCTACATCTCGGTACAGAGCTCAGACTGATCCACATCTCGTTACAGCACTACTGCTCTACATCTCGGTACAGAGCTCAGACTGCTCCACATCTCGTTACAGAGCTCAGACTGCTCCACATCTCGGTACAGAGCTCAGACTGCTCCACATCTCGGTACAGAGCTCAGACTGCTCCACATCTCGTTACAGCGCTACTGCTCTACATCTCGTTACAGAGCTCCTACTGCTCTACATCTCGTTACAGAGCTACTGCTCTTCATCTCGTTACAGAGCTCCTACTGCTCTACTTCTCGTTACAGAGCTCCTTGTTACAGAGCACCTATTGCTCTACATCTCGTTACAGAGGTCCTACTGATCTACATCTTGTTACAGTGCTACTGCTCCACATCTCGTTACAGAGCTACTGCTCTACATCTCGTTACAGAGCTCCTTGTTACAGAGCACCTATTGCTCTACATCTCGTTACAGAGGTCCTGCTGCTTTATATGGATTTATATTTTGCCTGAATACTGTTTATTACTTGGCTGAATATGTACGGATTGTAATTTGTTTGTGTTTGTGATGAAGATATTTATGAGCCATGGTTAGCTATAGCAGCAAGATATATTCCTATTCTTATTCCCCTGGCTCAGGGCAGGATGGTCCACCAGTGGGGAGGGTGTTGTGCCCCAAGCCCGAAAGTTCTGGGTTTCAACCTCAGTTTGGGAGTTTCCCTTTGGACAATAGTGTCTGATAAAGGGCTGAATCCTCTGAAAATGTCTGACTTGTCAGAAAAGGGGCTGAATTGTCTGATAATGTCTTAATCGGGTTATGATGTCTGAATCGTCTGATAATGTCTGAATCGTGTTATGATGTCTGAATCGTCTGATAATGGCTGAATCGTCTGATAGGGGCTGAATCGTCTGATGATTGCTGAATCGTCTGATAGGGGCTGAATCGTCTGATTTATGACTAAATAATAGTCTGATACATGATAAAATAGTTGCTGAATGGCTAGCAGTCAGAAAAATTACAGAATGATCTGATTAATGGTTAGATAGTGGGATATATGGATAAATTATACAGATTCATGGCTAAAATGTTTGATAAACAACTCAATAGCCTGATAAATACTAAGCAGATAAATGGCTAAATAATCAGATAAATTACTTACTAGTCTAACCAGGCCCAATGTTGACGGTCCTGCTGTCTTCCTGGTTTGTGTCTCTGGTATGTGTGCAGGTGTAGACCCCTCCCTGCAGCGGGACCACCGGATCCAGGTCTCTGCGCAGGCCCCCCTCCCTGGAAACAAAAACCCCAAGTCCCGGGCCACCAATGCCAGGGATGAGCGCTTCAGGTCAGGTAGGAACAGCACAACACACCACAACGTTGTCCTGATCTGAGTAGTTTATAAGGGAACACCAGGAACAGCACTACACACCACAACGTTGTCCTGATCTGAGTAGTTTATAAGGGAACACCAGGAACAGCACTACACACCACAACGTGGTCCTGATCTGAGTAGTTTATCAGGGAACAGCACCACACACCACAACGTGGTCCTGATCTGAGTAGTTTATCAGGGAACAGCACCACACACCACAACGTGGTCCTGATCTGAGTAGTTTATCATGGAACAGCACCACAGACCACAACGTGGTCCTGATCTGAGTAGTTTATCATGGAACAGCACCACACACCACAACGTGGTCCTGATCTGAGTAGCTTATCAGGGAACAGCAAGAACAGCCCTACACACTACAACTTTGTCCTGATCTGAGTAGTTTATCAGGGAACAGAAGGAACAGCACTACACACCACAACGTTGTCCTGATCTGAGTAGTTTATCAAGGAACAGCAGGAACAGCACTACACACCACAATGTTGTCCTGATCTGAGTAGTTTACCAGGGAACAGCAGGAACAGCACTGCACACAACAATGTTGTCCTGATATGAGTAGTTTATCAGGGAACAGCACTACACACTGCAACGCTGTCCTGATTTGAGTGCTTTGATATAGGATGAGTCTGGCTCTACAACACGATCAGTCCTCGTACAACTATAACTAACAATCATTTCATCACCAGCAATCATTTCAAATGATCCATCCGCACTCTCCATGTGTGGTGAGTGATAACTGAAAGACTGCCTGTTCATCAGAAGGGTTTTACGTTTGGACATCGGCTCCACTGTTTCACTGATTATGATTATTGATTATTCTGTGTGATAAGCATCGGATGACGGCCTTCTTTAACGTTTCCTTCTCTCCTCCTGCTCCTCCTGGTAGATCTGCACACAGAAGCCGTCCAAGCGGCCTTGGCCAAGTACAAAGAGAGGAAGATGCCCATGCCCTCCAAGAGACGCTCAGTGCTAGTTCAGTCATCCGTCGAGGCATGCACCCCCCCAGGTGAGACCCCTCCCCTCTGTGGCGGAACAAGACCAACCTGTCCAACCTGTTATTCTGTCTGGCATCCAACCCATGTTGATTAGTGACCACGCACATACACGCACATTCACACATGCGGACGCAAACGCATGTGCATGCACACACAGGCACACACACACAGATAAAAATGCACACGCAGGCCGTTTGCTCTTCCATGCGTCCCAGCGTGTAGTAGGAGGAAGTCTGTAGCCTTTTGTGTCCGTCCAGGATATGGCATTCCAGTAGATCAATGTGTCTGTCTGTCTGTCTGTCTGGGGATCTCCCACCGGGTTCCCAGCCTGCTCCCCACTGCCCTGTGGGAGGCCTCATCACATTCCTGACCAGTCATATCAAAGACGTCAGCCTTTTGGGCCATTTTCTAGCGGCTGCTGTCATCCTCCTGCGTGTGTTTCCAAGGCCACCTGAGGGCTAGCATTGTGTCAGACCGATCCCTCGTTGCTACGTGGTGAGCAGGGGCAGAGCGCTAGTGCCGGGGTAGACAGCTAACGCTGGGAGCTAGCGCTGGGGCAGAGAGCTAGCACCGGGACAGAGAGCTAGCGCCGGAGTGGAAAGCCTTGCGGGGGCAGAGAGCTAGCACTGGGAGCTAGCGTGGTGGCCAAAAGCCTTGCGGGGGGCAGAGTGCCAGCACGGGGGCAGAGAGCTAGCGCGGGGGCAGAGAGCTAGCACGGGGCAGAGAGCTAGGGCGGAGGCAGAGAGCTAGCGCGGGGGCAGAGAGCTAGCATGGCAGAGAGCTAGCGCGGGGGGGCAGAGAGCTAGAACGGCAGAGAGCTAGGGCGGGGCAGAGAGCTAGGGCTGACACGTTTCCCTGACATGGAGGGCATGTATGTTGTGGTTGTTTTCTTTGCTTGTTGGTTTCAAGGTTTTATCAATTCTTTGCAAGAACTCTTGTAGCCTATCTAGTTTATCTACTATTCAGCAAAACAGCGCAGTTCTGCCTGTGGTTGGTCTGTTATTTGATCCTGTTTCTAGATTGTTTCTTCTCTTCTTTTTTCCAATCCAAAGTGGTTGCAATGTGCAAAAGAAGCAGTAAACAAGTGACCACAAACTAATAGTGTATGCTAAGCATGGAGGTGCATTTTGTGAGGAACTGGAGTCTGATGTCCTTTGGATTTCAGTCTCGAGCTTTTGAATAAACTTATTGATTCTGTGTCATGTCTGTTTTAAAAGGCCACTGGAATTAGAATGTACAGGTTCATCACAAACACACGGACACACGGACACACACACACACACACACACACACACACACACACACACACACACACACACACACACACACACACACACAAACATACACATAGGTCAGTATATATATATGTATATATATGTCTCTTTGTTAATCGAACCAACATGCATTAAATTCATATTTTCCATGCTCAAATGCATTTTTAAAATGTCTATACTCTTGTTAAACGAAAAATAGAAAAAGTTTGTTTTAAACATGCCAAACATGCCACATGAGTGATTAGTATTTTTTTTTTTAGTATTTCAGTGCAAAGGGCTCACAATACGTCATCATTCAATAATGGCACAAAACTGAAAAACAGTTGCCCAACATTAAGTGCAACAACTTATTCATCATATTCAGTGCAGTTATAGTAGTTGTAGTGGCGAGCCAAGTTTAAATCTTTCTGATATTGTTTTTTTTAAGCAAGCTAGATACATGGGTTTGCCTTGGAATTCTATAAACAGATGTTCTGGTTCCCATGTTGACGGAAAGGTACGGTTTTCTTGATCGAGGTTTCTGTAAAAAAAAAAAACACGTTATTTTTTTATTTTTTAATTAACTTTCCATTACATTTTGAGTTATCTGTGGGCCGCACTGAGCGACGGGGGCCAGTTGCCCATCCCTGGTCTAGAGTATTTACCTGTGCTGGCTCATTATTGATTCAGACCACTGATGTTTAGAGTCTATTTACCTGTGCTGGCTCATTATTGATACAGACCACTGATGTTTAGAGGCTATTTACCTGTGCTGGCTCATTATTGATACAGACCACTGATGTTTAGAGTCTATTTACCTGTGCTGGCTCATTATTGATACAGACCACTGATGTTTAGAGTCTATTTACCTGTGCTGGCTCATTGTTGATCCAGACCACTGATGTTTAGAGTCTATTTACCTGTGCTGGCTCATTGTTGATACAGACCACTGATGTTTAGAGTCTATTTACCTGTGCTGGCTCATTATTGATACAGACCACTGATGTCTAGAGTCTATTTACCTGTGCTGGCTCATTATTGATTCAGACCACTGATGTCTAGAGTCTATTTACCTGTGCTGGCTCATTATAAATTCAGACCACTGATGTTTAGAGTCTATTTACCTGTGCTGGTTCATTATTGATACAGACCACTGATGTCTAGTCTGTTTATTGAAGCTAATGGTGCTGTGGTGCGGGTGTTGTTCCTGGTTCCATTCACAATGTCTATGCAGTCTACCTGTAGGCGTGCCTAGGTGTCTGACCTCAACCTGCTGCTTAATGACCTGTCACTGGGAATTCAATCACTTTCCATAATAGCTCCTGTTGGTACAATACTATACCGTAGTTTGAATAATGCTTTTTTTTTTACTATTGTCCCATACAGGAGACTGTGAAGTTGAACTAGATACACAATCACATGAACCTTATCTCTTATCCTCGGTGTAGACATGTTTCTGGGATCCAGAGCCTAGGGCTGACAGTAAAGCCTGACTGATCCCTGACTCGCCACTCACACGTTCAGTCCAGTACTTTCATCAGTACACACCTTCCCTTTCCCTGGTGTGAATACACCAGACCAACCGAGCCATGCTGGGAACACCAGAAGACCCTCCTTTCAAACCAACACCACGCCTCTCCATCCTCCCCCTCTGCCTCCTACTTATATGTAACACTCCAGTGTGTATATAAGCTCCCTAAAGAAATCACAACAAAGCATTGCTGTGGTTTCCATCCCAACCATGTAAGACCTCTGGCTTACATGCTTGTCATGCATCCCCGATCTCCCATCTGCAATGTTTAAAGTGTTGTCTTATCTTAAAGAGCCTCCAGGTCTGAGTGATCAAACCGTCGTACCCCTCCCTCCCGGCTTCACTCAAACATCCGTTACCAGAACCCCTAGTCAACATGACTTCCTGGTTCTGATTCTGCTGAAGAGCCTTTAGGGTGAGCTGCCAAGAATACAAACACCAACAAGAGTGATACAGCACTCTGGTCTTTAGGAGTCAATGTGAACCTGTCACTTCTGACTGTGTGGACAATATGACATCACCACCAAGTACTTAAAGGCCTAATCTGAAAGACCCAAGTGCTTTATTCTTGTTATTTACATCCGAGGTGTGTTAAGGCAAAATGCTCTGAGCAAAACCAATAATTTAGACATACCAAATCTTAATCTTAATCGTACCAGTATGACTTATACTAGTATAAGTCATACTGGTGATGGATGTCCCAGTGCAGCTGGGAGAGATGGATATGATGGTTTGATCCCCAGACCTGTAATGTCCTTTAATGTTCAACCACATAGCAATGGTATGGCACAGCATTGCCTGTAAACTGCATGCATGCGTGTGTGTGTGTGTGTGTGTGTGTGTGTGTGTGTGTGTGTGTGTGCGTGTGTGTGTGCTGTTAGTGACACGGTCCCCCCTCTCTCTCCACCTTAACACAGACACATCGTCGGCTTCGGAGGACGAGGGGTCGCTACGGCGACAGGGCCGCCTGACCACGGCCACCGCCCCGTACCCGGGCCTCACCCACCCCGGGGCGGAGCACTGGTTCAACCGCGTCATCCAGGGCTCCTCCTCCACCACCTCATCCTCCGCCTCCTCCACTTCATCCCACCCCGGGGGAAGGGGGGCCAACACCAACACCACCGGCAACACCTCCGCCATCCCCGCCAACAACACCGCCCTCACCGCCAACAACACCACCAACAACACCGCCGTCACCTCCAACAACACCTCCGTCACCGCCAACCACAGCAGTGGCGGCGGGCACGTGCTCAACGCCAACGCCCTGGCCGACCTCATGGCCCACACCCAGCTAGGTCAGTGACCCCGCAGGACACACGCACCCGGGATCCAGACACACATGCAGCACAGTACTTGAGTCTCCACGGTAACGAACGCGTACGAACACACAGACCAATCGTCCCGGGTTGTCCCATACCGACTGCCAACTCTTTAGTGTGTTTGATTTGATCGGTGACAAAGGGAGGCGATCAGTGTGTTCATTTCTTAATGTGGTTTATGTTAGTGTGATAGAAGGCCAAAAGGGACACATCTACACCTCATTGTGGATTGTGTGTTGATTCAAAGTGACGTAAAGTTTAGCGTTTGGGATCTCAAAATGCCACATTTTGCACTGTTGAATTATATTAAGCCATACAATGCCGTCTTTGAAAGAGCCAGCTTTGTAACGTTTTTTAACACACTATTTAACACAAGAGGGTGAAATACTGTGTCTTCGTTGGCCAGATGAGCTCCTCCCCTTGATCTTTCAGCCAGTAGTTATGCACCTTTTCACCTTATCACTGATATCCAACGTGAGACCAAACCAGTCCATTCAGGATAGTTAACTTCTGCGTGATCACTTCACCATAACCATCATTTATTGGATGGTTAACCCGTGTTCTATCAGAGACACGCAGTAGGCTAAGCATTTACTACACCTTCACCATGGTGGGTTAAGCATTTGCTATACTCTGATCACCACGATAGGCAAAGCATTTACTACACCTTCACCATGTTCTGTCTCCCTTCAGTTGTCAGAAAGTGAGATCAATGTCTTCATCTTTTACGACCGTGTTCAATATGAATCAAATGTTTGATATTGTCGGCCAACATCTATTCTCCTTGATGTTCAGTATGGCTTAAGCCAATAGACAATATTTATTAATTCAACAATTTAAATCAATACAGACGATTGTGGAAGAGGATTTTGTTCACATAAATGCAGAGACTGCATTCATGGGAACAAAATGCTCTTTTCTCTTCCACAATCGTCTGTATTGATTTAATTTGTTCCACCAGGCTACTGGCATCCAGACCCTTAGACTGTTACATACAACCCAGTACTCGTCTCATCCAGACCCGTAGACCGTTACATACACTCCAATACTAGTCTCATACACCCCAGTACTCATCCAGAGACCGTTACACACACGCCAGTACTAGTCTCATCCAGAGACCGTTACACACACGCCAGTACTAGTCTCATCCAGAGACCGTTACACACATGCCAGTACTAGTCTCATCCAGAGATCGTAACATACACCCGAGTCTCATACAGATCAAGCTTATTACCAAACCTAGTAAAACAAGATGGCATTCATGTGAACAAAACGTTCTTCATTAATCGTGGGAATTGATTTATTAGCTGAAGGAATATTGCCTATTCGTGAAACAGCCACAATGAACATCAAGAAGAATAGATAAAGGTCAAGATAACATACATCACATTCACAATGAACACATCATAAAAGGCGGAATCCATACGCTACTGTGTGAGAATTAAAGGGAGACAAAACTCGCAGACAGTGTGCTACTGAATAGATCATGGATTAAAACCGATATAGCCTCGGTGAATGGGCAGCGGCGAGCAAGTAGAATATCATAACTGGACTGCTGTGGTCTGACTTTGGGCCTCGTTGATTGGGTGAAGGAGGTTCATAATAATTACCAGCTGCTAAATCAAGATGAGGTGCAACTGATCAAACCGCCGTATTTAACTTAAATTTGGCCTGTAGCCTGGTCCTACCAGACTCTCGTACTTCATTTCATTTGCACAGAGAGTCTGGCCTCTCTCCATTGACAAACGTTAACTCAATTGAAGGCGAGCGTCCGTTGGAGTTTCAAACTATTGGATCTGCCCAGTGCCACTCTGGATCTGCCATAACCAATCGCTAATGTTTGACTACAGCTCAAACTAGCGCACGACCACAACGTCATTGTTGTCAGCCACTCCCTCTGTTCGCTTATTGGACCGGCAGAATTTTGCCGGAGAAAACCCACGAGTATACCGCAAACCCAGACGTAGTACTGAAGGGAAATGAAAATTGAGCAGAAGTACGTTGGTGGGCGGAGCCAGGCACCCTCTGACCTTTGACCTCCCGCTGAGACCAGACCAGTCACTCGACACTCTGTGGTTTGGCGTGCGAGTCTGGGATGAGTGCAGCAGAAGCAGCCAGATAATTTTTCTAAGAGTGCAGACTTAAGCACTTTTTAGAGCAATGTGTCTGCAGCATGTATTTGTGTGCGTGTGTCTGTGTTTCTTTTTGAGAGTGTTTGTGTCTGTCTGAGAGTTTGTGGGAATGTGTGTGTCTGTGTGAGAGAGTGTGTGAGCCTATGTCTGCCAATCACCGTCTTATCTCTCTCTGGGCCTGGCGGAGTCTGCCACACTCGACCAGACAAAGGAAAAGAGTGCTTCAGCGTTTCAATTCTAATCAGACAATTGCATGTCTGACGGCTGTGTTTAGCCGCGTTTAGTGAGGTCTCGTCACCGATGCTCCTCGCTCAACGTTTTCTCCTGAAGAGCGTCCCAGACAGCCTGAAGAGTTTCACTGGATTCAACTGCCTTCAGTAGCATGTGTGTGTGTGTGTGTGTGTGTGTGTGTGTGTTGTTCTATCATTGCTCTGTGTGGTGTGTGTATCGTCATCTCTGGTCGTGCACGTATGTGCTCCTGTGTGTGTGTGCGTGTGTGTCTGTGTGTGTCTGTGTGTGTGTGTGTGCGTGTACTCTAGCAGGCGGTCTCTAGAGTGTTGACCTATCAGGACGCCCCGTGCCGTCCCTTCTGGAGGGAGAGCGGCCCAGACCGGAGGTGTTCACCTCCGGTCTGTATTCCATGCCAGCACACACTCCCCGCACACAGCAGCTCTCGCTCTGCCCTGGCGGACGTCTGCCTGGTGGGGTATAAAGTATATAAATTATACAGTATAAAGTAATGCAAGGAACTCCCAGGCCCACTAACTCCCAGGCCACCCTCGATTTCACACAGCGGACTGGGGGGGACTCGGCTGTTTTAGCTCATCTACCCCCCAGGAAACGTTCGCTAGTGCCGGCCGAGCTTGTGTTTGCTGTTAGCTGCAACACGACCATACCACACAGGTAGAGAGAGAGGGGCGATCTGAGCTCTCTTCTGCTCACAGACCTGATACGACTGAACCGACCAACAACATCAAGCGTTTGACCTTTGACCCCGCCACCCTTCCCCCGACACTGCCACCAACCCCCCAGATAACCACTGGGTCCCCCCCGATGTGACGGGGCTGTCGGAGCGCTCCCAGTGGGGCTCCATGAGGGCCGCTCCCCAGGGACATCCCCACCACGCTGGTGTCATGGAAACGGCAGATGGTGAGTCTATCTCCTCACACAAACACTTTGTTCCTCCTCCTGTTTGGTTACGGTAGACATTGTGCTAGAGAGCGAGGGCTGCTCCTCCGGGTCTAGACTTATGGAGCCCCGGTCGACATTACCCTGATTGTAGGATGAACACTGGTGTGGCTGATAGCATTCATCATGGGTCTGCTCCCTGTTCCCCGGGGCTGGCAGTGGACTAGTGGGGATAGATCTGCTGCCATCCCCCCGGTACAGAACAGCAGCAGACCCAAATCTACTATTATGAGTGACACTGTCGACACTGGGATGATAGCTGTGTGAAAAGGTTTTTTTGTTTAACATCTGAGTGGTGATGACTCCGTGGAGATCTGTCTCTCACCGAATGTTAGATATCCTTAAAAACAGTGAGTTAACACTGGTGTTTTATTTTTAGTTTAAACACCAGTTTAAATTCACCCTCCTCTGGTGCTGTGATATTCTACGAGTGTATCCCTGGTTGTATTCCATTCTCTGTGTCCGGTATCAACCAGCCATCCTCCAACAGAAGGTATCTAGGCCACAGCACAGAGCTCAGCATGCTACAAAGGCTCCTTCTATTTAGAAAGCCTCTAAGGTCCAATCAAAGCCATTGGTTTGGCCGTTCCTGATGTGTTCATA
The DNA here is from genome assembly GCF_949987615.1 of Pollachius pollachius. NCBI lineage: Eukaryota > Metazoa > Chordata > Actinopteri > Gadiformes > Gadidae > Pollachius > Pollachius pollachius. Next base: position 31,296,923 of record NC_136936.1, read on the forward strand.
TGCTGCCAGTCTCTTAAAACTATATCAGGGCTGTGGCTGGATCCATTTCGGTGTGGTCACGTATCCACTGGCTGTGTCTGGACCCATCAGAGGGTTGACTTCGACTCAGCCCCGAAGCACTTCAACACCGTGGGATTTATGGACACTTTATATCACCCAGCTCCGACCCTTAGTCATGCCTTCTCCCCTTGCCTCTGAATAACATTCCAGGGGCTATTTGAACAAACAAACGTTATGGAATTGATTTGATTGTATTCCTCCAAACACATCCCATCATAAACACACACCACAGAGGAGGAGGACCTTTCCAAGCATGTCTCTGTGTGAGAGTTCGGTGTGTGTGTGTGTGTGTGTGTGTGTGTGTGTGTGTGTGTGTGTGTGTGTGGTGTTTGTGTGTTTGGTGTGTGTGTGTGTGTGTATGTGTGTGTGTTCGGTTTGTATGTGTGTTCGGTGTGTGTATGTTCCGTATGTGTGTGTGTGTGCGCGTTTGTGTAATTGTGTGTTTCTACCTTCTCTGATTCCTTAGCTTGTGTTTGCTCATTGGTGTGTGCGTCATGTTTGTGCATGCTTCTGTCTGCGTGTTTGCGTCCAAAGCGATCAGAATGTTGTCTAGTGCTCCCCAGCTGTTTGACAGGGTTTGGCCGTTGTGTAACTGATGCTGCGAGTCCTTCCTGATGGAATCCTTTTCTAGCGCCCTGTAGCAACCCTCTGTGTGAAGCATTTCCCTGAGTGCACTGAGCTGCCTGATCAGGCCTCTCTGCTCCAGCACCCTGTAACTAAACAAGGAGATTTATGAAGTTCACCGTGAGAAATACCAGAGGTCCTGTAGGCACCATTCAGTCTGAGATAGGAACTGCATCGATAGTCTTAGTAAATAGTATACAAGGAAATCTTTTTTTGAGTAAATTCAGGGGACATAATATGAATATTGTATTAGCAGCACCCACGCAGGCCGCTGATCTGGCTAGAGATGCCCACACATCAGTGGAGCTGTCCTGTAGCCTGTTCACAAAATGGACCACAGGTCAAGAGTTAGATTTGTGTGGTTCTGCGTGTCATCTAGTGGGGGGCAATAGGTGGGGCTGTTGAGACACATTGTGTTGCAGAGATGAGAGTTAAATCCCTCCTGCAGTACCTCTCTGCGTGTCGATGGCCCAGAGTGCCGCAGTGTAGGTCCCCTGTGTCTGGGGCTTTGTAACAGATCCAGGGGGGCTGGCCTGGCCTCCAGACGCCCCCTCTCAGCGGCGACTGGAGGATAGGGAGGGGTTCTTAGCCCATAACATCACAACACAGCAGCCTGCAGCTGGGGCCACAGTCTGGTCCTGGCTGTCTGGAACGTCTGAGACACCACACGCACGTGCACGCACACACACAAACACATGGACAAGCACAGACACAAGCAAATACACACACACACACGGACACACACACACATTAAAGTAGCCATGAGCTCATCTAGTGGAAACAAACGTCCAACGGATGGAGAGCTTCAGTCCACAAATAGACTGTCCCACATGGAGGGAAAGTGTGACTTAATGGCTCCTCTGTTTCTCTCATCTCTCCTCTCCAGATCTCCCTCCCCTATCCTCGCTCCTTCAATCACTTACTTTCTTACTCTCTCGCTGTCAATGTGACACTCTCTCTTTGTCTCTCTCTCTCTCTGTCTCTCTCTCTCTCTGTCTATCTCTCTCTCTCTCTCTCTCTCTCTCTCTCTTTGTCTCGCTCTCTTTGTCTCGCTCTCTCTCTCTCTCTCTGTCTCTCTCTCTCTGTCTCTCTCTCTCTCTCTCACTTACTCACTCACTCACTCACTCACTCACTCACTCACTCACTCACTCACTCACTCACTCCCTCTCTCACTCTCTCTGTCCCCGGCAGCCCATTCAGACTCGTCATGTCATCTGCTCTGGCGATCCTTGGGGTTTCTTGTGTCATGTCCGGTTAGGGGCGAGGATGTGTCCTGTCAGGATGGGGCTTGGGGAGCATTAGGCCAGACAGAAGGCGAGTGCCTTCAGGGCGAAACGTGGACGTGAAACCTGGCTGCATCTCGCATCATGTGTTTTGATTTGATTTGAATATCCACGTGAAGAGGTTCTGGGTTTGAACCCCGATGCGTCTGCCAGCTCCTTACTGCTGGTTTGCCCCGGTCCCCTGGTCCCCTGATACCTGTCTGGCCTCGTGGGCCCGCTGCAGAAAGTAGAGCAGCAGCCCCGCACTCCTGCTGAGAAACAGGTGCATCCCTTGCAGGGCGGTCCAGAGGGAGGGAGCAGTGCTGTTGCTAGGCAGCAGCCTGCTCTCCTCGGTCCCTGAGCGCACCTGCTGCCCATGTCACGCCAGGTGACTAGAAGGGAGAGTGCTGCTCAGCGACAGGCCGTGACCTCTGACCTCCACATGACCGTATGAGTCATTGTGCTGTTTTGTGACGGACAGCTGAGCTGGTGCCGTGCTGACCTTTTCGTCTGTGTGTCTGTCCTCTGTATACTCTCCTTCCTCTGCTCCTGCCTGCTCCCTATCCTTCACTCTGTCTCGCCATCCATCCTCCCTGTCTCCCCCATCCTCCCTCTGCTGCTATCGCCCCCTTCCTCCCCTGCTGCTATCTCCTCCCCCTCTCCCTGCTGCTATCTCCCCCAACCTCTCTCCCTGCTGCTCTCTCCACCACCCTCTCCCTGATGCTCTCTCCCCCACCCTCTCCCTGCTGCTATCTAATGTCTTTATCTTTATCTCCTTTTGTCTTCTTGTCCTCCTGCACCTCCCCTCCTTCCCTCTCTCCACCTCCTCCCCCCCCCCCCCCCCCCCCTGCAGGGGTCCCGGTCAACAGCCGCGTCTCCTCTAAGATCCAGCAGCTCCTCAACACCCTGAAGCGGCCCAAGCGACCCCCCCTCAGGGAGTTCTTCCTGGACGACTTCGAAGAGCTTCTGGATGGTAAGAAGCTTCTCCCCCTATGCATCCTCTACCCTCAGTTACCAATACATGCAGCATGAATTCAACATGGGAGAAAAGCCCCCCGGACCTTTACTGCCTTTCACAGTGTGGATCGTATGATCCTCAGAGTCTAACCTGTTACTTAGCCGCTCCCACTAAGACAGTTTGTGGAGATCATTCATCCCTTTGAGGGCATGAGTCCATGTTTATATCTCATCCAGCGTTTAACAAACAGTGTGCATTCAGTTTCAGCTTGGGACCAGTATCAATCCATAGCCATAGAATGTAACCCACTACATCACTTTTTATCTCAAGTATTGTCTGTCCAGGCTTTGGTTGGGTATCTGAGTGTTTGTTTGTAAGGAACATAGACTTTTTATTGGTTGATGAGCTTGAAGAGGCGTGCCTTGCTTGTGGTTTCGGATCAACGTGTTTATGGAGTTTATTTTTTTGGTTTTTGTTGGCCTTGGCAGCGCTGGAACCATTCGGTGTGGTGTGGTGGAGGGGGCGACAGGACACATCAACACACACAAACACACTTACACACTAGAACACACAGGAACAGCGAGCACATTCTCGCTCCATCAAGCCATTTTGTCCTGCAGTAGCAGGGAGGTGTGTGTGTGTGTGTGTGTGTGTGTGTGTGTGTGTGTGTGTGTGCGTGTGCATGTGTGTGTGTGTGTGTGTGGTTTGTGTGTGTGGATCCGGAGGAGTGTGTGTGTGTGTGTGTGTGTGTGTGTGTGTATCTGGAGTTTGTGTGTGTGTGTGCTTGTGTGTGGATCCGAAGGTACGAGTGTGTGTGTATGCATCTGGAGGTGGTGAGTGGATCTGGAGACGAGCTTCTCTGTGAACCGTGTTTGTGTGACGGGGCCTGGCCCACACAGAGGGGGGGGGGGGGCTGGAGATAGTTAGGGATTGGAAAGGGATAAAGAGAAATATATAGAGAGAGAGGGAAAGAGGGAGATAGAGGTTGAGATCGAGATCGATCAGTAGAAGGTTACAGAGTAGAAGTGGAAGCAAACTTCTGGTTCCCCTGAGTCAGAATGGCTCAGGACAAGATGGAGGAAGAGGAGAAGGGAGGCCGGGTAAGTCTCAGCAGGGTGGCGCAGGGATTTGGGTGGAATATACAGCATTTAATATGCAGCCTAGAATATACAGCCAAGAATATACAGCATTTAATGTAAAGTCTAGAATATACAGCATATTGTAAACAACCTAGAATGTACAGCCTAGAATATACAGCCTAGAATATACAGCATTTTATCTAAAGCCTAGTATATACCACCTATTGTAAACAACCTAGAATGTATAGCCTAGAATGTACATCCTGGAATTCACAAGACTATAATTCCATCTGGCATTTTTTTTATTAATTTATATTAATACAGCTTTGAAATAATACTGCAAACGTTCTTTATAAACTTATACCGCAAAATCACTGTCTCACCTGTTTCAGTTTCAACACAAGGAGACGTCAAATCAGAACACACACACAGCGGCGACCTCATCTAGAACAAACAGGCCGTTTAACAGACCTTTGCTGAATACAACCCCTTGAAACTGTCTGAGCCCACTGCTTATTCTGTAAGGGCCTGTGTCTATTTATGGTTGACTTTGTAAACACACGTTTTAAAAGGTACTAAAGTAACTGTATTATTATTATATCCTGATAACCACAATACTAAATATATAAACTCTGGTCCTCCCAGTCCAACAGCCTGACCCCCACCAGCCCAAGCCCGAGGGCCAGCAGATGGGGCCCCTGGAGGGCGAGCCTCTGGAGGGGTGGGGGGGCCACCGGCCTCCCTCCCTGCTGGCAGCCCTCCAGCGCTGGGGGACCACCCAGCCCAAGAGCCCCTGTCTGACCGCACTGGACAACTCGGGCAAGGCCGTCTACACACTCACCTACGGTAAGACCTGGACTCTACTGGACCCTACTGGACCCTACTGGACCATTCAAACTCACCTATGGTAAGACCTGGACCCTACTGGACCCTACTGGACCATTCAAACTCACCTATAGTAGACCTGGACCCTAGTGGACCCTACTGGACCATATAGTAGACCTGGACCCAACTCACTCCTTATGGTAGGAGCTGGGCCTACACATCGGAGCTGGCTCTACGCTAGGAAAGGGCCCTACAGTAGGAGCTGGGCCTAAGGTAGGAACTGGGCCTATGGTAGGAGCTGGCTCTAGGGTAGGATCTGGCTCTAGGGTAGGAGCTGGGCCTATGGTAGGAGCTGGGCCCTACGGTAGGATCTGGCCCTACGGTAGGAGCTGGCCCTTCTGTAGGCCCACCAGTCTGAGGTCCCAGTACTTTCATTGTGTTCTGCTCATTTCAAACCTCACTGGTGGATCGGAGTTTGTCTGTTTTCATCTAAATGCCTCAAAACATGTAATCAATATCTTCTTCCACACTGGCATATTTATTGTTTGACCTTTTGCGGCCATTTCTTTTTCACATCCCTTTTTCAATAATTGCCTTTTGCTGTATTCTATCGATTGGGCTGAGGGGCCTGTTGTTTGAGGTGCTGTATCAACACAACTCCCTAGCCTTGCCTGGTTGAATCTTCAACTCATTTCATTAATTGAGTTAGAGGGAATTGGATTACAGATAAGTGTTGTTTGGGTGTTTCAAAGTGTTGGCTTTAGGTTAATAATGAGACGAGCTTAATCAAAGTGAACAGGGCTTTTCACTTTGATGGCTCAATCTGACCCTGTATTCATGCTGCTGGGCTCCTGAACTCCTTACACACTGTCTAGCACTGGGCACTGTAGGCACTGGAGAAAAGATGCTCTTCTGAAAGCTGCGTCTTACCACACAAACGAGCCTCTCGTAGAACACGGCCATAACAAACAGGAAACAAGGTGGAGTCTGCCTCTTTGAGTTCCTAGTTACCAGGCTCTGGCGCAGCCTGGGAGGACGCTGGACCCCAGAGGAGTGGTAACGTCTGTTTCTCCTGCAGGTAAACTGTGGAGCCGCAGTCAAAAGCTGGCCTACAGCCTGCTGAACAAGCTGAGCAGCAGGAACGAGCCGCTGCTGCTGCCTGGGGACAGAGTGAGTCCCCCCCATAGAGAACCCCCTGAGACCCCCCTCCTAGAGACCCCCTCCTAGAGAACCCCCTGACCCCCCTCCTAGATCCCAATGAGACCCCACTCGTCAGCTCCTCCTTGGCATTGAGTCAATATTGTTACACACAGGCCCACACACTCACACACTCGCACTGGAACTGGAACTGGAACTCACACACACACTCTAGGACACTCACACACTCACACACGTTTTGAAATAAGGATGATAATGAAGCTAAATAAATGAGTCTAGGGCTCAACGAATTGCGACGCACCAATGTGACATTAATGGGAAATTAGGCAATTGTGGAAGAACACCGCTGAGGGAATTTGACCTGCAGAATGTCTGACTAACAGACCATAATAATCAAATCAATGATTGTAGACATTTGGGTGTGTCTATGTGTGTGTTTTGCTGTGTGTGTGTGTGTGTGTGGGTGTGTGTGTGTTTGGCCGTGTAGGTGTGTGTGTGTGTTTTGCCCTGTATGTGGGCTGTGTGTGTGTGTGTGTGTGTGTGTGAGAGAGTGTGTGTGTGTGTGTGTGTGTGTGTGGACGTTGTGGCTAGCTGGGCTAACAGCATGCTCTTTGCAGGTGGCGCTGGTGTTCCCGAACAGCGACCCGGTGATGTTCATGGTGGCGTTCTACGGCTGTCTGCTGGCCCAGCTGGTGCCTGTGCCCATCGAGGTGCCTCTCACTCGGAAGGTAAAGCGTCTCATCCCCCATGGCTCTCTCTGTTCTTCAGCATCCGCTCAAGTCTCATGTACTAGGAATGTTTGGGAAATCCATCTGGATCTGGTGAACTAACCTTGAGCAGAGAAACAGTGAACCCTAGTGGAGCATGAAGTCACTGCATGATGGATTCAGATCAGAACAGGGCTCTCAATAGCTTTTCACCCGGGCAAGGCTTACACTTAGTAATACTAGCAAATTAGTTATACTAATACTTAGTATTACTCATAATTCAGTCATACTGAAACAAATACTTAATGATACTCTTATTATCTATCTTACTGTTTCCTTTTCGTTTTCCTGTACTAAAGAGGAGACAGAGTTCCCTTCAGAAAAAAGAAAACACAAGAAAAAAACTCTTCTTTTGTCCAAACAACCTGAAGTGCCTTGGTCCTCCTCACTAGCACGGCCTGGGGATTTGAATGTGTTATTCTGTCCTTAATGAGATTCATAACTGTACAGAGTTGTATGATGTCAGTCAATTATTATGATCAGAGGCCTGATGCTTTGGAAAAGCTTGGCATCCATAAGGTCTATATTTTAGAGATATTTTTTCTCCATCCCTCTCTTCCTCCCCCTCTTTCTCTCACTTTTTAGCCTTTAGTTTTAATGTTTCAGTTTGGAATATGACACACGGCTGATTTACACACTTAATCACACGCGTGGTGTGTGTGTGTGAGGGCAAAGCAGATCGAGTTATATATATAACAGCTGTCTGCCTTTTCTTTGTAAAGGGACATTTTTGTTTAGAAATGGGGTGTGGATAGCTGTCTGGGACCGCATATATATTTTTTGTAATAGGCTATTTAGCTACTTTAGCAATTAAAAAGCCTGTATAGGAAATTAGAGTTTATGCATTTTTGATAAAACATAGGCTACAAAACAAGCTTTTTTTTTCGTGGATGTTATATCTAACAAGACATGAGGGAGGAAAGCAGAAAAAATCAACTAACAGTTTTTTCAGTTGAAACTGAGTAGGCCTAGTTCTGCAGTTTCAGTCTATGTTTGTGCAAATGAAATGAATATCATTGCATCATAGAAAACAATTGGATTTTGACTGTCCAGTTCAGTGCGAAGTAGTCTTGTTGCATTGATTCCCAGCAACACTTGGGACCTGCATCAGCAAAAGAGAATGCATGCTCAGGGTGTTTTCTACGAAATATTACAACTTGCTATAATGAGAAATCAAACACACCCTACCTTTCTTATCCAGCTTAATGGGATTTTTGTTTCTGAATTTCGGTGCAGAGCTTCTGAATATCACGGCTGTATGATGTTGTTTTTAGCTTATATATCTTACTCTTCTTTGGATCCATAGCTAGGCGATCTTAGTATACTACCAGCTCAAAGGCTACAACAATCATAGGAAATTAATCCCATAAATATTAATTTCAAGTTCAAAAAATATAAATATATGTAGAAGTATTATTATTAATAGGTGAGGGCTGCATGCAGCGCTCAACTATTGTTCTTCTTAAGTTTTATTCTTTCTTCTTTATTATTCTCTCCAAATTTTGGGACCTATCTCCTTCCTCAATTTTCACCTAGAGACTCCATTCCAATTTTAAAATGTTCATATTACCTTGGAATCGCGCGCTTCTTTTCAGATTTTAAAAATAGATAGATATTCTACTTTTAAAATACATTTTTTTACAATGGAAGTCGATGGGAGGATGGCAGAGCCATCCTCCCATTCTCTGACACTTACTACTCCATACTTCGTAACTTGGTCAATATTTTATCTTTAACCTTAACCGTTCAAACTAAAGGTTTAACAAATCAACACACTTGTATCTTCAATACTCTGAAAACAAAATTTCGATTACCTTTATACTTTGTCCAAATCACAGCTTAAGTTCCATGTCGGCCTGTTTTCAGTTGGTCTCATTGATTTCAACGGAGGTTAGAGCACGAGGACGTGCAGGCAGTGTTGCCAGATTGGGTTACTTCTAATACCGTTATGCTAGAAAAATAAGCATTAGGCGAGTACATACAATTTCGGCTGGTTTAGAAAAAAAACTGGTGTGATTATTATAATTCTTTCTACAAACATCAATCAATACCATACCTTTCATGAGGCATATAGTTTGTGCAGCTATTACCACTTTTACTTCAGCTACTACTACTACTTCAGCTACTGCTACTACTACTACTTCTACTTCAGCTACTACTACTACTACAGCTACTACTACTACTTCAGCGACTACTAATACTTCAGCTACTACTACTACTCCTTCTGCTACTACTTCTACTACTTCAGCTACTATTACCAGTCTATTACTACTACTACAGCTAGTACCACTACTACTACTATCTTCCAACTTTGACCGTATTACAGTTGCGCTTCCAGCTTTTGTAGCAATGTATTTCAGCACTTTGCTTCTTCAGGTAATGTAATTCAGCGTCAGTCAGTTTTCGACTTCAGCTTCCAGGTGCACTGTGCACTGCAATAAATTTGACCTTTCAATTTTTCAGCAGTGCAGGGCAATACATTTGACCTTTCAGATTCTTCAATTTATTTTACATTTTTTGCAATGCTTTGCGCTTTTCATTCAGCTGCCACTTTATTTGTATCCAACCATTTCATTTTTCTTAAATGGTGTGTATGTTTACATTGTTAACTCCATTTAGACTTTTGAAATTTTGTTCAAATCCCTTCACTTGATTTAAGTCATTTAACATTTCTTTACGTCTTAAACTATGTGTCTTTATTAAAAGCATCTTTTCAACCTCACTTTGTACTACAGCACTCACCGCATTTTCTGCAGGAAATGCATTTTTTTGTTATTATTATTTATTTTATTTTTTTGCCAAAGGGCTGCATGCGGGTTGCCAACCCCTGCTCTAGACCTACCTCTTCACGTCTCTCACTTTCTCCAAACCTTGGGTCTCTCCCACCTCCTCCCTGTATTGTGTGTACTCAGGACCATGGGGGACGTTGGTCCCAGTGGGCAGCTCTGCCCACAGCCGGCCTAATACTCTGCGTCTCGTCCTCCCCTCCAGGATGCAGGCAGCCAGCAGGTGGGCTTCCTGCTGGGTAGCTGTGGTGTGACGCTGGCGCTGACCACGGACGCCTGCCAGAAGGGCCTGCCCAAAGCCCAGACCGGGGAGGTGGCTGCCTTCAAAGGTACCCAGCCCCTCCAGCACACAACTGACTGGAGGCCCTCTGCCCCCCAGACTGACTGGAGGCCCTCTGCCCCACAGACTGACTGGAGGCCCTCTGCCCCACAGACTGACTGGAGGCCCTCTGCCCCAAAGACTGACTGGAGGCCCTCTGCCCCACATGATAGACTGGAGGCCCTCTGCCCCACAGACTCACTGGAGGCCCTCCAACACATGACTGACTGGAGGCCCTCTGCCCAACAGACGGACTGGAGGCCCTCTGCCCCCCAGACTGACTGGAGGCCCTCTGTTCCCCAGACTGACTGGAGGCCCTCTGCCCCACAGACTGACTGGAGGCCCTCCAACACATGACTGACTGGAGGCCCTCTGCCCAACAGACGGACTGGAGGCCCTCTGCCCCCCGGACTGACTGGAGGCCCTCTGCCCCCCAGACTGACTGGAGGCCCTCTGTTCCCCAGACTGACTGGAGGCCCTCTGCCCCACAGACTGACTGGAGGCCCTCTGCCCCACATGATAGACTGGAGGCCCTCTGCACCACAGACTGACTGGAGGCCCTCCAACACATGACTGACTGGAGGCCCTCTGCCCAACAGACGGACTGGAGGCCCTCTGCCCCACAGACTGACTGGAGGCCCTCTGCCCCACATGATAGACTGGAGGCCCTCTGCCCCACAGACTGACTGGAGGCCCTCCAACACATGACTGACTGGAGGCCCTCTGCCCAACAGACGGACTGGAGGCCCTCTGCCCCACAGACTGACTGGAGGTCCTCTGCCCCACATGATAGACTGGAGGCCCTCTGCCCCACAGACTTACTGGAGGCCCTCCAACACATGACTGACTGGAGGCCCTCTGCCCAACAGGCGGACTGGAGGCCCTCCAACACATGACTGACTGGAGGCCCCTCCAACACATGACTGACTGGAGGCCCTCCAACATACGACTGACTGGAGGCCCTCTGCATCACAGACTGACTGGAGGCCCTCCAACACATGATAGACTGGAGGCCCTCCAACATACGACTGACTGGAGGCCCTCTGCCCCACAGACGGACTAGAGGCCCTCTGCCCCACAGACTGACTGGAGGCCCTCTGCCCCACATGATAGACTGGAGGCCCTCTGCCCAACAGACGGACTGGAGGCCCCTCCAACACACGACTGACTGGAGGCCCTCTGCATCACAGACTGACTGGAGGCCCTCTGCCCAACAGACGGACTGGAGGCCCCTCCAACACACGACTGACTGGAGGCCCCTCCAACACACGACTGACTGGAGGCCCTCTGCATCACAGACTGACTGGAGGCCCTCCAATACATGGTAGACTGGAGGCCCTCTGCCCAACAGACGGACTGGAACTGGCACTGTTTCCATGCCCTCCCTCCTCCCTGCCGCCCCACACTGAGTTCCTCCCTGCAGTGTAGAGGTTCCAACTCACCACGGGGTGGTTATGCTCTTTTGACCTAAGTATCCCAGAATGCACTTCTTCCGGTTCCTTATTAGATTCACAAAGGAAAAGGAATATGTAATTGATTCGTAGTACACCGCAAGTACACTGTTTACGATGAGTCTGTCCCCTCTATTTCCTCGTGGGAGTCTGTCCTGTCGGGGAGTTATTCTCCGACCCCTCCTTTCTCCGCACCTCAGGGCGGGGCTCCGGGCAGAGCTGGGGGCCAGAGGCCATAACAGGGACATGGCCTGGTGGTTGGATGCAGTGTGTGTCTTGGGGCAGGGGTGCTGTGGAGGTACTGAGGGGTGCGGTGTTGTCATGGTTACAGGTTGGCCCCGTTTGCTGTGGTTTGTGACTGACAGCAAGCACGTTGTGAAGCCCCCCAAGGACTGGTACCCCCCCATCCAGGAGGCCAGCAACTACATTGCCTACATCGAGGTGGGTGCGCTCTGCAGGGTGTAGGAAGGAGTGTCAGAAACAAAATATAACTGGGGACAGAAAGAGTCCAGCTAAGCAGCAGTGTTACAATATCTGTGATATGTGAAAGGGGATTTCTTCAGATCAGATCTGAACGTTACCATTAATATAGTCATTTTCTGGAGCTGTCCAGTCTAGTTTTGTTGTCTGTTTATCTCCCTAAATGAAGTTCTTTAAGACTCCACAAACTCGCCCCCTCCTGGAGCATGGATGAAGCTCATGTGTTGATCATGTCCTCTCTCTGAGGGCTCATGTCTTCTACCTGCGCTGGTCGTCTCTCTCCAGTACAAGACCAGCAAGGAGGGCAGCACCATGGGCATCACCGTGACCCACGCGGCCATGTTGGCCCACTGCCAAAGCCTGACCCAGGCCTGCGACTACGCTGAAGGTCAGCTCCTCTCTCTTACTCAGACCACATACACATACATTCAGTGTATTCATGTTGCAACTTATCTATATATATATATATATATATAGTTTGATATATAGATAGATATATAGATATATTCCTATAGATATATGTATTTATACCACGATCTGGGGGAATACTCGATTCTGATTGGCTGCAGGGTGTGCATTAACTCCTGATATACGGACACCTGCTAAGTAGTTCCAGTCAAATTGTCTGTTCAGCCTTCAAAACGAGAGCTGGTAAATTGTGAAAAATGCATTAAACTGTAATCAGACAATGCGGTTATATGCTATTGACCCTAGAGTAGGCCTGCACGATATGAGGAAAATCTGTGATGTGCGATACCATTGTTCAATATTGCGATGAGATATGACTTGCGATAAATAAACAAATATTGAAGTGTGCATATTAGCTATACAGTTCCTGTCTTTCTGCTATAATAGGTACACTGCTAACATAGACCCCAAACATTGAATAGCCTATGCCCACTGAATAAAGAAATGAAATAAATTATTTTATATAACTTTTATTGAACAAAGTGCACAACATGAACACCCAACGAAGTTTAATTTCCCCTGCTCTATTGAAAATATTTTCTTCTAAACTGAACAAAAACATTGAACTCTTGAAATAAAAAAATCTCTGGGGGAAAACAACTTAAATAATTAAATAAATATAAATTAAACATGGGCATGGCAATTTAAAATAACTAATGTCTCCCATTACAATCATCAAGGCCCTCGACTCCGCCCAACAAGGTGCAAGGATCTATAGTATGCGGGGGAAAATTGAAATAACTAAATCAAGATACAATCAGGAAAAAAAAAATCTACCCCTTATGGCAAGTTATTCTTTAGGGCAAGTTCTTGGCCAAGAAAACCAGCATGTTAACTTTGCTGGGTTTCAAACATGCACGTTGACATGTTACCACATTCCCTGATGTGCTGAATAGCCTCTCAGAAGGTGAACTAGTGGCAGGTATACAAAGATACCTCCGAGCTAGTTTGCTCAGCTTTGAGTAGGTGACCTGGTGGAGTTTCCACCAAGCCAAAGGGTCTGCCTCACTGTCAATGGTGGGGGACAGCAAGTAGCTGTTAAGTTCAGCTTCAAGAGCTTGCTCCAGCTGCATGGAAGATGCGGTGGGAGTGGTGGGGCCTCGACTTGTGTAGCTGTTCGACATGTTTTACACAGTACTTGTGTTTGTAACACGTCGTCGCTACGGAATCCAAAATAACTCCAAATTGCAGAAGTGCAGTTCTTTTTCACCACAAGGTCTTCGTCATCCACATTTTCCTCGCTATTCTCTCCTTTCTCCGCCATCGTGTTACATAGCCTCGCAGTCGCCACAAAATTAACACCAATTAATTTGAGGGTGGCTCCGGAACACATAGGACCCGGGGGAACATAGGACCCGGGGACGCTGCCGGCGCCGACGGCTAGCTGTTGCTTCATCTGATTGGCCAAATGGTGTGAATGCATGGCGCATGTATCCAGGGCTCCATCTGATAGGTCAAATGTTCGCATGCTGGGTGTGAATACATGGCGCGTGTAAAAAAATGATTTTTATTCATCGCGTTTCAGGCATCTTTTCCGATGTGTTAACCGCGCATGTTCATATCGCGATGACGATGAAAATACGATTTATCGGTCAGCCCTACCCTAGAGGATCTGTGGTATAAAGGCTGGGACGAATTTCAAATTATAAATATGTACACTTTGGGCCCTATTTTAACGGTCTGAAACGCAAGTGAGAAGCGCCAAGCGTAAGTAGCTTTGTGGGCGGTTCTATGGCGACGTCGCTATTTTACCGACGCAAAAAATGACTCTTGCGCCCGGCGCGGATCTAAAAAGGGTTGGTCTGAAGTAGCCTTGTTACCCGTAGGTGTGGTTTGGACGTAACGTGCAATAAACCAATGAGAGTGCCAGCTCCCTTCCCCTTTAAGAGCCATGAGCGCATTTGAATCTGACGGGTTGATATTTTGACAGCGCGTCTGCAGTCTCCGATGAGACAGATGCACATGAATTTCAAACTTCAAATGGCTCAGTTTATGGCCAAATAATATGGCCTAATTCACACATGGAATAAGGTTTTCTTCCACAACTTCAGAAATACTGAGTCCTCAAATAAATTTCGGCAAAGAAAACTTATATGATATAACATATGATATGCGGTAACTGTGGTTGTATTTAATGATGCACGCAATACATTCTGAACAACGTTTCTTATCAGTATTGTATGTATTATCGTTATCGACTTGTGTTCCTAATATGCATGTGTCCCCCCATTAATATACATTGCCATGGACTGTATTATGCGGTACGTATTTAGTTTGCGTGTGTTTAAACAGATGGACGCACACACGCGCGCCCGCATTCATTAATTCTTTTACACATACACACACGCGCACCCGCATTCATTCATTCTTTTTAACACTCACTCGGGGTAAAACAATGTTTTCTCACGATCAAATACTCATCAATCCTAAAAGTTATGGGCATGTACACGATGTCTGTGTCAAGAAAATATGTGTTTGCTGTACGGTGTTTGCAGATGCATTGATTTAAAAGTACAACTAATAATTTACCAAGAATGTGTGGCTAGATGAGATGTGGTAGATGAGAGAAGCAAAGTGTATGCGTGAGGTACACAAGCAACATTATGCATGCGCCCTTAAAATAGCATCTGAACAACGCGCCACTGACTTTAAACCAGGTATTTCCTGGTGTGTGGCGCAAGTGGTTTCTGAAACTGCAAAATAGCACCAGGGAATGTTTGCGCCAAAACACGCCTCCTCCTTTCGCCGAACCGCCACTTGGGGTGCAAGATCATTCCCTAATTGGCCGACGCGTGGCGCAGGAGGGAAAAGAACACTCTGCGCCAGTTGCAAACTAGCAACGACACATGCGCCAGTGATTAAGTCAATTTCGCCAGATGCAAGATAGGGCCCTTTATGTTGAAAGTATAGACCGTCGCGATTCCCATTGAAACGAATGCCGCAGTGATTCGGTCTTCAAAGCGAGAGCTGGTAAATTGTGAAAAATTAATTAAACTGTAATCTAGGGCTGGGTAAAAATATCGATGCATCAATGCACTGCAATTTATTTGTTCTCGATTCAATTTCGATTCAGAATTTTTGGAAATCGATTATTTCCATAAAAAAATAAAATAAAAATAAAAAAAAGAAGCATACTCTGTCATTGTAATCTAGAAGCGAGTATGCCTAAATGTACATGCCCTATTACATTTTTCCATGTTCTGATTATTACTTTTATGCTGCAAGTTTAGCTCAGGAACAATACTATACAATGGTCTATTCCCTTTTTGCTAGTTAAAGCACAATGAAATGGTTAATTCATTATGAAATGGTTAATTCTAAATAACATTTAGGTATTTTTGTCATCTGCACGTATTATTGAATCGATATCGAAGCAATTGGATCAATATCGAATCGAATCGATATCGAATCAAATGAAGCCCTAAAGAATCGAATTGAATTGAATTGTGAGGTACCTGGCAATACCCAGCCGTACTGTAATCAGACTATGCGGTTATATGCTATATACCCTAGAGTATCTGTGGTATAAAAGCTGGGACGAATTTCAAATTATAAATATGTACAATGCATAACGTTAGCTCTCTAGCTCATAGCTGAGCACACTAGAAGACAAGTTGCCAAGTTGTAGCTAAGGTCTGTCCTAATTACTGAAGAGTGAACAACGTTTCCGTTGCATAAGAACCTTACGGGAGGGTAATGGTTGTTCCAGGTATTAGTCAAACCCTCAGGAGTTACCAGGGAAACAAAGTTATGGCTTGTGAAAAACTTTATATTTCGATTGTAAAACGCATGAAAATATAAATTAATGGTCTTCATTTATTTTCTTTGGCAAGTGACCATGGTATAAGTAGGATGGACTTTGCGGAGGCGTGAACCGGACGGTCGTCCATTAATTACTGATAATGGACACCTCGTCGGGCACTATCCCTTACATATATAGAGATATATAGAGATATAACAATAGATATCTAGATATAACAATATGTAGATATATTCCAATAGATAGATATCTATATTCCTATATATATATTCCTATATATAGACACATATATTTACACGGGGAATGGGTTAGCCTAGCGATTGTAATACTTGCACTTGGTTCTATGAACATCTTTACTGTACCGACAGCGATATATTGTTTCACTTCTTATGACAAATGTACCTATTTTAACAAATGCACTTATTGTAATTTTCTTTGGATAAAAGCCTCTGCTAAATGCCCTAAATGTAAATGTAAATGTAGATAGATAGATATATAGATAGATATATTCCTATAGATATAGGGATCATAGTGGTGTTTCAGCGGGTGCGGGAATTGAGGGGTGACCACGGAGCCATCAATGTTGAGTGAGGGGGTCTGGGTTGGAGCGACTGAGGGCGTTGGGTTTTATAATGTTCTGTTGCGTCCATGTCTGTAAGGCAGTAAAGAGGAGTGAAATCAGCACAGCAGGGGAAACGGAGGCTAAAAGGATGAGTGTACAACATACCTTCTCAGTAATGCGTACATAAGGCCATATAAGCTACAGCATGAAGCAGTCCAGTTCTGGTGAAGTTGTATACTGTTGTTTCTAACAGGCGGTTTCCTCGTGTGTTTTAGCGGAGACCATCACCAACGTGCTGGACTTCAAGAGGGAGGCGGGGCTGTGGCACGGGGTCCTCACGGTGAGTGGTCCTCTGCCCCCTGTCCTGACAGCCGTCTGGGCCTCGCAGCGGCAGGGAGCGGGAGCTGATGTTACTGTTAGGCGGGAGATGGAAGCTCTCCCTTCAGGGACTGTAGTTCAGCTGGGAGACTTAGTGATGACACTGTTATTCTTGGCAACCGGGGAGAAACTAATGTTAACGCGTTGATCTGTGGAATTATAAACGCAAAGAAAATATGCACGTATAATTATATATGTACATCAAATATATACATACACATCTACTTACAGAAGTAACATGTAAAATGACTACAGCTATTATGTGCCTTACTGGACATCCTGGTGTGATCTGATGCTGTGAATAGTCATGACGCGGAGCTGCGTCAGTCACCAGCTAGTTAATAATAATAATAATAATAATAATAATAATAATAATAATAATAATAATAATAATAAACCATATTAATATAGCACTTATCATAGAAAGTGCTTCACAAGATAAAAACAGTTAAGAGAAATGTATGTGACTTGAAATAATACTCATAAAAGCGTATTCCAGAGGCTGTGATAATGTGGGGGTGAATATATGAGGCGTGTTGCGATCGGGGAACACATCCTCCAGTCTGTTTATGTGTTTGTTTACGTGCGTTGGTTTACGTTTGTTTTTTTATGTGTGTTGGCTTACGTTTGTTTGTTTGTTTACGTGCGTTGGTTTACGTTTGTTTGTTTATGTGTGTTGGTTTACGTTTGTTTGTTTGTTGTGGATTGGCAGAGTGTTATGAACCGAATGCACGTGATCAGCATCCCCTACTCCCTGATGAAGGTCAACCCGCTCTCCTGGATCCAGAAGGTGCACACCTACAAGGGTAAGGTCTGTCAGCCGGGGTCGGGTGGGTTCTGTTGGGGTGGTTTATGGTGGGTTCTGGTCGGGTCTGTTGGTTTCGTGTTGGTTATGGTGGCGTCTGGTTAGAGCTGGGCGATTAATCGATTTTTAATCGTAATCTGAATTTATGTTCAAAAATCGTTTTTTTTTAAAAGAAAATTGATTATGAAAAAAATATATATATATATGTTAACGATTAAAATGTCAACATGGCAGCATGCGCAGAAAAAAGTGAGAGTTTAGAGTTTGGCTAAAGTCTGTTGCAACAAAATTTTGCTTTTGTTTATCATTGTTAATCTTCAAAAAACATCTAAACTTAAAGAATATATATATATTTGTCATTTATGGAAAAATAATTGATTAAAATCGCTAATCGGGTTTGGTTTGAAAAAATTGGAGATTCAATTTTTAGGCCAAATCGCCCAGCCCTTGGTCTGGATGGTTTTGTTGGGTTGGGTTCTGTTGGGTTCTGGTGGGGTCTGGTTCTGTAGAGTACAGCAAACCTTTCCCCAGGCGCCTCATCCATGACATCTCAGATGTGTTAAGCACCTTGATTATGAATCTGCTACTTGAATTGACTTGTGTGTGTGTGTGTGTGTGTGTGTGTGTGTGTGTGTGTGTGTGTGCGTGTGTGTGTGCGTGTGCGTGTGTGTGTGTGTGCAGCCCGGGTGGCGGTGGTGAAGTCCCGGGACATGCACTGGTCCCTGCTGGCCCAGAGGGACCAGAGGGACCTCAGCCTGAGCTCCCTGCGCATGCTGATCGTAGCGGATGGAGCCAACCCCTGTGAGTCCCCCCTCTCCCACGCTACTCCTTCCATTCCATGCTGGGCTGGGACGCCATGCTCTCATGAGTACCAGGCAGACACGCTGGGTGTCTCCACAGAACACTTGAAACAGATCTACATCCACAATTGCCTGTTTGTGTGTGTAACCAGGGTCGATCTCCTCCTGCGATGCCTTCCTCAACGTGTTCCAGGCTCGTGGTCTGCGTCCTGAGGTCATCTGTCCGTGTGCCAGCTCTTCAGAAGCCATGACCGTCGCCATCCGCAGGTGGGCCGCTGTTACTGCACCCCGACCGGCCTCAATCTGGGCCATCACAAAACTAAACCTGTTGAATATGAGAAATATGTTGTAGTTCTTGGTAATTAATGGTAAGTCTGTGAAAACCGCAGTGAGTTCCTCTGTCTCAAATGGAGGAGCTATATATGACATGGGATGCACACACTCATATGCACACGCAGGCACACACACACAAAACAACCAGCAGCCAGACCAATGGAGACCCTGCCTTAGCTGAATATCTGAAGCTAAGTAGGTGTGGGCTTGGTTAGTACTGGATGGGAGACCAACTGGGAACACTGAGTTGCTGCTGGAAGTGGTGTCGGGTGGTGGCCAGTAGGTGGCACGGTTCCCTCTGGCCCAAAACATCAATCCCCGATTCCCCAGTGCAGTGACAGGGACACTGTGCTGTGGAAGGTGCCGTCCTTCGGAGGAGACGTAAAGCCGAGGTCCTGATTCACTGAGGTCATAAAAGATCCCAGGGCACTTATCGCAAAGAGTAGGGGATTCCCCGTTGTCCTGGCCCAACCAGGCTCATTCAATCTGTCCCCCTAATCATCCTCCTGTATAATTGGCTGACCCCCATTCACTGGTCCCCCCATTCACTGTAAGCGCTTTGAGTTTCAAGAAAAAAAAGCGCTATATAAATTCAATGAATTATTATTATTATTACAACAACTATGTGTCTTTCATTTGAAACCTGCATCGATCCGTCCCAAGTTAAATTGTGAATCTACTAGACATCATCTTATTCCTGGTTCTTGTCGGCCCCAGACCCCCAGAGTCGGGGGTGCCCCCCCCGGGGAAGGCGGTGCTCTCCATGGGCGGGCTGAGCCATAGCGTGATCCGCGTGGACACGGAGGAGAAGCTGTCGGTGCTGACTGTCCAGGACGTGGGTCAGGTGATGCCCGCAGGTAAATTAATCGTTTGATGTAATCGTGCAAATGCATCAAATTAAAAATAAAAAGGAAGTGCTAAATTATAAAAAAAAAAGGATATTTATTTATTTCGCACCTTTCCCCTGTTAGTGTCACTACTTGTGCTAGCGGGCTGAGCCCTGCCAATAAACAAGTATTTAGTTGAGGAAGATGTGGCTCCATGTTGTAAATGGACTTCAGTAACCCCCTGACTGAGGAAGGGCTAAGTCCTCAGTGTGAGGCTGTAACGGCCTCCAGGGCCGTCTCCCATATGTCTGAGTGCTGCTGATGTCTTCCCCATGCGCCCCCAGCCCTGGTGTGTGTGGTGCGGGTGGAGGGCACGCCGTACCTGTGCCATACGGACGAGGTGGGGGAGATCTGCGTGAGCTCGGCCAGCACCGGCACCGCCTACTACGGCCTGCCGGGCAGGACCAAGAACGTCTTTGAGGTGTGTGTGAAGTGTGTGTGTGTGCGCTCATGGTGTGTTTGTGTGTGTGTGTGTGTGTGTGTGTGTGTGTGTGTGTGTGTGTGTGTGTGTGTGTGTGTGTGCGCTTCTCATGGTGTGTATTGTGGTTCCAGACCATCCCAGTAAGGCTGTCTGGGATCCCAGTGAGCGACCGGCCATTCACACGCACATCGCTACTGGGCTTCGTGGGTCCGGTCAGTACTGTCTCTTTTATGACGATGATGATGAAGAGTATTGTGATGATGAGGAGGATGAAGGTTAACATGAAGTCATTATTATGGTGGTAGCGGTGACCATGGGGAGGATTAAGTAACGAGGATCAGGTCACTGAATATGAATTTGATTTTCTTAAGATGGACAGAAACATCCAGCCACTAAACGTGGCTCATGACATCCACACTTGTGTCACATGAGCCCCCTGCCTGGGGTCTGGAGGGTGAACATTGTGCCCTGGTTACAGGACAGCCTGGTGTTCGTGGTGGGGAAGATGGACGGCCTCATGGTGGTCAGCGGGCGGAGACACAATGCAGACGACGTGGTTGCCACGGCGCTGGCGGTGGAGCCCATGAAGTTTGTCTACAGGGGGAGGTGAGGAAACATCCACACCCTTTACCTCTTTACTCAAAAGACGTAGAGAGGCCAAATTACAACTCTCTGCCTCTGGTCTCTAGCCCTCTAGCCTGACCATGGTGTCCCTGCCTCTGGTCTCTAGCCTGAAGATGGTGTCCCTGCCTCTGGTCTCTAGCCTCTGGTCTCTAGCCTGACCATGGTGTCCCTGCCTCTGGTCTCTAGCCTGGCCACTGTGTCCCTAGCCTCTGGTCTCTAGCCTGACCATGGTGTCCCTGCCTCTGGTCTCTAGCCTGACCATGGTGTCCCTTCCTCTGGTCTCTAGCCTGACGATGGTGTCCCTGCCTCTGGTCCCTAGCCTCTGGTCTCTAGTAGGGATGTGAATAGCTCCAATTTTTCATGGTCGAATAATCGATGGGTGGTATGAACGAATAATCGATTATTCGATGTGTGCCGACATTCACAAAGGCCGCCATGGATCATGGGCAAGAAAACACTTAATATCTTAAACGCAAAACAACAACTACCTGCTAAGTAGTTCCAGTCAAATTGTCTGTTCAGCCCTCAAAATCAGAGCTGGTAAATTGTGAAAAATGCATTAAACTGTAATCCGAAAACGCGGTTATATGCTATAGTCCCTCCCTTGAAATTCGTCCCAGTACCACAGATACTATAGGGTCTATAGCATATAACCGCGTTGTCTGATTACAGTTTAATGTAACAGTAAGCTGACAACATCGCTAGTTATAACCACAACTGCAAATTAACCGCACAGAGATAACCATGGCAACCGGTCAAACAAATTTTCTCATGGCGATAATTTGCGCCCACATCCACCGTGTTGATAAACAAATAATCCCCCTATAAATGAATGGTCTTCATTTATTTGCTATGGCAAGTGACCGTGGTATAAGCGGATTAATGCCCTTGGACACCTGTCCGACATTAGTTCCGTCCGTTAATTCTTGTTTTTATGAATTGGGAACAAATGTTAAAAAATGAATTCGATTATTCCGGAACGAATAATCGAATATTCTGACCCATCCCTAGTCTCTAGCCTCTGGTCTCTAGCCTAACCATGGTGTCCCTGCCTCTGGTCTCTAGCCTGACCACTGTGTCCCTGCCTCTGGTCTCTAGCCTGACCAATGTGTCCCTGCCTCTGGTCTCTAGCCTGGAGTTGCTGGAGGACAACTTCCCATTGATTTCACTTATGAAGGGTAGATTTGATATTGGTCTGTAGTTGTTAATATTAGAGGCATCTAGGCTCCACTTTTTAAAAAGCGGTTTAATAACTGCAGTTTTCAAGGCTTTTGGGAAATTGCCTGACTGGAGAGAATTGTTAACTATCTGCAATATGTCTATTGCTAGGCAGTCAAAAACATTCTTAAAGAGAAAAACATTTTTCTCCAATATCCTTGAAACCAATACTAATAATGCAAAAACCCTATTTGCAACTGTTGACAGACTGACCAACCCCCCAACACAAATTCCACCTGATCTCCATTCCACGCAGAAATGCAATGAGGTTGCAGCTTTTTATATTGATCAAATTGAAGGCATCAGACGCGCCATCAAAACACTTCAAACAAAATGTTGGACTACCACCCTGTTCAGGCAAAAGTAGTGTGGCAGGGATGGCATGCTTTAATGTTATAGACTCTAAAACTCTTGTGGAAACTGTGACACAACTAAAGCCATCCACCTGATACTTTACCTACCAACCTCTTTAACAATGTTTTTGACTGCCTAGCAATAGACATATTGCAGATAGTTAACAACTCTCTCCAGTCAGGCAATTTCCCAAAAGCCTTGAAAACTGCAGTTATTAAACCCCTTTAAAAAAAGCGCAGCCTAGATGCCTCTATTATTAACAACTACAGACTAATATCAAATCTACCCTTCACAAGTAAAATCATTGAGAAAGTTGTCCTCCAGCAACTTAATCACTTCCTGGCATCAACTGGTTGCTATGACACCTTCCAATCAGGATTTCGACCCCTGCACAGCACTGAGACCGCCCTTATTAAAGTTGTAAACGACATCTGTCTTAACACAGACACAGACTCAATACTAATGCTACTAGACCACGGTGCTGCATTCGACACTGTAGACCATTCAATACTTTTGGACAGGTTAGAAAACTGGGTGGGGCTTTCAGGCACAGTCTTGAATTGGTTCAGGTCCTACCTACAAAATAGGAACTACTTTGTTTCCATTGGCGACTTTGTATCAGAATCAACCAACGTGATATGTGGAGTCCCACAAGGTTCAATCTTAAGACCCTCTTTATTCAACATATACATGCTCCCACTAGGGAAAATCATGCAAAATAACAATATTGGCCACCATTGCTATGCTGATGACACGCAAATCTATGTATCGCTATCACCAAATGACTATCAGCCCATAGATCTGCTGTGCCAGTGCATTGAGCAAGTGAAAGACTGGATGTGCCGAAATTTCCTTCAACTAAATGAGGACAAAACAGAGATAATTGTATTTGGTGCTAAAACGGAAAGGCTTAAAGTAACCTTTAACACCTTCACTCTCTGTCCCTGAAAACCTCAATCAAGGCCAGAAATCTAGGGACACATCAAATCAGTTACAAAATCTGCATATTATCACCTTAAAAATGTAGCAAGACTTAGAGGGCTCATGTCCACCGAAGACTTACAAAAACTTGTACATGCCTTTATCACTAGTGAGCTTTATTACTGCAATGGTCTCCTTACAGGTCTCACAAAACAAACTCTAAGGAAGCTTCAGCTTGTTCAGAATGCTGCTGCTAGAGTTCTAACAAAGACCAAAAAATTTGAACATACTACATCAATTCTTAAATCGTTACATTGGCTTCCTGTAGGTCAGAGAATTGATTTTAAAATCATGTTGCTAACCTATAAATCCTCACATGGTTTAGGCCCAAAATATTTAACTGATATGCTTCCACTACATAAGCCTTCTAGACCACTAAGATCTTCTGAGACCAATCTGTTAATTATCCCCAGAGTAAACACGAAAGCAGGATTTAGTTACTATGCAGCAAATAGCTGGAATAAACTCCCTGAGGATTTAAGACTTGCCCCAACTCTGAGCACCTTTAAAACAAGACTGAATACTTTTATGTTTGCTTTAGCTTTCTGCTTAATCTTAAATACATTGCACTTTCTAAAAAGCTTTTTTAACTTTGCCTTTATTTTCTATTTTATTACTAAAATGGCTTTTTAACTTTCCCTTTATTTTCTATTTTTACCAGAAAGATACTTGATCTGATACCAGAGAGAAAGGATAAGGGTTTGAGACCCAAGTTCTGTCTGGGTTAGAGTCCTAGAATCTGGGTTGGAGTTCCAGAGAAAGGACCAAGTTCCTTTACGTCGGGTTAGAGTCCAAGAGAAAGGACCAAGTTCCTTTAGGTCGGGTTGGAGTCCCAGAGAAAGGACCAAGTTCCTTTAGGTCGGGTTGGAGTCCCAGAGAAAGGACCAAGTTCCTTTAGGTCGGGTTGGAGTCCCAGAGAAAGGACCAAGTTCCTTTAGGTCGGGTTGGAGTCCCAGAGAAAGGCCTTTTGTTCGTGGTTAGAGTCCCGACGTGTGTCTGGGTTAGAGTCCTAGAATCTGGGTTAGAGTCCTAGAATCGAGTCCCAGAATAGAATAAGAGTCCTAGAATATAAATTGACTAGAATCCGGGTTGGAGTCCCAGAGAAAGGACCAAGTTCCTTTAGGTCGGGTTGGAGTCCCGACGTGGGTACCAAATTCCTTTAGGTTGGGTTGGAGTCCCGACGTGGGTACCAGAGAGACTGTTGATCTGATCTTAAATGCATTGCACTTTCTATTTTACTCATTTCTTTGCATATGTTTTCTTTTACTTATCCATTATTTTATTTTATTGTATGACAATGTTTATATGTGAAGCACTTTGAGTCTGCCTTGTGTATGAAAAGTGCTATATAAATAAAGTTGCCTTGCCTTGCCTTGCATAGCCTGACCATGGTGTCCCTGCCTCCTGACCCCTGAACCTTTGTTGTTTTGATGCCTCAACCGAAACGAGATAGAAACTAGAATAAGGAAATGGAAACAATAAAACATAGAAGCTAAAACCGACAAACAGATTAAATGTATGCAGAAGTAAAAGAGAGATAATTCCATAACTTAATGAGCAGCACCTTGAGGACCACGGTCCTCACGCTGTCCTGTCCCCAGGATAGCGGTGTTCTCGGTGGCCGTGCTCCACGATGAGAGGATCGTGGTGGTGGCGGAGCAGCGGCCTGACGCCTCTGAGGAGGACAGCTTCCAGTGGATGAGCCGCGTGCTGCAGGTGGCCCCGCCCATCTTTATCTATACCACGCACAACATGGTCTTTAATACACTTTAGTACACACAACATGGTCCTTAATACACTTCAAGACACACAACACGGTCTTTAGTACACTTTAATGCACACCACATGGTCCTCAATACACTTTAATACACACAACACAGTCCTTAATACAATTAAATACACACAGCATTGTCCTTATACTTTAATACACACAATATGGTCCTTAATACACACAACTAGCTCTTTAATACACACAACATGGTCCTTAATACACTTTAATACACACAACATGGTCGTCAATACACTTTAATACACACAACATGCTCTTTAATACACACATACTCCTTAATACACACAAAACACTATTTAATACACATTAATACACACAACATGCTCTTTAATACACATTAATACACACAACATGCTCTTTAATACACACAACATGCTCTTTAATACACACATCAAGTTCATCGCAGCATACTGATCTTTAATACACACAATCTGTTTCACAGCCTCACCCCACACAACTCTGCTTGATAAATGTCAGTCTCAAGATGACATGGCACGTCATATTGGTGCACTATTCAACATGGTATATTTTTACATTATATATTGTCTTAAATGCTATATAGAACATACATATTACATCATTTAAAGTGCGATAATTAAATGATAACAATATAAACTACCGTTCTAAAGTTTGGGGTCACTTAGAAATGTCCTTATTTTTTAAGAGTTAATATTAAATTAATCAGAAATACAAACTAGACATTGTTAAGGTGGTAAATGACTATTCTCGCTGGAAACGGCTGATTTTTTTATGGAATATCTACATAGGTGTACAGAGGCCCATTTCCACAACCATCACTCCTGTCACATTCTAATGGTACATTGTTGAGCTCATCGTGTTAAAAGGCTAATTGATGATTAGAAAACCCCTGTGAGTTTTCATGGAAAAACTGAAATTGTCTGGGTGACCCCTTTTGAATGGAAGTGTACTTACATGTATACAAAAACCTGTAAGTCCTGATTGTGCGACGTAGTTGTGTGATGTCACTGCAGGCCATCGACAGCATCCACCAGGTGGGGGTGTACTGTCTGGCGCTGGTCCCCGCCAACACGCTGCCCAAGGCCCCGCTGGGGGGCATCCACATCTCGGAGACCAAGCAGCGCTTCCTGGAGGGCTGCCTGCACCCCTGCAACGTGCTCATGTGCCCCCACACCTGCGTCACCAACCTGCCCAAGCCCCGGCAGAAACAAGCCGGTAGGTGGACGGTCATGAGGACCATGCAAATGATAATAAAAAAACAGTGATGAGTGTGATGAGGGTAACGTGAGGCTGACTGGTGTCGTTGGTCTCGGGGTGGGCCACAGAGGTCGGTCCTGCTTCCATGATAGTGGGAAACCTGGTTGCTGGGAAGAGGATCGCCCAGGCCTGCGGGAGAGACCTGTCCCAGCTGGAGGACAATGACCAGGCACGTAAGGTAGATAGCATCTCCATTCCACCTCCACAGAGACAGGTGAGAGAGTATTGTGCATCTCACTGAACATGTAAGGTAGACAGCATCTCCATTCCACCAGCAACTCCGCAGAGACAGGTGAGAGAGAGAGTCATGCTATCAACACGTAAGGCGTTCAAACTAAACCAATGCATTCTGAGTCAGCGATCATTAGCAAGGGTGCTGTCTAAATGCGAGTGCCATCTAAAAGTGCTTCTAAGCACTTTTTGCAGGGTTGTGTTACGTGTCCATTTTTGCCTGAACTAATTAAGTAGGAAGACTTATCTTTGAACCTTCTGTTCACCTCTGTGTCTGTGCTCATGAGATCAGCTTACACACACACACCAGTGTCGTAACTGCACCTCAAAACGGTTTTGTACATTGTACAATGTCGACATTTAACTTCCCTTGCATACTTGAAGCATGACGTCTTGTTCGCGCAGCAATATGTCCCTTAATGTGTGAACGCATATATCCGGCCATACATACGGACTGTTGATTCAGCTCCATGGACCGCTTCTGCGCTTTTTGACGCTCCCACCAGTTCAGCTCCTTCTCTCATGCCCTCGCTCCACTGCATCCTTCATGAGCCGGTCGTGGGGTCAGAGACAGCTCCACATGCCCACCTCATCCAAGTCTGACCACTCCTGCTCCGTCTCTGCTCCACAGTTCCTGTACATGCAGGACGTGCTCCAGTGGAGAGCTCAGGCCACCCCTGACCACCCTCTCTTCCTGGTGCTCAACGCCAAGGTACTCCCCCCCCCTGCTATTAATGACTTATGGCTCTTATCTGAAGGAGCCCAGAGTGTTGTTTCATCAGCACGACCAGCTCCGAAAGAGACCTTTAGACTTTTACTGAAGTATCCAAAAAAGAGACAATGGCTGTTGGTAAAGGTTTGTTGTATGTATAAGGTATACTTAATCAGAAGTAATTAGTCCAATATAAGTGATAAGTTATTAATAGTTTGCTATTTTGCTATAACTCCTGAGTTAATGACAGGGTCTTTAATGAGTTGTCAGTGCTTATATTGGATCCCTCCATGTCCCCATGTTGTCCAGGATGCGATATAGTGTGTAGATGTGTGCTCCAGTGTGACAGTACTGTGTTTGTCCACCAGGGCGCGGTTGTCAGCTCCGCCTCCTGTCTACAGCTCCACAAGAGAGCCGAGAGGGTTGCCGTGGCGCTCACGGAGAAAGGTCGCCTGAACGCCGGTGATCATGTTGCTCTGGTGTACCCGCCAGGTAACATAGGACCAACCTCCACCCCTTTCTCACTTGTCCTTCCACCTCCTCCACTTCTCCTGCCACCTCCTCCGCTGCCTCCTCCTCCTCCTCAAAATCCTCCACTTCTCCTTTCACCTTCTCCTCTGCCGTTCGTCTCCTCCTCCTCAGCCTTCCTCCTACTTTCTCCACCTCCTCCTCTGCCGTTCATCTCCTTCTCCTCTGTTGTTCGTCTCTTCCTCCTCTGTTGTTCGTATCCTCCTCTACTGTTGTTCGTCTCCTGCTCCTCTGTTGTTCGTCTCCTTCTTCTCTGTTGTTCGTCTCCTTCTTCTCTGTTGTTCGTCTCCTTCTCCTCTGTTGTTCATCTCCTCCTCCTCTGCCGTTCATCTCCTTCTCCTCTGTTGTTCGTCTCTTCCTCCTCTGTTGTTCGTATCCTCCTCCACTGTTGTTCGTCTCCTGCTCCTCTGTTGTTCGTCTCCTTCTTCTCTGTTGTTTGTCTCCTTCTTCTCTGTTGTTCGTCTCCTTCTCCTCTGTTGTTCATCTCCTCCTCCTCTGCCGTTCGTCACCTTCTCCTCTGTTGTTCATCTCCTCCTCTGTCTTTAGTCTCCTCCTCCACTGCCATTCATCTCCTCCTCTTCCTTTAGTCTCCTCAACCTTTCCCCACATCCTCCTCCTCAGCCTTCCTCCTCCTTTCTCCATCTCCTCCTCTGCTGTTGCAGTATCTGATGAGTTGAATGTATATCCTCTCAGCCTTTATGTTAGCACGTTATAGAAAGACCGTCTTTGCTTCTCTCGTTCAGTCTGCCGTCAGACTGACAGTGGGTTGAGGGGGGTCGCCGGCCAATCACCGCAATTTTGGTATTTTCTTCTGTGATCTTACCCCAGAATGAGTAGCCAACATTTCTGTGTCTAATGGGGATCCAAGTTAATGTTATCTGGAGTGCAAGGCCCGGTTCTTCTGACTCATGAGTGAGGATCCACCCACGGCTCTCAATGGTGCTTTGTGTCACTGTGTTCAGGGATCGACCTGATCGCCACCTTCTACGGCTGCCTGTACGCTGGCTGTGTCCCGGTCACCGTGAGACCCCCCCACCCCCAGAACCTGGCAACCACCCTGCCCACCGTCAAGATGATCGTAGAGGTAAGGCTCTGGACGAGCTGCTCAATGCAGCACTGCGCACCTCTCATCCCATCCACTCTGCATAATGGTCTGCAATATTCACTGGAACCAATGGGATTAATATTCACTGGCACCACTGGGTTTAATATTCACTGGCACCACTGGGTTTAATATTCTCTTGAACCACTGGGTTTGAGATGATCACGTGATTTATCTTTGTGTGTGTGTTTGTGTGTGTGTGTGTGTGTGTGTGTGTGTGTGTGTGTGTGTGTGTGTGTGTGTGTGTGTGTGTGTGTGTGTGTGTGTGTGTGTGTGTGTGTGTGTGTGTGTGTGTGCGTGTGTGCTTGTGTGTAACAGGTCAGTAAGTCAGTGTGTATCCTGACGACTCAAGCAATAATGAAGCTGCTCAAATCCAAAGAGGCTGCTGCCGCCGTAGACGTTAAAAGCTGGCCTATGGTCCTGGACACAGGTAAAACACACACACACACACACACACACACACACACACACACACACACACACTAAAGAGCAACTCATCTCCACGCCTGCAATGCATCCTGACGGTCTCCCTCCATGGTGACCTCCAGACGACCTTCCCAGGAAGAGGAACCCCCAGCTCTACAAGCCCCCCACCCCGGAGATGCTGGCCTACCTGGACTTCAGCGTCTCCACCACGGGCATCCTAGCAGGAGTCAAGGTACCCGCAGCGACCGGCTCTCCTCTCACGGGGCAGGATGGTCCCGGCTAGTGTGGGGGGTGAATGTAGCGTAGGGCAACAGTGTTTGACCAGAGGGGAACCGTTGGGGCCCTCTAGGCCCTCAGATAGGGCTCTATTTGACTTCGGAGAGGGCCCTCTAGGCCCCAAGTAATTATAGTTATTTTATTTTTATTTTATTATGTTTATGAACATCTAAACAAAAACGTTTCGAAGGAAATTAGCCTGCCTAATCAATTAGTGTTTGAATGTTAAGGGTTAAATGAAAGAAGCCCTTTTGTCAGACAAACTTGGGGAGTTATTAACAGGAAGACCCATACTAGACCTAAAATTGGTTAAGAAAACCAAAGCTTTTGAAAGGCATTTCAACTCCACCAACTATCACAAAACCCGTGGAAGACAGAATCAGCAAGGAGCAAAAGCTTTACTTTTGGTGTTTGATTCATCTGCCGTCATGCATTTTGCGCCCCGGGCCGCTGTCTATATATATGTTTATATATTCTATTGTAGTGCACACACAGCTTGTGATGATGTGATTATTTGTCAGGAGGATTTTCATTTTGCTTAAGAGAAGCTGTTTTTAGTCTTGGTGACAACTCTCACTCTCTCCGTGCCGTTTGCTTGTTGCATTGCTCAGGCTGGACTAGCTATTCATGTTGTTTCAGAGCTGGAAGTGTCACAGGTAGCTCTTGCAGTACTATAGAGAGGCCTTTTTCGCGGTGGGAAATGGGGGTCAGAGGGACAAGATTTAAGAGTCACTGTTCGCTACATTGTTTGACTACCAGTGGAACAGGTTCTGGGTTTGATCCCGTGTATCCTGAGTCTACGAAAGGCATCTTTGAGCTAGCTGCCCTCCCTGCTCATTGATGACCTCTGTCTGTCGTCGCTGTAAAGCCACATTCCACCGCAGTGCTTTCCCTAGGAGATAGGGCCCTCTGGAGGAGCTCCACCGCAGGGACAAGGATGTAGATTATGTTACTAGACATGAGAAATTATTTGACCCCCAAAAAAGGCCCTCCTCAGGGGTCAGTACTTTCTAAAGTACAGGACTTTGGGGCCGGGCGTGCAGCGCAGAACATTGTCAGCCATGATATGTCGTGAGTTCTCAGCATTTTATTTCAGCTGCCATTTTTAAACATCTGCAGCCGCAAACTGACTGATTAGGTGTCCATAGAGTATCCGTGGCCGCCCAGATTGAAATGAAATTCTGAAACTTGGTGTACATGCCTTGTTTTGCATGCTGTACATTTTTGCAATCTGGACCCATAATGTCCATCACAATCGATTTTGCTGTCCAGTGAAAATTCATGAAAACTTACACATGATCTATGGACATGACACCTCTACCACACTCGTTATTTATCCGGGTAGTCAGCCCGTAACCTAATGTGTGTCCCTACGTGGTGCGTTGAACTTGAGATATGTTCCTAAACTTTCCCTGGGTGAGTGCACTCTTACCTATCTAGGGAGTTAGGTGCTAGGTACTCACCGCAGGTCCACAGCCACCGTAGGCGAACAGCTCTCTCCGTGACACGCCGCACCGGCACCTTGTATCCAGGTGACTGTGTTAATCCCACAAACTCAGAGTCTCACCTGCAGAGGGCCACCTCCAGAGACTCTCACCCCAGAGTCTCACTTCCTGACTCACCTGCCGCCTCAGCTGTTGCTATTTACCGCTAATGAGCACCTCAACACCAACCCCTCTGTGTGATGTCAGTACTGACCCTAACCATGAGCACACTAAAGCTATACCTAATCATAAAAATGACCAATTCACGATGGTTAACTGCTCTTCCAGATGTCCCACGCTGCCACCAGTGCCTTGTGTCGCTCCATCAAGCTCCAGTGTGAGCTGTACCCCTCCAGGCAGATCGCCATCTGTCTGGACCCCTACTGTGGCCTGGGCTTTGCTCTCTGGTGCCTCTGCAGGTAATAGCCGGCACTGCAGTCTTCACTGGGTTCATTTTGTCATCTCACTTGTTAATTGTGTTTGTGTGTGATGACACGTGTGTGTGTGTGTGTGTGTGTGTGTGTGTGTGTGTATGTGTGTGTGTTCTGCATGCTAACTGTATTGTGTGTGTGTGTGTGTGTGTGTGTGTGTGTGTGTGTATGTGTGTCTTCTGCATGCTAACAGTATTGTACGTGTGTGTGTATTTTCTGCATGTTGACTGCATCTGTTTGTGTGTCTGTTCTGCATGCTAACTGTATTGTGTGTGTGTGTGTGTGTGTGTGTGTGTTTTGTCAGCTAACTGTATTGTGTGTGTGTGTGTGTATGTGTCTGTTCTGCATGCTTACTCTATTGCATGCTTACTCTAATTACTGTATTGCGTTTGTTCTGCATGCTTACTGTGTGTGTGTGTGTATTTTCTGCATGCTAACTGTATGTGTGTGTGTGTGTGTGTTTGTGTGTGTGTGTGTCTGTTCTGTACGCTAACTGTATTGTGTGTGTGTGGGTGTGTGTGTGGGTGGGTGGGCGTACTGTATTGTTTGTGTGTGTGTGTGTGTCTGTGTGTGTGTGTGTTCTGCATGCTAACTGTATTGTGCGTTTGTGTGTGTTCTGCAAACTAAATGTTTTGTGTGTGTTTCTGTGTATGTTCTGCATGCTAACTGTATTGTGTGTGTGTGTGTGAGTGTGTGTGTGTCTGTGTCTCTTCTGCATGCTCACTATTCTGTGTGTTTGTGTGTTTGTGTGTGTGTGTCTCCTGCATGCTCACTATATTGTGTGTGTGTGTGTGTGTGTGTTCTGCAAGCTTACTGTATTGTGTGTGTGTGTGTCTTTTCTGCATGCTTACTGTATTGTATGTGTTCTGCATGCTAACGGTGTGTGTGTGTGTGTGTGTTCTGCATTCTAACTGTATTGTGTGTCTCTCCAGTGTTTATTCAGGCCACCAGTCCATCCTGGTGCCCCCTCTGGAGCTGGAGACCAACGCGTCTCTGTGGCTGTCTGCTGTCAGCCAGTACAAGGTCCGCGTGACCTTCTGCTCCTACTCCGTCATGGAGATGTGCACCAAGGGGCTGGGAACCCAGACCGAGGCCCTGAGGGTCAGTACCTCACACACCGCTGCGCTCCTCTTCAAGACGGGCAATCATCAACAACCTGTCGAGATATATATATATATATATATATATATATATATATATATATATATATATATATATATATATATATATATATATATATATTTATATATTTATATATCTACGTATATATGCATATATTGTGGCAACCCGTTTCCCCGATTGTCAGATACCCGGTAGGAATTACACAGAAAGCAGGGGTTAAAGCCGCATTCGGCGTTTATTTCACGAGAGTAAATAGTCTGTATACTCGTGCTAGGGTCTCCGTGAGCCTCTAGATCGCCGGCGTGGTGCGGAATCCCTCCGGGTCGCTTCGCCCTTCTCCCGGCCTAGCGAGTACTCCCGCCGTGTCACTTGCCCGGCGCTGTGCGGAATCCCTCCGTGGCACTTCCTCGTGGTGCGGACTCTCTCCGTGGCACTTCCTCGTGGTGCGGACTCTCTCCGTGGCACTTCCTGGTTCGCCCGGTCTGGTGCGCCTTTTAAGCCCGGCGCTGGTCCTTTCCCTTCCTCCAGCCAGGTGTCTCCGATTGCGCTGATTGGGGGGAGAGACGTGGTGCTCTCTGTCGCCGGATGGAGGTTGGCGACGGTAAACCCGGTCTACTGCGTGTCCTCGGACCCGCCCGGTCCGAGGTTCAGCGGCGGGATGCCACACTCCTCCACCGCTTGCTCAGGCCTCTGGTCGTCGGTGAACCCGCTCAGGCAGGCATCCCGGCGTGACAGGGCGCCGGCGTTCCTGGCTCCGGCCATCCACTTCCGGGGGCGTGGTCGGTGACCAGGATGACCTCCCTCCCTAGGAGATAGTACCTGACGTTCTGGAGGGCTGGGAACTACCGCGTCAGTCGAGCGTTGGCGTCCTTGGCTCCGGCCATTCACTTCAGGGGGGCGTGGTTGGTGACCAGGATGACCTCCCTCCCTAGAAGATAATACCTGATGTTTCGGGGGGCCCGGAACCACCGCGTCACTCGTGCGTTGGTGTCCCTGGCTCCGGCCCTCCGCTTCAGGGGGGCGTGGTCGGTGACCTGGATGACCTCCCTCCGCCCTCCACCGGCTCTGGGCTTGATCGGCCAGCTCGTGGTCCAATGTGATTTGCTGCAGCGGCTTGGCGGTCGACGCCTTCTTAGAGCCGGGGTCCTTGGTTACCTCCTCCATCAGGTCGTCGTCGTCATCGTCGTGGCCCGTGGGTCCAGAGGGGACCCGGTGGTCGTCAGAGCTCTCGTCGGGATTTGGAGGTTTCACAGGTTTACCTGTCTCCGGGAGGTCGTCCCCATCCACGTCCAGCGTGATGGCGGCTTCATTGGGGATCGACCTGGGCAGGTGGTCGTCCTCAGCGTCTTTAGCGGAGTCCCTTGCTCCGACTGACGTCTCTGCCGCTTCCATCTCTGCCTCTGCCTCCGGCTCGGTGTTGACGTCGGCCTCTGGCTCGGCCTCGAGCTCAGGCTCCAAGTCAGCCTCGAGCCGCGCCACGGCCTCTGGTTCCGGTGAGGCCGCGGGCCCAGCCTCCGCCTCGGGCTCCGTCTCCACCACGGGCTGGGGCTCGACCGACGTCTCATCGGCCTGGATTGAGGCGTCTGTCGTGGGCTCGGTGTCGATGTCGGTCTCTGGATCGGCCTCGAGCAGAGCCACGGCCCCTGGTGCCGGTGAGGCCGCGGGCTCAGCCTCCTCTGTTCGCCCTCCAGGGGGCGACGGAGGCCTGGTGGCCCCGTAGGCCTGTTGAGCTCCCCTCACCCCTCTGCGGGGTGGTTCTCTCCGGCTCCGGAGTTCACGCGCCGGGTCCTGTAGCCGGTGGAAGATCGGGCAGTCCTTCCCGATTAGCAGCGACACCGGTAGGTGGGGTACGATCCCTGCCCGCGTCGTGAATACCCCGTGCGGGGTCCGGATGACGACGTGGCAGGTCTCGAACGTCCGGGTGTCCCCGTGTATGCAGGTCACCTCTATGGGCGCGGCCTCCTTCCCGCCCGCCAAGTCGGGGCGGAGGAGTGTGACCACGCTGCCGGTATCCACGAGGGCCTGCGTGTCCTGGGTCATTACCCGCGCCGGTATGGTCGGGCTTCCCGTTTTCCCCTGCGCCCAGCAGGTCGCTCGCATGCATGGCTGCGTCTGCTGCCGGCGTGGCTCGTCTCGCGGCCCCTCCTCCCACGGCCTCGTCTCCCGCGGCCTCGTCTCCCGCGGCCCCGCCTCGGGCCGCGTCGTCTCTGGCGGCGTCGTCTCTGGCGGCGTCGTCTCCGGCTGCATCGGGGCGGCGGTCACGGCGGCGGTCACGGCGGCGGTCGCGGCGGCGGTCGCGGCGCTTAGTTCGGTGAGCCGTAGTACGACCTCGTAGAGCAGGGCCAGACTCTCCGTGGTCTCCCGCTGCTGCTGCTGGGCGGCCGTCGCGGCGGTCCCATCCGGGTTCTGCATGCCGGCTGAAGGGGGTTCCCTCACAAAACCGGCCCGTAGCGCGGTCGAGTTGCCCGCATCCTCCACCATATGTGGCAACCCGTTTCCCCGATTGTCAGATACCCGGTAGGAATTACACAGAAAGCAGGGGTTAAAGCCGCATTCGGCGTTTATTTCACGAGAGTAAATAGTCTGTATACTCGTGCTAGGGTCTCCGTGAGCCTCTAGATCGCCGGCGTGGTGCGGAATCCCTCCGGGTCGCTTCGCCCTTCTCCCGGCCTAGCGAGTACTCCCGCCGTGTCACTTGCCCGGCGCTGTGCGGAATCCCTCCCTGGCACTTCCTCGTGGTGCGGACTCTCTCCGTGGCACTTCCTCGTGGTGCGGACTCTCTCCGTGGCACTTCCTGGTTCGCCCGGTCTGGTGCGCCTTTTAAGCCCGGCGCTGGTCCTTTCCCTTCCTCCGGCCAGGTGTCTCCGATTGCGCTGATTGGGGGGAGAGACGTGGTGCTCTCTGTCGCCGGCTGGAGGTTGGCGACGGTAAACCCGGTCTACTGCGTGTCCTCGGACCCGCCCGGTCCGAGGTTCAGCGGCGGGATGCCACAATATAAATATATACAGTGGGGCAAAAAAGTATTTAGTCAGCCACCAATTGTGCAAGTTCTCCCACTTAAAAAGATGAGAGAGGCCTGTAATTTTCATCATAGGTATACCTCAGCTATGAGAGACAAAATGAAAAAAAAAAATCTAGAAAATCACATTGTCTGATTTTTAAAGAATTTATTTGCAAATTATGGTGGAAAATAAGTATTTGGTCAATAACAAAAGGTCATCTCAATACTTTGTTACATGCCCTTTGTTGGCAATGACAGAGGTCAAACGTTTTCTGTAAGTCTTTACAAGGTTTTCACACACTGCTGCTGGTATTTTGGCCCATTCCTCCATGCAGATCTCCTCTAGAGCAATGATGTTTTTGGGCCTTCGCTGGGCAACACAGACTTTCAACTCCCTCCAAAGATTTTCTATGGGGTTGAGATCTGGAGACTGGCTAGGCCACTCCAGGACCTTGAAATGCTTCTTACGAAGCCACTCCTTCGTTGCCCGGGCGGTGTGTTTGGGGTCATTGTCATGCTGAAAGACCCAGCCACGTTTCATCTTCAGTGCCCTTGCTGATGGAAGGAGGTTTTCACTCAAAATCTCACGATACATGGCCCCATTCATTCTTTCCGTCACACGGATCAGACGTCCTGGTCCCTTGGCAGAAAAACAGCCCCAAAGCATGATGTTTCCACCCCCATGCTTCACTGTAGGTATGGTGTTCTTTGGATGCAACTCAGCATTCTTTCTCCTCCAAACACGACGAGTTGAGTTTTTACCAAAAAGTTCTATTTTGGTTTCATCTGACCATATGACATTCTCCCAATCCTGTTCTGGATCATCCAAATGCTCTCTAGCAAACTTCAAACGGGCCCGGACATGCACTGGCTTTAGCAGGGGGACACGTCTGGCACTGCAGGAATTGAGTCCCTGGCGGCGTAGTGTGTTAGTGATGGTAGCCTTTGTTACTTTGGTCCCAGCTCTCTGGAGGTCATTTCACTAGGTCCTCCCGTGTGGTTCTGGGTTTTTCGTTCACCGTTCTTGTGATCATTTTGACCCCACAGGATGAGATCTTGCGTGGAGCCCCGGATCGAGGGAGATTATCAGTGGTCTTGTATGTATTCCATTTCCTAATAATTGCTCCCACAGTTGATTTCTTCACACCAAGCTGCTTACCTATTGCAGATTCAGACTTCCCAGGCTGGTGCAGGTCTACAATTGTGTTTCTGGTGTCCTTTGACAGCTCTTTGGTCTTGGCCATAGTGGAGTTTGGAGTGTGACTGTTTGAGGTTGTGGACAGGTGTCTTTTATACTGATAAGGAGTTCAAACATGTGCCATTGATACAGGTAAACAGCCTCTTAAAGAAGAAGAAGTTACAGGTCTGTGACAGCCAGAAATCTTGCTGGTTTGAAGGTGACCAAATACTTATTTTCCACCATAATTTGCAAATAAATTCTTAAAAAATGTGATTTTCTGGATTTTTTTTTCATTTTGTCTCTCATAGCTGAGGTTTACCTATGATGAAAATGACAGGCCTCTCTTGTCTTTTTTAGTGGGAGAACTTGCACAATTGGTGGTTGACTAAATACTTTTTTGCCCCACTGTATGCATGTATATGAGTCAGCAGAGTGGTCCACAGCCGCGCTACGTCCACACCATCACATCCGGCCTGCAGACCCTCATTGCACCCAGCCCCTCCTACTCTGAGCCGCCCTCCATGCCTTGTGTGTTCCAGCTGAGGAACGTGAACCTGTCCTGCGTGCGGACATGCATGGTGGTGGCGGAGGAGAGGCCGCGCATCTCCCTCACCCAGACCTTCTCTAAGATCTTCAAGGACTTGGGGCTCTCCACCAGAGCCGTCAGCACCACCTTCGGGTGCCGCGTCAACGTGGCCGTCTGCCTGCAGGTGAGGGGGGGGGGGGAGGGGGAGCAGGGGGAGATGAGAGGAGAGGAGAGGGGGAGTGGGGAGGAGGGGGAGAGGAGAGGAGAGGGTGGTGGGGAGAGGAGGGGGAGGAGAGGGAGAGGAGAGGGAGGTGGGAGAGGAGAGGGTGGTGGGGAGAGGAGGGAGAGGAGACAGTGGTGAGGAGAGGAGGGGGAGGTGGGAGAGGAGACAGTGGTGGGGAGAGGAGGGGGAGAGGAGGGGGAGAGGAGATGGTGGTGGGGAGAGGAGACAGTGGTGAGGAGAGGAGGGGGAGGTGGGAGAGGAGACAGTGGTGGGGAGAGGAGGGGGAGAGGAGGGGGAGAGGAGATGGTGGTGGGGAGAGGAGACAGTGGTGGGGAGAGGAGAGGGAGGTGGGAGAGGAGACAGTGGTGGGGAGAGGAGGGGGAGAGGAGAGGGTGGTGGGGAGAGGAGGGAGAGGAGACAGTGGTGGGGAGAGGAGAGGGAGGTGGGAGAGGAGACAGTGGTGGGGAGAGGAGGGGGAGGTGGGAGAGGAGACAGTGGTGGGGAGAGGAGGGGGAGAGGAGAGGGTGGTGGGGAGAGGAGGGAGAGGAGACAGTGGTGGGGAGAGGAGGGGGAGAGGAGAGGGTGTTGGGGAGAGGAGGGAGAGGAGACAGTGGTGGGGAGAGGAGAGGGAGGTGGGAGAGGAGACAGTGGTGGGGAGAGGAGGGGGAGGTGGGAGAGGAGACAGTGGTGGGGAGAGGAGGGGGAGAGGAGAGGGAGGTGGGAGAGGAGACAGTGGTGGGTAGGTGGGAGAGGAGACAGTGAGGGGGAGAGGAGGGGGAGAGGAGAGGGTGGTGGGGAGAGGAGGGAGAGGAGACAGTGGTGGGGAGAGGAGGGGGAGGTGGGAGAGGAGACAGTGGTGAGGAGAGGAGGGGGAGGAGAGGGTGGTGAGGACCGGAGGGGGTTTTAGCGAGAGGAGAAAGGTAGAAAGAAAGGAATTAGGGGCAACAAGGTAGGTTAGGAGCGGAAAGAGGGACAGGCGGAGCAGAAGGGAAGGAGCGGGAGGAGGGAAAGGAGGGAGGAAGAGGAGTGAGGTTATGGAGGAGGAGGAGTTGGCAAGAGTGAGGTCGGTGTATTGGTAATGAGAGTCCATGTGCTGAAGCCCGTTCTCTCTTGATGGTTTTCTGTCCTGTGGTTTGATTTTGTTCACTTCCATGGTCTGACTGTATATATCTTCTCTCTTTTTCTGTGATTTCTTTCTCCTTTTGTGATCCTACTTTTGTTTCTAATTTGTCTTGGCCCAACTCTAATAATTTCCTTGATGAATGTGCGTGTCTGAATGCATTTATGTGTGTTGTGTATATCTGTGTGTGTGTGTGTGTGTGTGTGTGTATAAATGTGGTGTGTCTGTCTGTTGTGCGTGTGTTCATATGTGTGTGTGTGTGTGTGGGAATGTACTTTTGCATGCGTGTGTGTCCGCGTGTATGTCTCTGGTCTCTTCCTGTACCCATGCCCCCCTGGGCAGCCCAACCGGCTGGGGAAACTAGCTGAGCAGGTACTAAGGGATAGTGGGGCTGGGCTTCTCGCTGCTAGCTGGGCTACGGACTACTAGCTGGGCTACGGACTGCTAGCTGGGCTACTGACTGCTAGCTAAGCTACTGACTGCTAGCTGGGCTACTGACTGCTAGATGGGCTACTGGCTACTCGCTGCTAAATGGGCTACTTACTGCTAGCTGGGCTACTGGCTGCTAGCTGCTAGCGGGGCTACTGGCTGCTAGCTGGGCCACTGGCTGCTAGCTGGGCCACTGGCTGCTAGCTGGGCTACTGGCTGCTAGCTGGGCTACTGGCTACTCGCTGCTAAATGGGCTACTTGCTGCTAGCTGGGTTACTGACTGCTAGATGAGCTACTGGCTACTCGCTGCTAGCTGGGCTACTCGCTGCTAGCTTAGCTACTGGCTGCTAGCTGAGCTACTGGCTGCTAGCTGGGCTACTGACTGCTAGCTGGGCTACTGACTGCTAGATGGGCTACTGGCTACTCGCTGCTAAATGGGCTACTTACTGCTAGCTGGGCTACTGGCTGCTAGCTGCTAGCGGGGCTACTGGCTGCTAGCTGGGCCACTGGCTGCTAGCTGGGCTACTGGCTGCTAGCTGGGCTACTGGCTACTCGCTGCTAAATGGGCTACTTGCTGCTAGCTGGGTTACTGACTGCTAGATGAGCTACTGGCTACTCGCTGCTAGCTGGGCTACTCGCTGCTAGCTTAGCTACTGGCTGCTAGCTGAGCTACTGGCTGCTAGCTGGGCTACTGGCTGCTAGCTGGGCTACTGACTGCTAGCCGGGCTAATGACTGCTAGCTGGGCTACTGGCTGCTAGATGGGCTACTGACTGTTAGCGGGGCTACTGAATGTTAGATGGGCTGCCCCCTGCTAGCTGGGCCGCTGACTGCTAGCTGGGTTACTGGCTGTTAGCTGGGCTGCAATTGCTAGCGTATCTGCCCCCTGCTAGTGGGGCAGCTGGGTGCTAATGGCTTCTGTTGCTGCGTCTGGCTGCCTCTGTGTTGGAGCTGTTGCTGTCGTTGTTTTTTGTTGATGATGGCTTCAACAAAAAATATGGACGTTTCAAGGATGCCTCTTGTTTGTCCCCCTAACTTTCTTATTTTCTATTTTCCTTAACTTTGACAATAACCAGTGTGGCTGAATCTCAGAATGTCAAAGTCACATGCTGCACCAGTAATGATTAGTGAATGAGAGATCTGCTATAATACCCATGTAGTTTCACTAAGTTTGACGTCTGGGTTATTCCATGTGTCACATGACACACACATGAGCTTGTTTTGACATCACATGATCGGTTGTAATTAGTCGTTGAGAAGAGCGCTATGTTCCACAGAGCCTCAGAGCATCGAGCAGTGCTTCATACTCACCGTAGTCATCAGACTAGACATATTAATGTAAGGTCAGAAGAAGGCCGACCAGCTTAGATCTTGGTTCCTGATCTACTTTCTTTCGCTTCATATTTGTTTTCGACCAATCATGCTGTTGGTGGCCTGGCCCTTTAAGAGCGTGATTGGCGACCAGAAACTCAGGCAGCAGCGGTAAACTGTAACAAACAGGTTAAGGATTTCAAATCAACAGCTTGTAGAAGTACCACTGTAGAACACACTCATTAAGATCCCCTACAGAGAGCTTCTTCTCTCTCTCATAGCTACCAGGAACTCCGGCCCTCGCCTCTCCTGGTTTATGGCCCAAGCTCTGCCGTCTCCCCCCCAGAAGTTCTGCTATCCATTAGTCGGTCTGCTTGATCCCAGATCATGACAATCATTCAATCAATTGTTTTGTCAGTTTTCCTATTAGTGTCAACCTGGTCTTTGAAGGAGGTCTGTACTGGCTCTGCTCTAGCGTACCCTCAGGTGTGACAGCAGCATGACAACCTTCTCTAGCCCCAACAATCCAACACAAATCCATCCATGTCGTTCCCGTTGCTTCCACTACTCGCTTACTACTTTAGTTTTGTGGCTTTGGCTTCCAGATCCCCCCCCCCCCCCCACCACCACCACCAGCACCATACACAAACACAAACACACACACACACACACACACACACACACACACACACACGTGACATTATCCTCGGGATGGATCCTGTGCCGTGTTCCAATATCCATACTTCCATGAGTACACTTAAACGTAGTACACTATCCGTACTCACTAAGTGCGCTAATTTTCAGATGTCAGTGTTGTTCCAAATCGAATACTCCGTGGTGCACTAACCGGAAATTACGATCACGACTGCCGCCACGGCTCCTCCCCCTCAATAAACATCCCACTTTGTACGGTGAACTCTTTATGCCTAGCAGCTATAAAAAGCTATAAAAGCTATAATACTACAAAATGACTATTAATGCAGGCTATGTGGAAAATGCGCCGACTTTGGCTCAGCCTGGCTCCGCCCTCTTCCGCTACGTAGCTAAGATGGCTGCCGTTGAGTACGAAAAGTGTACATCGATCCACGCTTCGCAATTTGACCGTTTTGAGTACACCATCAGGGGCTTTCAGTACACTTATTTTCACCCCCGATCTGAATTGGAACGCCCTACGTACTCAAACTAAGGCTAGTAAGTAAGGATAGTATAAATATTGGAACACGGCACAGGTCTCACTCTGGTCTCTGTCCCCTGTCTGACCCCTGACTGTCCCCTGTCTGACCCTTGTCTGACCCCTGACTGTCCCCTGTCTGACCCCTGTCTGACCTCCAGGGCACGGCAGGACCGGACCCCACCACGGTCTACGTGGACATGAGGGCCCTCCGGCACGACAGGTAGGGCACCTTGTCTCCATGGAGATGTCTGTGGTGATCATTGACTTTCAGAACCAATACCGTATAGCAGCAGAATAATGTCTAACAACATATATCCATACAGTATATATCCTAACTCGGTGGCTTTCAAACCAAATCAGGATTCATGTTTCTATTTCCATATGTTTAGTATTGAAATCAGCAGTCCGTTATGATGTGGAATGGGTGAGGAGTGTTTTAGTTCTGATTGGACGTTTCCCTGCATGACCTGCAGGGTCCGTCTGGTGGAGAGGGGGTCACCTCACAGCCTTCCACTGATGGAGTCTGGGAAGGTACATGCTTGGTCACACCACCTCATACACACACCTTTTCATACCAGGAAATGTCATTTAACAAACAACTCTATTAAACGGCGGCTCCACTAACTGGTCCCCCCCTCCATGTGGTCCTCAGATCCTGCCTGGCGTTAAGGTGATCGTGGCCAACACAGAGACCAAGGGGCCCCTCGGGGACTCCCACCTTGGAGAGGTCAGTCCAGCCTCACATACTTTGATTTCTCTGCTAAAAATGACTAAACTACAGGTTCATCTCAATTAATTAGAATATTGTGGAAAAGTTAATTAATTTAAATAATTCCTTTTAAAAAGTGAATCTCATATATTATATTGATTCATTCCACAAACAGTGAAATATGTCAAGCCTTTATTTGTATTAATCTTTGATTATGGCTTACAGCTCAAGAAAACCAAAATTCTGTATCTCAGAAAATTAGAATATTTAATAAGACATAAGAAAAACAGATATGAAAGTATGTTCTTGTATATGCACTCAGTACTTGGTTGAGGCTCCTTTTGCATGAATCACTGCATCAGTGGCATGGAGTCGATCAGCCTTTGGCCCTGCTGAGGTGCTATGGAAGCCCAGGTTGCTTCGATAGTGGCCTTCAGCTCGTCTGCATTGTTGGGTCTCGTGTCTCATCTCCCTCTTGACAATACCCCATACATTTTCTATGGGGTTCAGAACAGGCAAGTTTGCTGGCCAATCAAGCACAGTAATCCTATGGACAATAAACCAGGAATTGGTACTTTGGGCAGTGTG
Organism: Pollachius pollachius; assembly: GCF_949987615.1. NCBI lineage: Eukaryota > Metazoa > Chordata > Actinopteri > Gadiformes > Gadidae > Pollachius > Pollachius pollachius. The sequence continues at coordinate 31,339,879 of NC_136936.1, forward strand.
GGCAGGTGCCAAGATGCCAATTCCACTCAACTTTCTATGAATATGCTTGGATGCATAGCCTCCTTGTGGAGGCTGTCAATGATTGTCTTCTGCACAACTTTCAAGTCAGCAGTCTTCCCTATGATTGTGAAGCCTACTGAACCTTTGGAGGTATTTTGAGGTAATTAGCTGATTAGTGTGACACCTTGAGTCTACAATATTGAACTTTTTCACAATATTCTAATATTCTGAGCTACTGAGCTGTAAGCCATAATCATCAAGATTAATACAAATATTTCACGTTGGGTGTAATGAATCTATATAATGTATGACTTTCACTTTTAAAATTGAATTATTGAAATTAAGTACATTCTCCACAACATTCAAATTTATTGAGATGCACCTGTATGTTATTTTCTGTCTTTAAAGTATAACAAAACTGTATTATGTTAAGTGAGAAGGGCCCAGGTCATCTGAGATAAGGGTCTGTCCCTGAGTAAGCCCTGAAGCAGCCTGGGTGTGTGTTTTTCGTTTGACAGATTTGGGTAAGCAGCCCCCACAATGCAACAGGGTACTACACCGTGTTCGGAGAGGAGGCGCTGCACACGGACCACTTCAACACCAGACTCTGCTTTGGAGACACGGTCACCAACTGGGCCAGGACGGGCTACCTGGGCTTCCTGCGGCGCACAGAGCTGACCGACGCCAGCGGAGGTGTGTGGTCCACTCTGAACACTAGCGGCTGTAAAGAGACTGATGAGGGGCTTCAGGAGGAGGTGTGTGGTCCACTCTGAACACTAGCAGCTGTAAAGAGACTGATGAGGGGCTTCAGGAGGAGGTGTGTGGTCCACTCTGAACACTAGCAGCTGTAGGGAGGCTTCAGGAGGAGTTGTGTGGTCCACTCTGAACACTAGCAGCTGTAAAGAGACTGATGAGGGGCTTCAGGAGGAGGTGTGTGGTCCACTCTGAACACTAGCAGCTGTAGGGAGGCTTCAGGAGGAGTTGTGTGGTCCACTCTGAACACTAGCAGCTGTAAAGAGACTGATGAGGGGCTTCAGGAGGAGGTGTGTGGTCCACTCTGAAACCTAGCGGATGTAGAGAGGCTGATGAGGGGCTTCAGGAGGAGGTGTGTGGTCCACTCTGAACACTAGCAGCTGTAAAGAGACTGATGAGGGGCTTCAGGAGGAGGTGTGTGGTCCACTCTGAACACTAGCGGCTGTAGGGAGGCTTCAGGAGGAGTTGTGTGGTCCACTCTGAACACTAGCAGCTGTAGGGAGGCTTCAGGAGGAGTTGTGTGGTCCACTCTGAACACTAGCAGCTGTAAAGAGACTGATGAGGGGCTTCAGGAGGAGGTGTGTGGTCCACTCTGAAACCTAGCGGATGTAGAGAGGCTGATGAGGGGCTTCAGGAGGAGGTGTGTGGTCCACTCTGAACACTAGCAGCTGTAGGGAGGCTTCAGGAGGAGTTGTGTGGTCCACTCTGAACACTAGCGGCTGTAAAGAGACTGATGAGGGGCTTCAGGAGGAGGTGTGTGGTCCACTCTGAACACTAGCGGCTGTAGGGAGGCTTCAGGAGGAGTTGTGTGGTCCACTCTGAACACTAGCAGCTGTAAAGAGACTGATGAGGGGCTTCAGGAGGAGGTGTGTGGTCCACTCTGAACACTAGCGGCTGTAGGGAAGCTTCAGGAGGAGGTGTGTGGTCCACTCTGAACACTAGCGGCTGTGGAGAGGCTTCAGGAGGAGTTGTGTGGTCCACTCTGAACACTAGCAGCTGTAAAGAGACTGATGAGGGGCTTCAGGAGGAGGTGTGTGGTCCACTCTGAACACTAGCAGCTGTAAAGAGACTGATGAGGGGCTTCAGGAGGAGGTGTGTGGTCCACTCTGAACACTAGCGGCTGTGGAGAGGCGTCAGGAGGAGGTGTGTTTCCTCCTCTGGTATCTGACAGCCGCTGGAATCGCAACTAATATCGAGTTTTGTTTTTGCTGAACTTACTATTATTATTTTCATAATTCAATCATGTAATATCTGTCTATCTGTACGGCTGCCTGACTGTCTGTCTATATGTTTGTATGCCTCTCTGTCTGTCTGTCCCCGTTTGTCTGCCGATCTGTCTCTCAATTTGTCTGTCCTTAATTCCTTTCTGTCTGTCTGTCTGTCTCTCCATCTGTCTGCCTGTCTGTCTGCCTGTCTGTCTCGCCGCCTGTCTGTCCCCCTGTCTGCTGTAGAGCGCCACGATGCCCTCTATGTGGTGGGCTCCCTGGACGAGACGCTGGAGCTGAGGGGGATGCGGTACCACCCCATTGACATCGAGACCTCCGTCATCAGGGCCCACAAGAGCATCGCTGAGTGGTGAGGACCGACCGCCCATGCTCTGGAACCCTCCCAGGGAGGGAGATCCACTTCAGGGGGGAGTGGAAGTAGCTTGTATGAACTGGTTTACTATCAGTAGAAGGGTGGAGGTGTGAATATGCCTTTTGGCAAGTTGAGTTTATTCATGATGTATGTGTCCATCTCCCAAGCGCGGTGTTCACCTGGACCAACCTGCTGGTGGTGGTGGTGGAGCTGGAGGGCTCTGAGCAGGAGGCCTTGGACCTGGTGGCCCTGGTCACCAACGTGGTGCTGGAGGAGCACTACCTAATTGTGGGCGTGGTGGTGGTTGTGGACCCCGGCGTCATCCCCATCAACTCACGCGGGGAGAAGCAGCGCATGCACCTCAGGGACGGCTTCCTGGCCGACCAGCTGGACCCCATCTACGTGGCCTACAACATGTGAGGCGTTGGGGCAGTGTGGCGCCACCGGTAGAGGCCTGAGCCCTTCAGGAAGTCCAGCGTTGCAGGAGGACGAGGTTAGGAGGGCTGCGGGTCGTCAGACGGGGGAGGGAAAGGTCAGAAGGCTGAATACCACAGGTCCAAACTCCTCTAAAGGACTGGGAGCAGCTTTTGGTTGGGGTCTAGCTGGGATGCATTTGTGCTGCAGGACTCCCAGGGTCAGGGGAAGCATTGAGTAGCTCTCAGAGCCGTTCACACCACACCATGTCTGCTCTGTGGTTTAGAACAGCTGTGTTTCTGCCATCAGTTTTGTCGTCGGGCCCCTTGAACCTAAATCTGTTTGACTCTCATCTGTGTGTTTTTCCTGAAATCTATTTGGTTCCTAATGTTATGAAAAAATTGTTTTGTCTGGAGTCAATGACAATCCATGTGGAAGAATGGGTGTTTTCTTAAAGAAAGATTTTATTACAGACTAGCAACAAAAGGCTACATGCTAATTGAAACGCTACGATATTTGTTTCCCAATAAGTTTTGGCTAATTTGTCCTCATGTGTTGATCTAATGTCGATCATCATGTTTGTCAATCATCAATCCTGTTTCTTAACGTTAAAGGATCTGGGTTTGTCATGATAGATGAGTTGATACATCTCGTGAATTTCTTCATGTTAAAAGTACCAGATTGTTCTCATAGACCACTAGAGTTCAGGATAACACAACACCTTTTTGAAAATGAAAACCCTGTGCTGCGGATGAGTTTTCATCAATTTAGCTTTATATTCTTTCCTATAGTCCCATGATTTGATCAAATAAAATGCAATACAACCAATATGGAAGTTGCAAGATCACAGCAATGCATTCAATACCATAATCCATTATATAAGGATGCATAAAGAAGATATATATTTATACATAGGGATCATTGTGTACAACACTGTTTATTTCTTCTTGTCGTTAACCTGGTCCCACTTGGTTTGTCACAGATATGTTGTGTGGATGTCTCAACTCTCCGCCGTCATCAGTCATTCTGGATGTTGCCAACAGAGTTAGATTTTGTTCTGTTCTTGATTTGCATGTGCTGTATGAGTCAGATTTGTAATAGGCTGTACCAGACCCCCCCCCCCCCCTCCCCCTTCATAATATCTAATGAATATGTAATATGTAAGATAACTTTTATTTTTTATTTTAAATCCACTTTGAAGACAGGCTTCAGGCCTGCTGTAAGTATGTACAGGATTTGTGTAAGTTATTAAGAGACTATCGACGGACACTCCTGGTGGGTTCATAACAAAGACTAGATCTAGTGAACCATGAACTGCCCGCCCACCTGAACTGCAGACACGGTTGGAGTGTTTTTCTAGTGAATGACCTTCGGGCTGCGTCCTGTGGCTTCAGTCAAATAAAGAAGATTCCATGCAGACTCTGGGATGCTTCTGCTCCGAGGGGACTTACTCCTGATTGGGCCATGAGAAGATGCAATTGTCTGGCGTGTGGTTGGTTGTCATTATTTTCATACCATAATTTCTTATTAAAAGAAAACTTTACTTATACAAGTTGAAATGTTTTGTTTCATTTGTGTGTACTGACTTGATGCTAGGAACCTGAGCCTCAAGATGTTAGCTAATTTCTCTTTTTGAAACATATGAATATTCGTCATTTCTAGTATTTCTACTCCAATGTACTGTCGAAGAAAGAATGCTCAAATACACAATGTGATGGGAATCCTTTGTTTATTACCCTTTATTATTCATAGTAACATTTATAGAAAGACGATTGGAACATTTCACATATCGAGGAAGTTTTAAAAGGTAATGCATCCATTTCAATGTGTATATAGAGCAATTCATTTATCCTCAAAGGATTTAATAAAATCAAAAAATGCATCAAACATAACAATGTTTACATTAACAGTAAAATAATAGAGTATATGGAAACAAAAACTGCAAAACAGTAAATTATTTCATTGGTCATTAAGGAATCATTAAGTTTGTTGACATGTTTGTTCAATAAAGAGTGAAAAGTGTGTACATAACCATAACACAACATACAACGATGCATAGAATTATAAAATTATCCTAATTAAATGATACCTAGATATATAAAAAATATAAAGATATATCTCAAATGCAAATAATATATCTGATATATATACCACTCTCAGGATTTATTTCCACATTTTGTTTATGGAATTTTAAGATAAAATAAATAAAAGAAAATAAGATGAAAACAGCATTTAATCACAAATTCTTAATGAACATAAGCCTCTATCATGCACAGAAGCTCTGAAGCCAAATCCACGGCTGGCCGCTCATCCGTTTCCTTGAACCGTTCATGAGGAATGATAGGGGAAGCATTGTCAGGGTATTGAGTTTTCTGTGCATCCACTCCAAGCAACTTTACACCGTCCACTATTTGAGTCAGCTCCCTTAATCGAGGATCGAAGCAGGCAACTCGTGCCGCCATGATGGAGATGGTGCAGTTAGCAGAACGTTTCCCTTTTTTTTTGTACTCTGCAGCGATGAGAGCCTTTTCCATGATTTGGTGAACCTTGAACAAACACCATTCCGTGCTCCCACTGCCAATGTCATTCTCAGCTGCCGCCAAATCACAGCGTGCCTGCTGCAGCCAACGCTGGGCCTCTGCTCGGTTTGGCCTTGGGACATTTTCATGATGTGTCCAGAAGTTGTAACTATAAGAGCGATAGTTTTCATAAAATCGCTCCCGGCCATTCCTGTGCCGCCTGGCCTCCTGATTCCAATTTCCATAGAAATCCCTGAAGTTCCCGTTCCATTCAGGCTTTGAGGAATCTGCAGTTTTACTGTTTGTCAGTTCATCAATTCTGTTCTTCAGATATTTAAATGCCTCAGTGGAAATCTCAATGCACTCTGGGTTTTTGTCAGGGTGCCATCTGAGGTACAGTCTTTTTATGGCTCCATGTTTCTCCTCCTTGGAAAGGGTCCAGATTTCTTCCAAACATTTGTCAATTTCCCTTTTGGCTTCATCAAAAGATGCTGGCAACGTCCTGCCAGGTGAGGATGTTTCCTCAGCAAACTCCTCTTTTCTATTCCACTCTGATCCTTCATGTAGCTCCAGTACCATGCAGGATGCTCCTGATTTAATGCTCATCTTTTTCAATTTGGGCTTCTTTTCTCGTATGAACTGATAGAGCTCAAGCGAACTCACTTTGATGAACTCTTTGTTGTTGGTTTGGATTTCATACCTGCGTGACAGTTGTGCGTCAGTGGCTCCAGGCAGTTGCTTGACAATAACTGCATAAATGTAGATGTCATTGCTCAAATAGCCAACATGTTCGCCTTCTTCAAAGTTATTGAGCATGTTCATATCAAGGCAGTCGAGCCATTCATCTGGGATAACACTCCCAGGTTCTGCTGGGTAGAGAGCAGAGTTGTCCGCTTCTGCGCTGTCATGAATTCCATGCTTTGCCAGCTTTTGCTGGACCTCCGGCAGGCTGTCACACATCAAAAGAACCCCAAGGACAGGTAGATGATTGGAGGAAAGTTTGTTCCCTAATAGAGCATTTATCTCTTTTGTCATTGTCAAGATTATTTCATTCATCACTTTTGGAGCCATGTCATTGTTGTGTTTCAAATAAAAGGTGCATCCTTGTTGTCCTTTTTTGACGTAGACTTCAGTCTCCGCCAGTGTATCGTTCAGTGGCTGTTGATCCAAACACAGCTCTGTTTCAAGGCTCCTGCAGCAGATGATTTGAATACTGCCAAACGTCTGCTCATACATGTTGCCAGCATCTTCTTGTGTGATTTCACCTTTTGACTGTTCTCTCAGGAGACAGATAAGTCCATGTCGGAAGGCTATAGATGACAGATGTTTCTCAAACCATCCACTGAATTCACAGCTTTTTCCGTACTGACAAATGTGCATGCTTGATTTTCCCAAACGTTCCTCAGTACACTGAGAGAGCATTTTGGGCTGAAGATTTTCTGGCAACATTTGTACCAGTTGACGATGCTCATACATATCGTCCCCCAAATGGCATATCCTAAGGCTTGCAAGTAGCGGCAACTTATTTTCCAATGCTTTCTCCAGCCTGCTTGCCTGAAATACTGTGTCATTAAAGTAGAGTTTATTTGAGGGGTATAGTTTGCATTCTTTTGACGGGAGGTACAACATCTCCGAAAATGTGAGGGGGGATTCTTTTTTCTGTCGTAGTAGGAGGAATATCCCCTCAACAGCCCGCCTGATGGTGTCCTTTTGATTTGAGTTTGGTGTTTGTTTTTCACATGAATCGTGGAAAACTGCTGTGAGAGCGTGACAATACTGCTCTACTGTTGGTACCTCAGTCACACCAATTCTCTTAAAGAAGTCTGCATACATTACATCATTTGGCTGGATTTTGTACAAGTAGGGCCTGAAGTCCAAGTTGTTGGGCAGTCCAAGGGAAGTCTCTTCAGCTTTTACAAGTTTTGTGTCATTTTCAGCCAACACAACAGGCAGGCCAGTTAATCTATTAACTGGAAATGTGGTATTTTGTAAGTAGGCATATGAATGCCTGAAAACAACAGCCCTGATTTTCTTGAGATCCTCAGACTGACAAGGTAACTGGCAGACGTTCGCCATGTTTGTGGTGACAGACAGCATGGGTGGTTCTTCAAAGGCTCCAGCCATTTCTATAATTTCTTTGTAATTTGGGTTGTAACATGGCAAATCTATGATTGGCATGGAAGTCCAAATCAAATGCTGATGATTATTTCCAATCAATGACCCCCTGAGAGCTACAGCTCTCCCAACCGCAGCTGGACGTTGAAAGGTGCATAGATCTTTTCTTATTTGCACTGGTAAAAGGAATTTGATGTCAGCCAAGGACTTGATAAATTTTTTGTCAATTTCTTGTGCCTTGTCATTTCCTGCCTTTTTCATTGCAGTACTCAGCAGTTTTGATGATTTTAGTTTTAAGTCTGCCAGTTCACAGTTCCCTTTAGACTCAGATTCGATTTGGTATGCAAAAGCAATGATTTCATTCTTTGATACAGAATGTTTCATTCCCAGTTTCTTAACGAATTCTCTTGCTTGTATTTTCATGGATGATGTGTCACAAATTGCCTTCCAAAATCTCTGAGGCACAAATTTCCCTTGAGGCAACATGATGTTGTACAACTTCACATGGTCATCAAAGTAGAATGATGCCATCTCTGAATTTCCTTGGATACTGCGGATCAGCTTCACTCCCTTCATTGAGGAGATGATGTTTGCTTCATGTTTAGGATAATCCGAATCGATTTGCAGTAACAACAACATTTTGATGGAGCGAAGAATCTGTTCCTCTGTGAGTGCATGCATGACAGGCAGGATGAACATAACAAAATACTGAAGATCAGAAAGGATTGGGATCTGGAATTTTTCAGAGAGTTGCTCATTTACTGAACTTTGTTTGAGAAAAGTGCTGCTGCTCTTTTTCAGATTGAACAAGTCTGGAAAGCTTGGCGTGCCGTTGACAATGAATACCTGTCCAGGTCCATCAATCCTGACTCGCTTTCCATCTGGTGTTTCAAATATTGGCAAAGATTTGACTTTTCTCTGATACTGACTCTTGTCCTTTGATTTCAATAGTCCAAGCTGTAGAAACCCCTGTAGCTCATTTAGCTCGTATTTAGAAAGGTTGCAAAACTCAGAAGGATTCAGTTTGAAAACCAAGTCCAACACAGCACTTTGATCACTTGTATTCAATAGTTCAGTGTGTAGCACTGTTGGTACTTGTGATCCAAGCCTTACGAAGAGTGAAATGTCAAGCCTCATGCATCCGAGTTTAAACAGGATGTTTTGTATGCCCTCATTCAAGCTCAATTGAATCACACTTGGCATGCTCATCATTGTTTGCAAGAAGGGTTTGTTATTTGACCTTGGGCACACAACTGGCAGCATTTGACAGCCATCAAATAGCTCCCGGACTGTACTAAATGTCATACATTGGGATATTTCACTTGTGAAAAACTGCCAAGCACTTATCAACCACTTCTGTATTGCTGCGTTTGGTACATGGAGACCAAAAAGTGGATCAACCTCACAGTCTTTAAGGAGACGGGGAAGTATGGCTTTCAGATACTTCTCTGCATCAGGAATTGTTAACTTTTTAACATATTTGGGTTGTAGAACTTCAATGTGCATTGCATTGGTCAAATAATCAACAAAATCCTTCTCATATCCGCAAAACAGAGAATGATATCTGGTGATTAGTTTAGGATCGCTGGAATCAAACACCCTCAAAACTTGGTCATTTGTTAGAAGAAGAGGGAGTCCACTAATTGAACAAGGTGTGTTCTCCTTAACATTCAAGCCATTGTCTTTCAAGCAGAAACTCAACAGTTTAGCGCATGTTTTTCCATCTTGAATTAGTGTTTGTTTGATTGGCAATGGTAAACCCTTCGTGGTTTTGGTAGGATCATTGAGGGGCTTTTCTCGAAGAAAATCGTTCACAGTTGAAGGGCTTACAGACCTAACTTTCACCCCAGCAGCTTTGAAACTTTCCCAAATGTTTGCCATATCGCTAGAAAAAGAAACCAATTTCATTCCAAGCCTCTCCAACATGGGGTTGATTTCTTCCTCTAGGGACAAATGAGGTGCATCAGTTTGTTCTGCCTCTTTGACATTACACCACTCAAAAGAGTACTCCCTAACTGACTTATATGAGATGATTCGTACTGTGCTCTTCGACACTGGAATGACATCAAGAGCCTTGTTGCAAATTGATCTGTAAACTTCATGTATCATTTCTTGCCAGTCCGGAGCAATAACTTGTGAAACAAATGGGAAAAACTGAAGATAATTGTGGAGACAATGACTGTCTCCACTTGTGGAACACATGTTCCTCTCTGGATTGGTTCGGCAGATGTTATGAAGCAGGTCTGCGTACAGGGGAGCTATGACATCGATTTTCAATACTCCATTCCAGTCTACTTTCAAACTTTTGCCATCCTCTTTCCATAGGTCCCTCCTGGATGAGTCTACTTCAAAGTTCCCATTCACATGGACGGGAAGACCAGTTTGAACAGGTAGAGGAAGGGTACAAAAGGTTCTACCTTTGAAATTCTCCTCTTTGTAAGGCTTGCAGTGCACACATGCAGCAACTGATGCTTGAGGCAGCTTGTCTAACCGTCTACCAGTGTCACCTCTAAGTGATCCAAATTGATCTGCAATTACCCATTCACTTTTGCTGTTGGAGGACGTTGAAATCTGTATTCTGTAAATTGCCTGGTATGGTGTAACTGAACCGTCTGATTTCAAGGCATTTTGTAGTTTCATTTGAAAATGAGTTTTTTCCTTGCAGCTTTTGTCTTGTATGCTTTTTTCAACCTTGAATAGATGTTCTAGTTTTCCAGAGTCTTCAATTTTATGGAGTTGTATTTTCTGAATATTTTTTGAGAAGAGAATCAAACCCTCTGGATCATCAAGAAGGGCCGAGAACAAATCTTCAATGTCGTGGTCAGTGATACCCTGGGCTGAGATTTTAGAGTTGTTTGCCATTGTACCAATTCGCAGCGGTAATCTGAACATCGTTCCGTCTTCAAGAGTAAATTCCTTGGGCAGAAATGACTTGTAGACATCAAGGTATGTGTTCTTAAAAACTGAATCAAGCTTGTACCCACAGCCAGCAGTTTTCCCTGATGTATGTTCAATGTATGTTTGATTTGGATCAGAAATGCAGAGTATTTTATCTCCAGTTAAGATAGAAGGGCAATCCGTTATGTTATACACAGAGTTGAATCCAATTCCATATTTTCCTGTTTTGCCTGGAGTGTTGTGTTTGCCACCTTCTCCCAGCTGCTGGATGCCTTTCAGATCTGCATCAGAGAACACCTTGTTGTTGTAGACACACAATGCAGGGCCCTGCAGATGGTTCCACTTCTTTCCAAAGGTTTTTTTTGTTCCGTGCTGTCTTTTGTCCCAGACCAGGTGGATTTCTGTGGCTTCTGCATCATCAGCATTTTGAATTAGCTCTTTCAGGATATCTTTCTTGGATGGATAGGCCGCAATAATGTTTTTTATTCTCACTGTCAGTTCCTCTCGCTGCTCAAACTCAAAGACAAATGGTGACATGTTTGCAACTAAGGAATTTTCCAGAGTTTGATGTTTGGTTGTCTTGATTCCAAAATGGCGTGCCATCACTCGAGTAAAGTCCTCATGGCACAGTGTCACTCCTAAATTGAGCGGCATCCAGGGACTGTCATTGAAGGATAACTCTGCTGCAGGTTGCAGAACCCCATGCTCATTGGGGATGAGACAGTCTTTTATTTGTTCTTTCTTCGTATACAAACCCCTCAATACTGTGAGGCAGATATTGAGGTCTGGCTTGGAAAGGGGCTTCTGTCTATGTGAGGCATGTAATCCCTCGATAACAGTGAGATACTGACTTCTTGTGAATTTCTTTTGAATGCCAACACTCTCCCAGAGGCTCTTGAAACCAGCAAAGACCGATGGAAGTACATGAAGGTATGGCTTTGCCTCAAAGTCCTCATTTTCTGCCACACATTGTGCATGTACAAACTTGCAGCCAACGAGAATGAACGGAAATGAATGTGCCCTTTCTGAAATGAGTGGGGTATCTCCATACTGCTTGAGCCACTGATCGAGAAATGTATAGCATTTACTGGCTATCTCATGAAGCCTTGTTTCGTTGGAGCTCTGGTTTTTTAAACTAGTGCTTTCCAGCTGTTGTAGCACTGTCTCAAGTGGTGGACTCTGACGAACTCTCAAAATGTTTAAGACTGGATCAACTTTGTATGTTTCCAAGTTGGTGTGATCAAGCACAGGCTCTGTCATGTTCACAAGGTGGCGGTATTTTTCATTAAAAACATCAATGGGCTTCTGAAGTGTGACCCTTTCCGACTCTGGAGAAAAGGCTGGAAGAAATGCAGTGTTCCTGATTGATTCCCAGTAGAGTGAGTCCTTGTCAGGCAGATGACCCCTCAACTGTTCCATAATACATTTCAATTGTACACATGCTTTGTTTTTGTCTTTTTTCCACACATAATTGATGCTGCCAACTTTGTGTGCAATCTCTTCCAATGGGATATAGTCACTCAACATTCCAAGTTCCAACAAGCGTTGCACTCTTTTAGGGGCACTAAAGTCAATGTTGGTTCCGTCAAGCAAGCGTCCTTCTGTCTGTTGAAAAAGACAGGCGACTTTTCCAGTAGGATTAACAACTTTCTTGGTGCATTGAAGTTGTCCACCCTTTGTAGGAATGCATGGATGGTGCATCAGTAGGTCATCAATTTCAGTCAAGTCGAGGTCAATGGCATGCAGCACAAGAGCATTCCTACTTTCAGAATCCATGGTAGCTAGATTCCTAAACACAGCCTCTTCATAAAATGTCTCCCAGTTCCATGTTCTGCTCTCTATATCTTTTTGGAAGCCAGCCTTTTTGAAGCTGTTTCTCAGCCAAATTGGAAGAGGAACCACATGGTTGGGCGCTTTCACATGGCTTTGCGCTACTCTCATTGCAAGTCCACCAATTTCCTTGTTCTCTTCAATACTTTCATGTAAAAAGATGGCCTTGTTGAAGCAACACCAATGCTCGCCATCACTGAAGATCTCTGGTGCATTTTGATGGACGACAGCAGAGTAAAAAGCATCCACCAACGGTTGAAATGGTTTTGTCACTTTTTCCCGATCAGGCCAATAGATGAAGTAACTATAGCCTTCCAAGTCTTTGTCTTGAGACATGTTCTTCAATATGGAGAGCACAGTGATATATGCTGATTTTGCAGGGTCCTGAAGGAGAGCCTTGTTCCACTCATTTTTCACTCCGCTTGCCCATAGAGCCTTCCGATTTGAAGTCACTGCAAATGACCCATTCAGATTCACTGGAAGACCCGTTTGAATGGAGAGAGGGAGGAAGCAAAAGGCTTGACCGATTAGTTCTTCTTTTGATGGCATCCATTTCTCTGAATTGGGATTTTTGTCGAGAGTCACAGCAATCCCACCAACAGGCAGAGTGAACTTGGCTTCCTTGTTTTTGTCATGAATCATTTTGAGGCACTGTTGTGTTCCAAAGCAATTGTATAGGAGCCAGAACTTGACTGATCCACTTTCTTGTTGTTCAATTTGGACAATTTGGGCTGTGTGACAGTCAGTTAATTCGTAGCATTTTTTATTTTCACTGACCAGGCTTTCAACTCCTTCATTTTGCTCTTTTAACATTTGGTCTGGTATCTTCATGATACTCACAATGGTCTTTGAAACATTAAATTTAGTCTGTATTTGGTCATCTTGTGGAGGAGTTGAGGCATTTTTTGTGATATTTTGTAGAGAAACTGTATTTATGTTTTTTAGAAAGAGCAGGTACATTTGTGAATTGCTCATGAAATTATTTTGGAAACCAACAATATTGACCCTGTCATACACTTTAGTGCTTATTTCTGACTTGAAAGCCTCTTCTTGTGTTCGGAAGGGTAGTTTGATGAGAGTACCTTGGTAGGGTTTATCAGTGCTGAGCCTGCTAAAATGGCAATCAAAGATGTTTTCATACGATTTGAACTGCCCTGGAAACCACTTGTGGAAATCACAGTGGGTTAGGTCCAGCTTAATTCCAGGATTCGTTTTTTCCTTTATGTGCTTCTTCAGGTGTGTAACATTTGGATCCAGCATGAGTAGATGATTGCCACTAAGGATGGAGGGACAGTCCGTCACATGATACACTGTATTGAACCCAAGGCCAAACTTTCCAATTTTATCAACCATGTTTTCTTTTGAGGCAGATCCTACTCTGACGATATTGGTCCAATCATCCTCTGTGAATTGCTCATCATTATATGACCAAAGACAAGGCCCCTGACAAGCAGTCATTCCAGGGTCAATAAGACTTTCTGGTGGTTCTTTGTGCACCCTGAAATCGACCATGAACCTACATGCCTTTGCTCTAGCATCCTCAGCATTTTGAATCAGCTCTTTAAAGATGTCATGTTCCTCGTCATATTCATTCAGAATGTTTTTAATCCGCATTGTTATCGGTTCTGACTGTCCACACTGTTGTATTCCTAACATCTCAGGGCTAAGTATCCGAGTGCTGAGCAGTGGGATCTTCAGCCACTCAGCAGTGGCTCTTGGTATCTCTGCATGAATGACATAGAATTCTTCCTGATGATTATTGAGTGCCTCCAAACCATCTCTGCTGATGTCACAGAAGACCGTTGTTGACAGTGGCTTTAAGGTAAAATGTTCATCATCGGTAATGACTGGAACAGGGATGTCTTCTTCAACAACTCTCTTCTCTCTCCCCATCCAATTGAGTATATCAATCGCCATTTTTAGCTCACCAGGACTCAGAACTGGTATGTGCCTTTCTTCAATGGAGTGTTTGATCTGACTAAGAATGCCAACTATTTCTTCTCTTGAAAGGCGCTGCCTTAATCCAAAATGGATGAGCAACTTCTGGTAAGGAAGAAATTCTTTTGGAATTTTCCTAATGTAAGAACTTAGATCTAGATTTGGAGGGTAGTCAAGAACTAGATCCACAGGAGAAACAAACTTTTTGTGTGCCCATAACCACTTTGTATCCTTGGTCACAATTTCTGCAAACTCATGAATGTGACCTTGCATGTACATGTAAGTACTATGTAGCTTCCTGTTGAAATCCACATCTGTATCTGGATCGATTAGTGTATATGCAATTGATGACATCACTGACATGTTTTCCAACACTTTAAGAGGTGGGGGCAAGTGTGTGATGCCAAGTTTATTGCGTACCTTCTCACTAAACTCTTTTTTCAGGGGCATTACATGCCCAACAATGTCCTCATACTTTGTATGTCCTATTTCATGTGGACAGAAGAAACCAAGTCTCTCCTTGTTTTGTTGTCCTGGTTCAACACATGGCACCCATTTCATCATCAACAGGCTTTTGAGCTGTGGTTTAGAGAATTTGGACAGCACATCATTGTTATTGAGCAGGCAAAGAATGACCTCAGCCCTTTTGACAGCCTTCTTGTAAGAGTTAAGTTGCAAATTCTCAATCTGTTTGACAGTATCCAACAAATGCAAAGTAGTGATATCTGCTTCCTTGTTTAGCAATCCAAGTTCTGTTAAACTCTGAAGCATTTGTGCTGTTTGTGTGTACATGGCTGGTGGGAAAAAGTCCAAAGGAAAAAGATCCTTGAAGGTTTCAATTCTAGGATCAAATAATTGTGATGCCTTTTTCCAGCCTCCATTGAAGTGAATGAAGTTCAGCTCCTTACATTTGGCTTTTAAGGCTTTATTTTGAGAGAACAGGTTACCACCATGCTCTAAAATCCATGTCATTGTTTTCTCTGTAGCATCCTTTCCGAAAGCATCACACTGAACACAATTAATCAGTAGACTAGCTGCTTGAGGTGTATCAAGGATATCAATGTTGAGTAGTTGTAGGAGTCTGCGGTCGGCCTCAGTGACACACTGTATCACATGGTCAGGCATAGGGAGTTCTGTTGGGATCGTTAACCCGGAACCCAAAATCACAGCCTGCTTTGATTGAGAATCAACCAATGATCCCTTCATGGTCTGGAACAAAGGTAACTTTGAGAGAACATCTTGCTCTCTGGCTGAGGGAGAATCCAGGTGACAGAGATAGTTCTTAAGTTCCTCTCTGTCATCATGAGAAACTGACTGAATAACGTTGATGAGATGATCAGAATCTGTGTTCACGAAGACCTGAAGGACACTCCGTGGACAAGGGGGCAGCACATAAGAGTCTATGTCTTCATGTTTAAGCCACTCTCCTCCTCTCACAACAGTGCCGCCAACCTTTCTCACCCATTCAGCAATCTGCTGTGGCAAGCTATTATGTTTGCTTCTCTGAAAAATTAGGGTTGTGTTCTGTTGTATTCTTGCGAGTAACATGGGCTGTGTGGGGTCCACTTGGGACTCAATGGATATTAAAGGCATGCCAGTGAAACCACTTAACTCTCTGAAATGAGTGTTAAGGAATTTCCAGAACTCTTGAAGCCATCCGGCTGGTGGATGCCGGCAGTTTGCAATTTCCCAGGTGACATGCTCCATTCCCTGTTTCCAATCCGTAGGCAAATACCTCTTTGCCAGGTCAGTGACCTTGTCTGCGTCAATGTTGATGATGTTGAATATATCTGGAAAAAAGACCATTGGAAAACAGTATTAAATGCATGCAAATTGGTTATTAATTTAAATACATGATACACAAAACCACATGCCGACCTCTTGTGGCCAGCATTTTCAGATGTGATTGGCAGGTGGTGCTCAGGTCCTGAGGGATGAACAAGTGTTTGCAACCAGGCAGCAGGGACCTGTCGAGGAATGAGTTGGCTTTCATGTTAACTATCTAAGAGTATAGATGACAGCTACCAACAGCACACTAGCACTTTTCACACACACAGATATGTTACATTAACGGATAAGGATTACTAGTAAAAGATAGCAGTGTCTGCGTTCGCATAAGACACACCTCTCTTTTCAGCGGAATGCAATCATTCAAACAGCACTGGCAATGCAGTTATAAACCTCTGTTGTAATTTCCTGGAAATTACTTGTTACCATTGCCCCGGAATCACTGCAATTTGAAAATAATAAATCTCCAATTTAATGCTTGGCTGCTGTTAATTACCGGCATGTGGCTGCAAGTGTGAAAGGGGTTAATGATTTAATTTAAGTTATTAATATGCTGTAAATAAACACTTCAGGAAGAATGCTGTTAAAATTGTGCTATCTGCTATTTTCTATGTGCTATTACTACAAATAATCAAACCATACTAATTACAGACACAGGGGAAGGTTATAGATTGGTTATCAAGCAAAACGGGTATTTTACCTTGGAAAGTCTTGGCTATCGATGAAAGCGACGTCTTCCTCTTTGTTCGTAAAGGATCTGAAAGCACCATCACTGAGAGGAAGCAGTGGAAGGCCCTGGAGTTCTTCGTATGTTCCATCGCTTAAAACATATTCTAAAAGAGATATCTTGTCCTCTTTTGTTACATTCTGCAAATCTGCTTTGTGGACAATGGTCCGGAGAAAAGTTGGAGTGACTCGTTTCAAGGATTCAGGATGTGGGTATGCCCTCTCAATCGCTCTATCCACCCATTCTGGGATTTTCACAAGATTAACTCCACAGGAAAACAAAACGTTTTGAATGGCAGCTGACACTTTAGGGCTTGTTGAAGAATCGCAGGGCAGCACAGCTTCTGAAGGACAGACAAATCTTTTTTCATCTGCAGCAAGAGAGAGCACAGCAATATTCTCCCTAAATAAGCATTGTAAAACATTCTGGGCAACTGAATGCCATTTTTCTTTATGCTCAAGGTGTGTTAAGTCTGGCCAAAGACCATACACAGAGCAGAGAGGGAGCTCAGAGTTTTTGGATAATTCAATGGCATCTTTAAGGATCATGAGATATGCTTGTGGAAGCACCTCTTTGACCAGCAATTCATTCCACATGGCACCCTCGTCGTGTTTCTGATCTTCTTCTTGCCACTTGATATGTCTTCGGTTGTCTGTGAGGCCGAAGCATGCGTTTACATAAAGTGGAAGTCCAGTCTTGTTGGATTCATTGTTAGGAAGTGGGAGAAAGCAACTCAATCTACTGTCACTACTGTCTTTATTCTGACCACATGGAAACGCCAAGTCAACTTGTGGTAGAAAACTCAGCTTCTCTGCCAGTGAATCCAATTTCTGCACATTGCCCTCTTTCAGACAACAAGTAGTCAAGAGCCAATTTTTGGTTTCTTCACGGCCTTCTGATCTGATAGTTATGTCTTTAAAGTGTGTTGAGCTCTTGATGATTGATCCATCACTTGACTCCAAAACTGCTCCTTCAGAACATGAGCTAGTCACCTCAA
The DNA here is from genome assembly GCF_949987615.1 of Pollachius pollachius. NCBI lineage: Eukaryota > Metazoa > Chordata > Actinopteri > Gadiformes > Gadidae > Pollachius > Pollachius pollachius. The sequence goes on from NC_136936.1 coordinate 31,357,436, forward strand.
GCATGACATTGACACAGCTGTCTGCCGTGACGTGAATTAAAGACACGGATTGCACACTTTTTAAAAACAAAGGACATAACTCTGCATCTGCAATAAAGCTGTCAAAAAGCTGGGCAACTTTGTCAGAATTATACAAATTATCTGAGATTTTAGATATCTCATTGCGCAAAGGAAATCGGAAAAGTGTCCCATCGAAGTGCTGGTTTTCGAGGACCTCGATCCACTGCTTTTGTAATAGATGTTCGACAATGTTTTGGAATGGCCTGAATTGATCCTCGATAGTCTTCAAAGTTTCCTGGTCTTTATTATTGGCTAAAGACCACTGATAGCCCCCATGTCCTTGTCCAAAAAGTTTTTCATGGGGATCTAGCACCGCTAGATGGTCTGAGCTTAAGATCCATGGCACATCTGAGAATAAAAGGAAATTAAATAGTTTATATAGAAATAGAATATACTGTAGAATGCACGGAAAACACTGCTGATCCTGCAGAAGTTGTGGGGGAAATTTAGCACATTCGATTGGTTGTACCTGTGATGTGGTACACAGAGTTGAAGCCGATCCCAAAGCGCCCAACTTTGTTTGGGTCCTTTCGCTTGACGCTTCTTCCTGTAGCTTGAATACCTTGCCAGTCCTCTGAAGTGAACCTTGCATCGTTGAAGGCAAAGAGAGCAGGACCTAAATGACAAAATAATTAAATGAATAAAGCAATGATCCATTATATAGGTCTCATCATAATAACAATAAAGTTACACACACATGTGCGCAAAGTTCATGGCTCTAGGGGAAAGGGAGAGTTGCTTGTTTAAAGTTTTCAGTTTCATTCTATTGGTGCGACCATTTAGCAAAACAGAGGCAGCATCATTAATCACCCTCTACCATTGTGGTCTGGTTTCATAAAATGCTATCGGACAGTTATGGCTCGATAGGAAAACGCTGAAGAATAATACATAAAAAACATGAACTATTAAAATAGGGTGCCTCACACTTTGTGCATTGCAGCCTAATAATAATAATAATAATAAATACAGCTGCGAACAGCATTAAATGGTGTCAGGCATGCAGCCCTCATTTGGTGAATTCAGCAGTATGACTGCTGGAGGTCACTTCAAGTAATAGAGCCACTGTCGAAATTCAACCTTCTGCCAGCTTACTAGGCCACTTTGAAAATCTGCGTCTTCTGGCAGCACTAGTGGGCAAGTCCACCTAGATGTGTGCTGGATAGATCAGTCTACCAGCCTACCAGGTGGACTGAAGCAAACGTTGCTCATCTATCAAGCATACATCCAGGTGGACATGCCCACTAGTGATGTCAGAAGACGCAGATTTTCAAAACGGGTTGTAACTGCTAATCACACTCACACCTGGTGGTATAATATGTCCCCTTTAAGCCAAAGTGCTGGATGGGGCCCTTGACGGTGCTTTTGTTTCAGGGAGTTTCTCAAGGCAGACTCAAGTTAGCTCAGTATGATCTGTACCATGTTTGTTTCAGACCAGTTGGAAGTAGTATTTCTCAAGGATCGTGCTTACACTGCCAGAAGTTGTAGACCATACACAAGCTTTCTTCAGACCGTATAAGATACCTAGTGGGTATGATGTTAAAAGGTGAGTGCTGCATGCAGCGCCCAACTATTATTCTTCTTAAATTTTATTCTTTCTTTCTTTCTTCTTTATTATTTTCTACAAACTTTGGGACCTATCTCCTTCCTCAAATTTTCACCTAAAGACTCTATTCCAATTTCTAAATTTTCATATTAGATTGGAATCGCGCGCTAAAAAAAAAAAAAGCTGTGTGCGCACAAAAGCTGTGTGCGCCTCCAGACGATAATAGGAATCTCAAATGAATCTCAAATGCGTCGTTCTCCGACGTCTCTGGTTCTTCCACATCCACATCAATCTGAAGTAGACTGAACCACGACATGGAGGAGAAAGGGATTGTTGCCCGCAATTGTTGACCGCGCTTGTCTCCCGCTGGAGCCTCACTGACGAGGGACCACCGCGTCGGCAGCGGGCAGCGGGAAGCGGGGCTCAAGCGGGAGACAATCGAAGGCAACAATCTCCTCCATGTCGTGGTTCATGTGCTTCAGGGAGTCAAAGCCAAAGTTCCTTTCCCCCAATTCCTTCTCAACCATGGCTGAAATAACCCCCACTACGAGTCTCGTTGTGGAAATACCAGAGACGAGAGTCCAACGTGTTATGCGCCATAACACCAACAGCAGAACGGTTATCCAAATAACAAAGAAGTGTACGACACTTGGTGGTACAGTGTGTGTAATCGCACACGCACACACACATGTGGCGCACGCACGGTCATAGCTCATTGTCTCATTGGCGGGCCAAATTCTCTAGGCGGCTAAGGCAGAGAAAGGGGAGGTAACTTGACTCGTTTTACACCGAACGCAAGTTTTAGCCACTTGGGGACGATAGGCAGGCTAGCGGAAGTCATATTAATGTTAGAAAACCACATAAAGTGAGATTTTCATACCATGGGACCTTTAAAATATTTTATACTTTTTAAGATATTCTACATTTAAAATACTATTTTTTACAATGGAAGTCAATGGGAGGACAGCGCAGCGGTCCGCCCATTCTCTGACACTACTTCAGACTTGGTAACTTGGTCAATGTTTCATCGTTAACCTTCGTTCAAAGGTTAAACAAATCAACACACTTGTATCTTTAATAATCTGAAAACAGAATTCTGATTACCTTTAAAATCACAGTTTAAGTTCCGTGTCTGCTTGTTTTCAGTTGGTCCCATTGATTTACACTGAGGTTAGAGCTCGAGGACGTACAGGCAGTGTTGCCATCTTGGGCAGTTTTTCTCGCTAAATTGGACTACTTTTAATAACGTTAGGCTGGAAAAATTAGCATTAGGCAAGTACAGACAATTTCGGCTGGTTTAAAAAACGGGCGGGATTATTATAAATCTAATAATTATTATAATAATAAACATCAATCAATACCATACCTTTCATAAGGCATATCGTTTGTGCAGCTAGTATCACTATCAGGGGTATTCAACTAAAATTCAAATAGGTCCAGTTAGAGAAAATGTCCTCAAGCAAAGGTCTGGAACATCATAATGTCTAGCTTGCGTTATGATTCAGTGTGATATATATTGAAGTAGCCTAGTAGTTGTATCAACGTCTGCATGTAATCAATGACTGTCAGATCAATATAGGAAGAACAATTCAAAAACATTTTGACAATATTTATTGTCACTTTTATACAATTATACAGATAATTCTGAAGATATGGATTATTTAAGGAGGTTCAACTGACTCAACTGAAACTAATCTCTTCAAGGAAAAGAAGCGCTGCTGCATTTAAATTCAAAAAAGTGAAAAAAAATATAATAATAATCTTAAAATAAAGAAAAATTATATACTGCTAAAGTATAGCAGCAGCTTGAGTTTCCCCTTTTTCTTTGTGAATGTTTTAACAGTCTCAACCAATTTCAAAAACAGATATCTCAACACATCTTAACAATTTAACAGTTTTAGCTTCTCTTTCTTTCCCTTTTTTATCTATTTCCCCCACTTTCTGTTGTTAAGTGCACGCTAAACCAGTGCACGGTTTAGCAAATGAAGGTTAGCGAGCTGGAGAGTGACAGGAAAAGCTTAGCAGTGAAGTTATCAATCTGGCAACGTATGTAGGTTATCAGTAATATTGCTCCCTATTTGGACTGGTAGATCTTAGCAAAATGTAAAAGATGATAGTGGTTCAGAAAAGGTTGGGCCACCGTTGTGTAGGGCCTAGACTACAGATGTTCATATTTTATTATGATTACATGGCAACAGTACAATTGGTAGGAAACTGTTCAATGATTTATTTTTCTTATCCATCTCATTCTCATATTCTCATATTTGCCTCATACATTAAAATTGTTTTAGGAATAATTGAAACACTGCGCTCTACCATGTGGTAGACGACTGAGTGGTTATGCTCAAAAGAGAAAGTGGCGGGATTATAATAAAAACACATGGCCCCCTAATTAAACCATTTTCTTGGGAATGTATAATGGATAAATAGTTGACCAAATATTTTTTCCTAAAATAATACATACCTTGATATTTTCCAAATTCATCAGTCAAAATACTCTCGTGACCATAATTCCTCTCATCATGGATGAAAACAACTCTTGTGGCTCCGGCATCATCAGCATTTTGGATCAGCTCCTGTGTAAACATTGGGGATAGGAATAATACACATTAAGATGCTGTTGGGTTATTCCGTTATTTGTTATTATGCTGTTGTCAGGAGCTCTCTGACCTCTGGGTATTAGCCGAAATAAAGAGATACACCGAGATATCGATAAATTAGCGTTTGCCTGTTTTACTCAAAGTCAGACGAGTGGATTAAATCCATATTCATCATTGTGCTTCGAGAAGGGGAGTTTGCATGGTTAGTAACAACACAACCAGAGTTGAAGTCAATAATATAATAATTTGGTACTATCTGATCGGTACTAAGCAGCTGATCATAGAAATTTAAGCTTGAGCGCATGTTCTACCAGGAAGACTCAAACTCACGCGCGTCATTCCCTCAGTTGTTAATCCCTCTGCCAATCACCTGCCTACACCTTCTTTATAAAGAGTAGTCTAACTCACCTTCTTTGCTGCCTAGGTATTTTTGTTCAATGCTCCCCCTCCCACCCCACCACCAACAGGTCTGTCCCAGTCTACCTGTCCAGGGGAAGGCTCCGCCCCTGCTAGTCCTGGCAGTTTATGCCGAGTCCACACATTGTCCTCGATCCGTGACAGGGCTTCACCAAAGACTTATCATGCAAAGACATTCTCTCTTATGTTATAATCTGAAATTAATCTTGATTTGCATTTCTTAGTGAATGAGTCTTTATGGGAGAACTGACATTTTACCCTCCTCAGTGTAGATGACCAGACAGAAGCAGCTGATCATAGAACTGACGGGTTACCCTCCTCAGTGTACGCGACCAGACAGAAGCAGCTGATCATATAACCGACAGGTTACCCTCAGTGTAGACGACCAGACAACTAGCTGATAATAAATACAAATGTTAACCAGCAAACTCCCCTTCTGGAAAGATGGTTGGCAGTCTTCCGTAAATACAACTGAAACAATACAATAAATTCACACTTACCTTCAGAATTTGTCCACCATCTGGATATCTTCTCAGAATATCTTTCAGGTAGTCAATGAATGGTGGCGCTGTTGCCCCAAAGGAATTTCTGCAACAGAAATCACAAACTTCATGTAACATGATGACTAAATAGATTTTAAATAATAATCAAGCTGAAGAATTTATATTAAAGAATTATATATTAAAATCGAAGCAACAGGTAACCCGTGTGACGATTTACTAAAATCCAGTGTTGGGGGTAACGAGTTACAAAGTTACGGATTACAGTAATAGCGGAGAGGACTACAATACTTCCCGTTGCCAAGTCGTAGCTAAGTTCCGTCCTATTTACTGGAGGAGTGAACAATGTTTCCGTGGCATAAGAACCTTACGGGAGGGTAATGATTATTCCAGGTATTAGTCAAACCCTCAGGCGTTATCAGGGAAAAAAAGTTATAACTTTATATTTGGATTGTAAAACCCATGAAAATATAAATGAATGATCATAATTTATTTTCTTTGGCAAGTGACCATGGTATAAGTGGGATAATGCCCTTCAAGGTGTCCAACATTAGTTCCGTCCGTTAATTATTGTTTACTTGAATGGGAAAAATGTTAGAAATCGACTTTGACCCTCTGGAACGAATAATCAAATAATCTGATATTCTGACCCATCCCTAGTAGATAACTGAATAAACTAGATAAATGGGAACATATAGGTAGTGTACATAGCTGATAGCTGAGGTTTGTACCTGGGCCAATGTGAGGTGTGCACCTGCCTGGGTGAGGGTTTGGGTGTTTTCCTGGGTCAATGTGAGGTGTGTACTATAGTGTGCTAGTAGTACTATAGTTGCTGGCAGAATAGACGTCAGTATAGCATCCTGTTTCTTTTAGTCAAATACTTGGTATGGTATGTGTGTTAAGTTGCAGCCTAATATGTTGTAGCATACCTTCAAATGAGATTTACAGATAGGCCTTCTTTTGTATTTACATGCTTTTGTTTAGATTTTGTTAGTTTTAACTGGTGATGCCCACCAATATGTGAAATCAGTTTGCCATGCTTTGAATTGCCATGAATTGTGCAAAATACATTTGCTGCATGTAGGTGCCAATACAGTGATGCAATTGATTAATCTTTAAGTTCTTGCATACTTTTTTCATAAGATAGTGAACACACACACAAAATCAATTAAGTGGAAGCTGCCACTGCTGGCTAGCGCTTAAACACTGAATTTAACTACTGTGTCATTATGGCATAAATAGTCAAAAAAGTAGCCAAAATCAGTAAAAGTATTGCAATGTATTTCGAATACAAGAACGGATAATTGGAATGTTTTACACAAGAAAATTATTAAATAAATAAATAAACAAATGAAAAATAAATATGCTGGAGTTTAACCCCCCCAATGGTAGACCCAAAGTTACGCCCTCGAGGTTGCCCCACAACATTCTGCCCTGGTTTTCCCGTGTACAACACAGTATTGTTGCAAGGACACCCGTCTTTTTTTCCAGTTGTTATGGCAGCCCCGCACGGAACAAATAATGCTGGTCATCTTGACTAAAATTGCTAATGTATTGTGCTGTACGATAATGGACAGAGTTGCTCAAATCTATGTAATCAGAATAATTTAAGTCAACTGCGTTATTTCTCAGTTATAACTCCAGAAACATCTCCTTAGAATCGAAATGAAAATTCAAAATCAAAATTCTCTATATTTAATCCCGTCACTCCATACGGTCCACTGACGGCGCGACTGCATGGAATAAAGCATCTGTCCAACATGTGTCAATAACATAATATTTTTATGTGACACTGTAAACACATAATCAAATGCCAATTAAATCCCAAGTGTGGAAAACCAAGCCACATGCTCCTCATTATTGTCCGTTCCTCTTGATGCTTTTCATGACAAATCAGGCATTAAAAAGGGGTTATGTTCAAGAACATTTAACGTGGGTGATTACAAACTGATTATCCAAGGTGTTCTCGGTCAGTCTTATTACCGTAACCCTATAAATACAGCGGTGAGCCCCGTGCATAATGCTGCACCATGGCACTGCTGGCACTGCTGGAGGACCATGCAAATGGCAGGATTCGGAGGGAGAGGGTCTTCAGGGACCATAACGATTTATTGGTACATAAAAATATATACCTTTATGTCAGACCACTTCTTTTTTAATTCTGGGACTGCGCGCTCCGTGCCACTGACAGAATTCACTGCTGCAGCAACATGTTGCCACTAACTCTGCTTTTTGTTGTTAGTGATCCCAATCCCGTGACCGCCGAACAAAACTACTTTTCGAGCCTCCACCTCACCCACAAGTGTCTCCACTTCTACCTCCGTGAAATTTCGCTTTTTTGCTTTTCTCAGTCCTTCTGCCATTGTTTCCGACCAGACATAATACTTGCATCTGAGTCTGATTTATATGCAGATCGCATTCATGAGGTCGTTTGCATTGACCGTTTATGGTTAAAAAGTATGGAGCCAGTATCCTGCCATAATTCAAACCTCAAAAAAAAAGTTTCAAAGGCTTGTAAGTCTGGGTTTGAAAACTCAACACCAGCACATTTTCAAAGTTTCAAAAATGTCACCAGCGCATTTGCAGTTTCAAATCTGGCACTGTTCTAACAGTGTATTTCATTGTTTCCCGGTTTTGAAACCTTGTAAATGGGATTCTGCAAACAGGTGTTCATACATTGAGAAATAAGTTTTAAAATGTTGAATATTTATTTTTAAAAACTTGTAAAGGTGTAAATTTACACGATTGCAATGTATTTTTTCAGAACTGACTTTTCAGCACTGACTTTTCAGAGATTTGACCACACAGGCGCAAGCTTTGAGTCACGTGATTATTGGCAGTGTTCTGTCGCGCATTCGTTTTGAAACTCCCTGACAGTCGATGGTCTGAAATCGTTGATCTGCAAAAAGGAAAAAAAAAAAACGTTCCTGGGGGCGGGACCATTTGGCTCTAAACCTATTGGTTGCTCTCTGCTGACGTACATTCCAATCACGTGTGCCGTTGACCGGGCTGTGCGTGATTGACAGTGCTCTGCCGATGACAAGAATAACAAGCGACCTGTGCGGTTGATTTTGTTTTCCATTTTCTGGAACCATGGCTGGGTACGGAAACCGTAAAGGGGCACCGGGGAAAATAAATAAAAAATTAACGTTTCTCGTGAGCACGAGAAAGTAACTGGTGAGCACGAGAAAGTGGCTTATAGGTCGGAATATGGTTGGAATGAAGCGGCCACCGATTCTTGACAGGCTGGATACTTGATTCTTACACACAACCGGACTCAAAACTGACACGCACGCTATCGCTCGCTCGTCGACCCCACACACACACACGCACACACACACACACTGCCAGTGATATGCGCACGATACTTCCCCGTGCTCATGAGATACTTTCTCGTGCTCACGAGAAACGTTAATTTATTTATTTTCCCCGGTGCCCCTTTACGGTTTCCGTACCCAGCCATGGTTCCAGAAAATAGAGAACAAAATCAACCGCGCTGGTCGCTTGTTATTCTTGTCATCGGCAGAGCACTGTCAATCACGCACAGCCCGGTCAACGGCACACGTGATTGGAATGTACGTCAGCAGAGAGCAACCAATAGGTTTAGAGCCAAATGGTCCCGCCCCCAGGAACGTTTTTTTTTTTTCCTTTTTTCAGATCAACGATTTCAGACCTTCGACTGTCAGGGAGTTTCAAAACGAATGCGCGACAGAACACTGCCAATAATCACGTGACTCAAAGCTTGCGCCTGTGTGGTCAAATCTCTGAAAAGTCAGTGCTGAAAAGTCAGTTCTGAAAAAATACATTGCAATGGTGTAAATTTACACCTTTACAAGTTTTTAAAAAAAATATTCAACCTTTCAAAACTTATTTCTCAATGTATGAACACCTGTTTGCAGAATCCCATTTACAAGGTTTCAAAACCGGGAAACAATGAAATACACTGTTAGAACAGTGCCAGATTTGAAACTCTGCAAATGCGCTGGTGACATTTTTGAAACTTTGAAACTGTGTTGGTGAAAATGATGAAGAAGATAAAATAGAACACAAAATCATGTTTGCAGATGTTTTAATTTTTTTTCAGGCTATAATCTCTTTTTTCAGTGTTGCAAAACCTTTTTTACAAGGTGTTGAGTTTTCAAACCCAGACTTACAAGCCTTTGAAACTTTTTTTTTCAGGTTTGAATTATGGCAGGATACTGGCTCCATAAAAAAGGGGCGTGTACAGGGCGGAACGTGAAGCTGATTCAGCTGCGCACACTTGAAGGCACTCTGATTTATAAAGCAAAGATTGCTTAGAGGTGTGCGTACGCAGGGTTTTATAAGTCAGAATATTTTTTTGAGCACGCAAAACTTGGCTTTTGAGCGTACGTACACTTTTAGTAACGATCCCACGCACAGTTTTATAAATGAGACCCTTGATCTGTTTAAGTGGTGCGTGCATGCATGCTGCCTGTGTGTGTGCTTCGCCTGCTTGTTTCGGCACGTTGCCATAGCGATCGATTTGAGTGACGTAGCTGCTTGTGCGAAGGAGAGTTCAAGCGTTGGAGCGGAGCGCAGAAGCAGGTAACACAGAAAGACATTAACAGGCTGGTTGCAGGGTTCATTTTATAAGCCATGCTTGTCATGTCGACCATTGAATCGCCCAGATTTAGAAAAATACTAGATAAAATACCCGCGACTCGCAAGCCAACATCCGACACGAGTGTTATTCCGACATGGAATCAAAGCTCAAAATAACTTTCGAGTTCATGGATCATGTGTCCGCCACCGCGGACATTTGGTCCGCCAACAACAAAAGTTACTTAGGAATGACGGTGCACTGGATAGACAGCATTAGTTTTAAATGTGAGAAGGCTGCTCTTGCCTGCAAGAGGGTGAGAGTAAGACACAGTTACGATGTCGTAGCTTGCGAAATAGATCAGGTTCATTAAGCCTTTGGACTATCACATAAAGTTACAGCATGTGTCACCGCCGCTTAAGTGCATTTCTGTTTTAATTTTATGGGATGAACTGACCTTTATTTTTATATTTTTCATTGACCACTTCATTTTTGTTCTCATCTTTCCCAAAGCCTGTGTTTCGAAACTTGTGTGTTGCTATTGATTGACCTAACCATAGACTCCTTTATGGGAGGAGGGAGGCATATTTCTTTGTGCAGACAGGGATATTATTGTCCATGTATCTGCAGTAAATTAAGAAGCAGGAAAGTAAAGTAGTGAAGTTACTTTTCAAATGCAGTAACTAGTAAAGTAATCTCATTACAATTTACAGAAGTAACTAGTAAAAAAAATACTCTTTGAGTAACTACCCCGACACTGCTAAAATCGTGCGTGTGATTTACTTAAACGTGCGTGTAACTTACGAAAGCGCACGTGCATCTCACTAAAGTGCACGTGCGACTTACTAAAGCACGCGTGCGTGCGACTAACTTAAAGCGTGCGTGCGACCTACTTAAAGCGTGCATGCGACTAACTTAAAACGCGAGTGCGACTTAGTAAAGTGTGCGTGCGACTTACGTAAAGCGTTCGTGCGACTTACTTAAAGCGTGTGCGGTTACCCAACTTTACCCAAGCGAGGTGCGCTTTAGTAAAGCGCACGTGCAGTATAAAAAAAATAGTATAAAACAGACATGCGCTTTATAAAGAAATTCCCCCAGAAGTTGCTTGTTTATGAATGTTGTCAATTGAAGTGGTACATATTTATGTGTAGGGTTCAGAGCTGGGAGTAAGGCACACATTTGAAGTCACAAGCAAGTCTCAAGTCACTGCGATGAGAATCCAATCCAAGTCTAGTCGAGGCCCTTCCCTTAGTCAAGCAAGTCAAAATTCAGGTCAAACCGTCCATTGACACGCCACCCAATCCTTCATCCGTCTTTAGAAAAGCATTTAATGTTACCCAAGTTTACTTAAAATATTATTTCAGAACATGCCGTTTGCATGACACTGATTTGGTGTGTGAGTTGGTGTAGAGGTGGTGTATGAGGTCATGTATGAGGTGGAGCATGAGGTGGTGTACAAGGTGTTTTTTTGAGGTGGTGTATGAGTTGGTGTATTAGGAGGTGTATGATATCATGTATGAGGTGGTGTATTAGGTCATGTATGAAGTGGTGTATGAGGTTGTGTTTGAGGTTGGTGTGTGAGGTCATGTAATAGATGGTGTAGAGGTGGTGTATGAGGTGGTATTTTGAGGTGGTGTATGTCATGTATGAGGTGGTTTATGAGGTGGTGTATGAGGTCATGTATGAGGTGGTGTACGAGGTGGTGTAGAGGTGGTGTACGAGGTGGTGTATGAGATGGTGTATGAGGTGGTGCAGAGAGCAGAATCAGAATGTAGCCTGTGCTCTAAAGTAAACACACAGGAGTAAGTGATGGGCATAGTAGGCTACTTGTAATCTAAAGAAACCTATCCTTGCACTACTCCACTGAATAACTGGAGGTGACGGATCTGACATGACAAATTAACCAGCCTTCAGACTTTGACAACTGGTTGTGTAAAACTGAATTCTCAGGATGGGTACGAGGTTGTGTGTATTGATCGATGATGGGTAATAATGTTTAGAATCAATGAATTTAAGGTATTTTGAGTTGCAACCTATTCATTGTGTTTTCATTTCTAGTATGTTTGTAAATTATGTTCTTCTAATCATATCAGTTTTAAATGATTACAGCTTACTGTGGCAACCCCACTTCGTTGGCCATGGACAAGCCGCCCCAGCACCCTGACCAGCACCCTCTCCGCGGGCAGGTAGTCAACGGGAGATACCTACCGTTCAGCGCAGCTGCGCTGGATCGCTCATCAAGCGGACACGGGCAATCACAGGTATTGGGGACACCGGGGGAACGGGTTGGAGAAAGACGTTGTAGCAAAGGAACGCCGGCTGTAAGTCTAACTACAAACGTTTCCCTACAGGAGTGAGCCGGAGGCGTCGGGAGCGGATTCCCCGCCGACTCCGAGAACGGACCTGACCAGGCGGCCCCCGCACCCTTATTCCCCATTGTGGAAGAACCTAAGTTATATTCCTTTTTCCGTTTTTCTTGAGCGGGACGAAATAAATCGTTGCACTGCAACACTGTGTGAGCATCTCATTGAGAAATCCCAGCCGACGACGAGGGGGTTGCCACATTAAATAATTGTGTGATTATTGTATTTATACAAAAACTTTGTCAAACTTTCAAACTTTCTAATGCCCAGATAAATATCCTGAAAACTCTTCATGTATATGATAATTCATCGCTCCCCCTTAAGCACCACCACAGCAATACGTGATGTGTACTGTAATTGTATTGTATATTGTTAAGTATTTTAAACACATAAGCTACCCACACATAGCCACTAGGAAGTATGATCGAACACATAAGCTACCCACACATAGCCACTAGGAAGTATGATCGAACACATAAGCTACCCACACATAGCCACTAGGAAGCAGGATCTGACATATAAGTTGCAATAACTATTCCAGCCACAGAGGGCAGCACCTTTAGACAGGTGAGGAGGGCGAAACCAATACGTCACATAGGCCACGCCTACTCGGTATAAAACCAGGAACTGAAGCCAACGAGATCAGAAACATCCGGCAGTCCATACTAGGGAGTTAGGTACAGAGGCCTGCTGTTTATCGCTCACACGCGTGTCCATACAATTCCCCTCCTTTTGCTTCATAGTTACCATACCGAAATACTTTAACAAATAGAGTTAAAAGCGATCCGGATTAGACTACTTTCTTCAAGAACGCAACAATATGCATTGCGTTTTCAGGCCACTTACATATTTTAAAAGATAACAGATCCAACTTACCGAGTTTCCATGGGCGTCTTAAAACTCATGGTTCCTGTCGAGATTCCTGTAAAAAAGGAACAGAATAAAGAGACAGCCAGTGTTATGGTTGATGAGGTCCATCAACCAATAACCTTGTTGCAATTAGCGATCTTGGCGGGAACGTCAATGGACAGGTGACTCCAACACGAGCCAAAAGGAGCGTCGGAATCGACAAGTCATGTGACCGACTCCTCATGTGTTAATGCTATAAGTTAACTGCTTAGTGTCCGATTCTGCTTTGTTTCCTCATTTTGCCTTCAGAATTGAAATGATGGCTGATTAAAATCAATTTTACTCAAAATAATTATTCAATACAAAGGCACCCACACACATGCACCCAACCACGCACACGTACGCAAGCACGCTAACACACACACTTATACGTCCCAGGCTGGGCGTAGTCCTAGAATAAAATATCGCTTAGAACAGGACTACTACCTGGACCCTAATACATCATAACCATATAGCCTATATGTGTGTGTGTTAGCGTGCTTGCGTACGTTCTTTGACGAGAAGGTCCCTGATATAAGTCGGCTTAATAATAATCAAATAAAGAAGTATCATCTAAAGGTGAACATGACAATAATACAATATTAACGGCACTATTATAATGGATAAGTTTGGTTAAATAAGTGTAGCCTACCTCATTCCTGGTTGTAGGAGTGCAGCAGAGTGAACTGTCAGAGGATAAGCCCCGCGCTCCCTTTATACAGAGGAAGCGCTGAGCGCTTCCCGTTTAGTGATAAAACAGAACCTACTCAAAAACGAAACTCAGAACCGACTCAAAGACGAAACTTGGAAATGCTCCTCCTAATGTGTATAAGTAAGTCCTAAATACAGGCCAATATGCACTTATATTTTCGCATTATTTGTTTTATTTGCTTGTATTGGCGGACTTTGTTATTTGTAAAATATATGTATATCGACACAAGGATATTTTTTTGGTCCTCCTATTCCTACTGGTCCACATAGTCCTCCTAGTCCCCCTAGTCCTCCTATAGTCCTCCACCTAGCCCTCCTTGTCCTCGTGGTACCCCTAGTCCTCCTAGTCCCTCTAGTCCTCCTGGTCCCTCTAGTCCTCCTAGTCCCTCTAGTCCTCCTAGTCCCTCTAGCCCCTCCTAGTCCCCCTTAGTCCTCCTGGTCCCTCTAGTCCCCCTAGTCCTCCTGGTCCCTCTAGTCCTCCTGGTCCCTCTAGTCCTCCTGGTCCCTCTAGTCCTCCTAGTCCCTCTAGTCCCTCTAGTCCTCCTAGTCCCTCTAGTCCTCCTGGTCCCTCTAGTCCTCCTGGTCCCTCTAGTCCTCCTAGTCCCTCTAGTCCTCCTGGTCCCTCTAGTCCTTCTGGTCCCTCTAGTGCCTCTAGTCCTCCTGGTCCCTCTAGTCCTCCTGGTCCCTCTAGTCCTCCTAGTCCCTCTAGTCCTCCTAGTCCCTCTAGTCCCTCTAGTCCCTCTAGTCCTCCTAGTCCCTCTAGTCCTCCTGGTCCCTCTAGTCCTCCTGGTCCCTCTAGTCCCTCTAGTCCTCCTGGTCCCTCTAGTCCCTCTAGTCCTCCTGGTCCCTCTAGTCCTCCTAGTCCCTCTAGTTCATCTAGTCCTCCTGGTCCCTCTAGTCCTCCTGGTCCCTCTAGTCCCTTTAGTCCTCCTAGTCCCTCTAGTCCTCCTGGTCCCTCTAGTCTTCCTGGTCCCTCTAGTCCTCCTGGTCCCCCTAGTCCTCCTGGTCCCTCTAGTCCTCCTGGTCCCTCTAGTCCTCCTAGTCCCTCTAGTCCTCCTGGTCCCTCTAGTCCTCCTGGTCCCTCTAGTCCCTCTAGTCCTCCTGGTCCCTCTAGTCCCTCTAGTCCTCCTGGTCCCTCTAGTCCTCCTGGTCCCTCTAGTCCTCCTAGTCCCTCTAGTCCTCCTGGTCCCTCTAGTCCTCCTAGTCCCTCTAGTACTCCTGGTCCCTCTAGTCCTCCTAGTCCCTCTAGTCCTTCTGGTCCCTCTAGTCCTCCTAGTCCCTCTAGTCCTCCTGGTCCCCCTAGTCCTCCTGGTCCCTCTAGTCCTCCTGGTCCCTCTAGTCCTCCTAGTCCCTCTAGTCCTCCTGGTCCCTCTAGTCCTCCTGGTCCCTCTAGTCCCTCTAGTCCTCCTGGTCCCTCTAGTCCCTCTAGTCCTCCTGGTCCCTCTAGTCCTCCTGGTCCCTCTAGTCCTCCTAGTCCCTCTAGTCCTCCTGGTCCCTCTAGTCCTCCTAGTCCCTCTAATACTCCTGGTCCCTCTAGTCCTCCTAGTCCCTCTAGTCCTCCTGGTCCCTCTAGTCCTCCTGGTCCCTCTAGTCCTCCTGGTCCCTCTAGTCCCTCTAGTCCTCCTGGTCCCCCTAGTCCTCCTGGTCCCTCTAGTCCCTCTAGTCCTCCTGGTCTCTCTAGTCCTCCTAGTCCCTCTAGTCCTCCTGGTCCCTCTAGTCCTCCTGATCCCCCTAGTCCTCCTGGTCCCTCTAGTCCCTCTAGTCCTCCTGGTCCCTCTAGTCCTCCTGGTCCTCCTAGTCCCTCTAGTCCTCCTAGTCCTCCTAGTCCCTCTAGTCCTCCTGGTCCCTCTAGTCCCCCTAGTCCTCCTGGTCCCTCTAGTCCTCCTAGTCCCTCTAGTCCTCCTGGTCCCTCTAGTCCTCCTGGTCCTCCTAGTCCCTCTAGTCCTCCTAGTCCCTCTAGTCCTCCTGGTCCCTCTAGTCCCTCTAGTCCTCCTGGTCCCTCTAGTCCCTCTAGTCCTCCTGGTCCCTCTAGTCCTCCTGGTCCCTCTAGTCCTCCTGGTCTGTCTTCAGAGACTCGTCTAGTGTTTTTATCGGCGGGTAAATGGAAGAGAAGAGAAAACATTACATTTACATTGAGGGCATTTAGCAGACGCTTTTATCCAAAGCAACTTACAAGCGACTTACAATTTCTTCTGACATTTCTTCTGACAAGTGCCAAGCACTAATGATCTCTAGGTTAGTTATAATAGTAGGCCTATTATAACTAAATACAAAATACAATAGGTGTGCCAGGACGTAGAAAATACAATCAGTTGGAGGGGTGGGCAGGGGTGGTTATGCAGGGTCTAGGTCAGGAGTCGGCAACCTTTTCTTTGTAAAGGGCCATTTTTGGTTAGTAGAGTGTGGATAGCTGTATGGGGCCGCATATTTGTTGTAATAGGCTATACTTTAGCAATTAAATAGCCTGTATAGGCATATACAACAATTGGATTTATGCAATGAATACATGGAATTGCAATAAAACATAGGCCACAAAACAAGCATTTGAGTGGAGGTTGTTGGGAAAAATAGTCTGCCTAGTTACTTGAACAGATAAACTGAGACGGAGAGGAGATAAAATTGTCGGAACGAGGGCCTCGGATTTATTTAGTAAGGTGAAAAAGGTTATACTGAGCTAGAGAGCGTAAGAGATCGATCGAGCGAAAATGTCTAAGTCCCTAACAGCGCTGAGGTCGTCCGGAGCTTCGCCTCCGTAGAGGTTCTGCTTCGAATGAGCGTGATGTCCTTCAGAGTGTATCAGTCTTATGTGTTTTCTTCTAGCGAATTGTGTGTTGCGAGTTGTGGGAGTCAAGGCTGGTGTGGGGGTATCTCGAGAACACCTGCCTGGCCTTGAGCACCCCGGGCTGCGGCCGAGTGTTATCAGCAGATAGATTCGAATGAGTGTGTCCATTGTGTGAGCATCTGACGGCCTCTATTGTTGGGACATGTCTTCACCATGGGCCTTAACGTGTGCCTATATCTGTACTGTATATGTGGTGTGTTTGTTAGGTTATTTTGGCCATCATATCCCCCTCAAGTCGTTGCCAGACGACTTCACTTACTAGGGATACGAGGGGCCGGACCTCAGCGCGTACCAACAAAACAACGACAAATCAACACCATAGAAAATAACAATCAAAATCAACATCATAGAAAAAATAAGAATCAAAATGAAGTCGTCACCAGACGACTCTACGTGCTTGAGATACAAGGGGTCAGTCGATGGCAGAAACTAAGTGATTAAACAGCATGAGGGTCAATACAGGGCTGGCTCGGGGCACGGGAATCTCTAAAGAACCACGGAATAGTCCTGAGCGTCATCACGGGCAGGTGGACGCAACGCGCCACCTGAGCATTAGACCCTTTTATACAACTGCGCTCAGGACCTCGTCTGATGACTGGGCAATCAAAGGCCCCTGGAACTATGCCCGCGTACCTCCCCGAGCCCCATACAGTGGAACAGCAATACAAGAAGCAACATTCGAGTTCCCGTCGAAACCAACCAACGCCGGGAAAACCAGACTTGCTGGAAAAACCCGGGCCAGAGGTGCAGACATGGGCGTAGATACGGGAGCGGCTAAAAACAGTGAAGCGTACAGAAGAGAATACAGCCAGGGGCGCCCTCAAGCCTTAAGGGAACGGGCCGCAGCCCCTGGTACCGGAACGCGGATCCTTGTCACGAGTGGTGTGGGTGTGTGCCATGTCGGAGGGAAGGGGGGGAGGGACTTCACCGATAGGCGTCTGGGCCAGCAGGGGACTCGCATGGGCAGGGGGAATCGTCCTCATAGTCAGGGGCTGTGGGCTCCAGGCCCCCCTCGCCGTCGGCCTGGTCAGGGAAATCCATCAGGGGCATGAGGGGAACTGCTTCGGAGTAGGGAGGGGGCTGGGGGCTCTCTTTCTGGAGGGCCGTGGTGATGAGGCGTGAGCAGAGTGTGCGGGCGCACGGGATGCAGCAGCACCCGCAGCAGACCAGAACCCCGGCAAAGCAGGCCAGGGATGACAAGAGGGCCAAGAGCAGGCCCTTCCATTTCCCGAACGCGTCGGTCATCCATTTCTCCATGGGGTTATCGATTCCAGAGTCCTCTGCCATCTGGAGGGAGAGAGCTCGAAGACCGGCTAGGGCCCTTGTCACCGATCCATCAGGGGCCGTGTTGTTGGGGATGAAGTACAACATGTGGTTCCTAGCATTTGGCACACCCCCCCTCGCTCTGCCAGTAACATATCCAAGGCTAGCCTATTCTGATAGGTCATCCGGGAAGTGGCATCTAATTGTTCTGCTAGCCCCTTGACTGCATCCTCTGTAAAATTGACAAACTGATTGCTGATTGTAGTATATGTACTTCATCCAATCTACATTTTTGTTAATAGTGGACCACCAAAACAGAATTGATTCAAACCCTGCCGCTATTTGATTGCATCATGTGGCTGTTGCTCCTGGCTCAGCTGGATGTGGTCCTGAGTAGTTGGTCGGCTCCGGGCATGTCTGCATCCGGCTCCTCCTCCGGCTCTGGAACTTTGTGTTTCTCTTGTGGGAATATAAACTCATGTATAGCAGTTAGTTGTCATACATATTTTCTTAATTCTATTTCTAATTGCTCTAATGGAAGTCCCTTATGGGGCCCTCGAAATGTAGGTGAAGGCATGGGTCAACCCGTTAGCATTTCATGCAAGGTTAGATGAGTCATTCTGTTAGCTTGCATGTGATAATTCATTAGTGCTAGTGGTAGTTCATCTAAACCAATTCAATTGAGTCAAAAGTCTGATTACAGTATCCACACTTTGATTTAATTTCTCACTACTTCCCTCCTTGCGCATTGCCAACGCCATGCACATTAAATGATAAGCAAACCTAACAACGCTGTTGGTGCAACCAAATTTGAAGTCCCTAACCTCAACTATCTTTAAATAAAACCAATCTATTGGGAAGGGATAACAAAGCCTGTATATCCAAAACCAAATGTCGACATTGATGGGTTTATCATCAGCCGCCTTGAAACCACGCTGTTCCCGAAGTTTAACAAAGTCATGTACTGAACTGAAAACGATACACGAGTCAGTATATACCGCAAAGGTTAAATAAATGAAAACGCAACTTGCCCTGTTCTAAATCCACCACTTCCGCTGCCTGAGCTGACATATCTGACTCTTATTCCTCCTCTACCTTCCACCAACCGGCTCTTCCTATGATGGTTGCAGCTCGTCACTTCATGATCAAGTGAGCCAGTGCTCACAGTGACTCTGCCAAGTAATCGTGACTGTGCCTGTCTTAGGTTGTCCCAGATGTCAAGGTGGGATCTTACCCGTCACTGGCCAACCAGCCTTCCATACTGGCTTATTGTAGAAAGCCGTGCCTAGGATACAATCAGTCCCCACCAATCTGGTGGTATAGATTGCAAAGTGGAGGGATGGAGACAGAGTCTTCAGTCCCAGTTACCCATGCAGCCAAGTGTGTGTGTAATGGGTACACATCAGGGCGATTATTCTGTGTGTGCGTGGAGGGGGGGTGGCTGGATGATGGGCCGAATCCAAAAGTAACTTATCAGAGTTAAAAGTATCATAATATCAAATGCTAACATTTTATCAAAGCGTTAGTTAGTTAGCAGTAGTAGTGGCATTTGAAGGGTAAACCCACTACGTCTGAATGTAAATTGAGAACCTAGCATGTAGGATCCCTTCCCAGCAGATGTAGCGCTAATCCATCTGTTGTCCTTAACCAAAGAGATGTAAAAAGAAAAATCACAATATTAAAATTTGCATGTTCAATAACACTTCTGTGTTAACCGTTTCTGAAAAGAATTCCCTTCATTATTCTACCCGATTGTCCTACACTAACTATTTAAATTGGATGACTTAATCTTCTTTTATTCTACCAATTGCTCGCATTTGATGTTGTCCACCCTTTGATTCACTCCTATGTACCCAACACGTCCCTCCGTGTTGTCCTTATTTGCTCTACCTTTCGCATACCATATCAAACGTGCATACGACTTGTTCTAGTAAAGTAAAACCCAGTTTTACCTTTACGTATTCATAGTAAAATTCATAGTCCCCGACATGGTCATTACTATTTCCAAAACAGTTTTTTTTAGCTATGCAAGTCCCTGACCTGCCTAAACCATTACATAAACAGTATTTATCATTATATTTACCTAATTTTTTGTTGGTCAACATCAAATCGATACATTATTTCCATTTTCTAATCATGACTGACTTGAATTCTCACCGTATGAACCCGTGATCGCCCACTCTCCCGGAGCCCCCCATGAGCCCCACCGTCACCTCTCCAGAACCCGCAGGAACGATCAGTCAGTCGACGTGTGGCTCGGAGGCTCCCGAGGAGAGCCACAATCCTACTTCTGACACCAAGTCAGTGGAGGGAATTCTGAGCCAGGTCAATCAAAACTGTCTAAACTAGGTAGAATAAAGAGTCATCCAAACTCACAACAATTATGCTCATACATCTGGGTATTAAAGGTACGGTGATATATAATAACCAAAACAAAAACTGAACCTAAAGTAAAAATTCACAAGTTAGTTATTGGTCGGCACAAATGTTATCGTAATCAATCATAACAACGACTATTTCCTAATTAACCTTATTGTTTTATCTGAAGTATGCTTTCAATATCCCTCTTGTAGTCCACCAGGGGAGTAACCTCCATTGTCTCGGTGGCCCTGACACCCACGAGAAGACATGCACACATGGTATATTTATCTTCCATTTGTTTTGTATTTTTATTATTATTATTATTATTATTATTATTTTATTTTTATTGATTTTTTTATTGATTTTTTTAATATATATATATATTTGTAATAAAAGTACGACCAAAGATTCATCACAACATGCATCAACTAACAACAAAACAGGCATACTGGTAAGTATATTACTGAATATAAGTGCAGGTGCAAAGCCATGTTAAATAGCCTACACATAGACGTGATTATATGAGCACGCGTGCCTGGGTGCACTGTTTAATGTCATGTGATCATGCGCAGAATAAACGGTCCGAATAGTTCCCCGACCAAAGAGTTGATGGCGGCTGTGTGTGTTTTTCTCCGGTGAATATTTGAAATGTCTAACGTAACAGGTTATGGGCCCAGTCATGCAGGCCAAAGATGGTTTAGACTTTTATTCGACGGCGATGAGAAAAACTATGAACTATGGGAAACGAGGTTCCTCGCGCACATGGAGTTACGCGGGCTCGGAGAAGTCATCACGGAGGACCCGAAGATAGACGGGGAAGACGAAGAAGCCCTCGCAGAAGACGAGACCAAGAACGGAGAGGCATATGCAGAGCTGGTGCAATGCCTAGACGACAAGAGTTTATCCTTGGTAATGAGGGACGCAAAACGTGATGGAAGAAGAGCGCTGGAGATTCTCCGCGAGCACTACGCGGGAAAGGACAAACCGCGCGTCGTGAGTTTGTACTGTGAACTTTCCTCGCTCCATAAGGCTAGCAATGAAACGGTAACTGATTACATAATTCGAGCAGAAACTATATTCACGTCATTAAGAAGAGCAGACGGGCATATTAGTGATGGGCTTCAGATAGCAATGGTAGTAAAGGGGCTACCTGATACATATAAGCCATTCGTCGTCCACATCACCCAGACAAATGACATTGTAACGTTCAGCGAGTTTAAAACGATACTCAGAAGTTATGAGAGCACTGAAAAATATGGGCAGAGTGATGGAAATGTAGAAGAAGACAACGTGATGAAGACTGGCGGCGCAACATGGCCACGTGGAAGAGGAAGAGGAAAGAAAATGAACCTGGCTGATGTCGAGTGTTACACATGTGGTAAAAAGGGACACATGGCAAGGACATGTCATGACGGATTCCAAGCGAGAAGGGTAGAACGAAAATGGGACACACCACAGCGAGGCAGAGGGCGCGGCCGAGGACGAGACCGTGAGTATGTGAAGAAAGCTGATGGAGAAACGGAGGCAGAGCCGACATCGTTCTGTTTCTTTAAAATAAGTGACTGTCCGACACAACGAGGAAACAAGAAGGGCCTCATGGTCGACTGTGGCGCCACAACACACATGATCAACGACCCCAACAAGTTCATGACAGTTGATGAGAGCTTCCGACCCGAAGACCACACGATCGAGCTTGCCGATGGAACCAAGGTGAGCGGGATGGCGAAGATGAGGGGAGACGCCGAAGTCTACCTACTGGACAGCGTGGGACGACGGGTGAAGACGAGGCTCAAGCAAGCACTCTACATCCCATTTTTTCCTCAGAACATCTTTTCAGTCAAAGCGGCGACAGCTCACGGAGCCGAGTTTCGTTTCAAGAACAATGATGATGGCTGATCCACAAAGACGGTACCAAGTTCAAAATGGATGTGTATGGTAGGCTGTATTACCTTAGCACAGTAGAAGATGAAAACAGTGATGAAGTGAAGGGGTGTTATGACATTCAAACGTGGCATAAGATACTTGGTCATTGTTATTTTGATGATGTTTCAAAACTAGAAAAGGTGGTAGAAGGGATGGTGATAAAAGGGAAACATGACAAGTCCAATACAAATTGTGAAATATGCACACAGGGCAAATTTACACAAAACAGAAACAGACAGGCAGACACAAAAGCTACAACTGTACTAGAATTAGTACATACAGACCTATTCGGTCCAATAGAACCAGCTGATAAAGATGGGTACAGATATGCTGTAACATTTACTGATGATCACAGTGGGATGATTTTTCCATACTTTATCAAAGTAAAGAGTGACACGACAAAAGCTACTGAAAAATTCATAGCAGATGTAGCTCCATATGGAAAAGTAAAGTGCATAAGATCTGATAACGGTACAGAGTTTACCGGGCAGGAGTTCCAATCTTTACTTAGGAGTAAAGGGATAAGGCACGAGACTAGTGCACCCTACTCTCCTCATCAGAACGGAACTGCAGAGAGGGGTTGGAGAACCCTATTTGAGATGTCACGATGCATGCTATTGGAGAGTAACCTCCCAAAGCAATTATGGACATATGCTGTACAGACAGCAGCTCAGATCCGTAACAGGTGTTACAGTAACCGACTAGAGCAGACACCTTACCGTGTTTTCACAGGAAAAACACCTAACCTTTCTAATATGAAAATATTTGGCTCTGAATGCTACACATACAAGCAGGATAAGAAGAAGCTGGATTCTAGGTGTGCAAAGGGAATCTTTGTAGGCTATGATAAATATAGCCCATCATATAATGTCTATTATCCTGAGACAGGAAAAGTCCTTAAACATAGGCTGGTGAAATCCATCAACAAAGGTAACGCAGATAGCCAGACTCAGACAGATCATGACATGGGGGACAACATTGAGTGTTATGGAGATACACCACCAAAGATAGCCAACCAGGGTCAGGAACAACCTAAGGGGTGTAAAGAACCCAGTGTTGAGACTGCTGAGACAAGTCCCACTCAGACAGATAATACTCAGATAGAACAGGAAGAAAGCAGGTATCCTACCAGGCAAAGGAAGGCTCCAGACCACTTAAAGGAGTACCAGTGTAAAGCTGAGTGTAACAATGATGATGATGAAAATGTTGATTATTTCTACAGAGTGACTTATGGTGTACCTAAAACACTTAGAGAGGCTATGGACTCTAAGAAGTCAAAAATGTGGGCTGATGCAATGGAAGAGGAGATGACCTCTTTAACAGAGAATGAGACTTTTACTCTGACCCCACTGCCACGGGGCAAGCGAGCAGTGGGAGGTCGCTGGGTATATGCAGTAAAAGAGACGTTTGCACGTTTCAGATGGATCTGAAACGTGCAAAGCCCGATATGTCGCAAAGGGTTATGGCCAAGTGGAAGGGATTGACTATAATGAGACTTTTTCACCAACAGCCAACATGACCTCTGTCCGAGCTTTGCTGCAGGTGGCTGTAAAAGAAGATCTCATCCTACATCAAATGGATGTGAAGTCTGCTTACCTCCATGCTCCGATGGACTGTGAGGTATACATGGAACAACCAGAAGGTTTTGAAATCAAGTCAAAAACAGGAGAACACTTGGTATGTAAACTCAACAAGTCACTGTATGGGTTGAAACAGTCCGGGCGTAACTGGAACATGTTACTACATGATCGTCTTATAGGGAATGGTTTTGTGCAAAATGGGGCTGATCATTGTGTTTACAGCAGAGAATCTGAGAAGGAGAAAGTGATTCTATTAGTATGGGTAGATGACTTACTCATAGCGGCAAGTAACAACACCTCACTCAATGGTGTAAAAGAGATGTTGAAGAGGAGGTTTAAGATGAAGGATATGGGTCCACTTAGACACTTCCTGGGTATCGACTTTAAACAGAGTGAAGGAGAGATCAAAATGACTCAAAAGAGACACATAGAGAGGATGTTGATAAGGTTTGGAATGTCTGAATGCAGACCAAGATCAACCCCATGTGACCAGAAGCTGCATTTTGACACTGAGGGTGAAGTTATTGACTCAACAGGCTATAGAGAGATAGTAGGCAGCCTGATATACATTATGACATGTACTAGACCTGACCTGAGCTGGGTTGTGAGTAAATTATCACAATACCTAGCGGAACCAAAACAACAACATTGGGCTACATCCAAACACCTACTCAGGTACTTAAAAGGTACTATAGACCAAAAACTACACTTCAAGAAAAGTGATGAAAACCTACAACTTGAGGGATATAGTGATGCTGATTGGGCAGCCGATCAAAATGACAGGAGAAGCACAACTGGATACTGCTTCAGCTTAACTGAAAATGGTCCAGCTATATCTTGGAAAAGTAGAAAACAGCCTACAGTGGCACTGTCAACTTGCGAAGCGAAGAGTATATGGCACTAGCAGCCACTACTCAGGAGAGTATGTACCTTGTACAACTACTAGCAGGAATAGACAGCAGCAACCAGCATGTACCAGTGAAGGTATACGAGGACAACCAGGGGGCGATAGCTTTATCAAAGAACCCAGCATGTCGACAGAGAAGCAAACATGTAGATATAAAGTATCACTTTATAAGGTCTGCACACAAAGAAGGGAAAATAGCTATAGAATACTGCCCTACTGCAGACATGGTAGCTGATGTCCTTACCAAACCAGTGGTGAAGGCTAAGCTTGAGAAGTTCAAGAGGTATTTGTTTGGAGAGTGAAGGGTACTGACAGATGTAAAGTTTTTATTTTGTTATTAACATTGTCAATGAGCCAAATGTTTATTATATATTATTATATTCTGGAGTTCTGTAAAAAAAAAAAATAATAATAATAATAATTGTTTTGTTTACTATTAGAGGGAGCTATAAACATGTCATTGAGTGGGAGTGTTAAGTATATTACTGAATATAAGTGCAGGTGCAAAGCCATGTTAAATAGCCTACACATAGACGTGATTATATGAGCATGCGTGCCTGGGTGCACTGTTTAATGTCATGTGATCATGCGCAGAATAAACGGTCCGAATAGTTCCCCGACCAAAGAGTTGATGGCGGCTGTGTGTGTTTTTCTCCGGTGAATATTTGAAATGTCTAACGTAACACATACTGTACAATAATCTGAGGTCTCAGGTGGGAGTTCGCCCTGCGCCTCACTTCATTCTCTAAAGGTTCGCATGGAGAAGTCCGCTGGGTGGCTAAGATCAGGAGTTCTTATATTTGTTTTGGGTTCTTGAGGGCAGCTGTCCCCCAATAAACCAAAACCTTGTCAACCAGATGGTAATCTATCAATTTAAGTTCCTTAGGATGTCATAAATAAGTGGTCGCAGCCGTTCCTTATCACATGCGTCTCTGCGCTCCCCAGGGGAAAGGAAAACAGGCCCAAACCAACAGAAGATAACACAGGAACAGAATGAGAACAGATTGCATTACCAACCACAAAGGCTTACCTTTTAAACGACCCCGCAGAATAACAGGGTGACAAGACCATACACGGAATAGTATACAAAACCTAAGTTCATAAAGAAAAACATAGCATGTAGATTCTCCATCACACTCAGGATGGATTTTGGATAACATTTTATCATACTTATTTAGTCTAATTTTATATTGCAGATTATTATCTCTAGATTATACGATCACTTTTAATAAAATGTCTTATTACAGCTATCCCTCAGGAAATATCTAATTTGTGTTGTCATATTGGTACTCAAACCTCGTCAGGTCTGTTGAACTGTGCATTTCTACCGCGCTTTCTCAGAGTCCCCTAAAGGGGGGGGGTTCTTCTTTCTTTTGTGAGGCGGGATTACCCCAGATTACCCCAGAATTCTTTAACAAGAATCCCCAGCACTGGTTACCCCTGAACTTCTGTGGACGAGCGGTATGCATGCTATGGACAACTTTAAAGGCTAATTGTTGATGTTATGGAGTCTAGATAATTGTCCCTAAATCCTGTGATCACCATGCAACTCTAATACTCCAATACAGGGATCTCCCTTGATTTATTACCCCTGGTTCGGTCCCTCCCTTGGTAGGTCCTCTGCCGGTTCTGGAATCCGGCTGTTCTAATTATTGAATACAAGATCATGCATGCATATTGGTGGTACGATATTGTATCTATTGCGATCGCTCCAACTGAGGCAATAGTTGACCCGTGAACATGTCATGCAGTGTTATTCTGATGTTTGTATGTAGCAGCTGATTAGTGCAGAAATTAACCCAATTAGATTACATTTTTTCAAAAAATGTATTATAATTGAATTATAGTAGTTGAGCTCCTAACTTCCTCCTTGTTCACCGGTGAAAACCATTCGCATTATTTATTATTTGAACTTATTATTTTAGTAGTTAATCCCCGTGTCTATTTTAACCATCCTGGTTCTCTCATAGTAATGTTCGTAACACAACCAGTGTCTAGTGCACTCCTGTCATGATACACAAAACACACGAAAACAGACAGACGGGCCCAGCAATCTGGAAGAAAGTAATGTTTGTGGGTGTTAGATATTCTTCACTGCTTATACCGCCAATTCCTGAAGAGAGAGAGAGAATATTTAGAATAATGTAAACAATTAAAATGATGAGTGATGGGCATCCTTCACTGTTTATATTGCCACTTCCTGAAGAGAAAAGAGAATACATTTAGAAAAAAAGAAAATTGCAAACTTTTGCAGATTGTTAAAACAATTAATGTTGGTGAATCAAAACACAGTAATTATGGTATATTCAAAATACATGCGTGTTCTGCAGATATTAACTAGGGAATGGCTCACCTTATCTCAGCAGTCTCACACACACACACTCAAACAAATACAAAAACGGACAATCTGGTCCTTACACATAGCTAGGTGTTTAGGGTGGAAGGGAGTGAGGGGAAGAGAGAACAATAAGAAAAAACCTTCAACTTGACTAATAATAGAAAGAGGCTCGGCCTCCTTTCAACTAAATGAATACTACTGTCATTAAGAGGGAGTGTTTGAAGGTACAAACTAGGTGTGTAAGGGTGGTGCTCCCTAAGTCGCAGGCCAGTGTGATCTGCAGGGAACCCATGAGGTCCCTGCCTAATAGGTTGATGGGGAATGGGGGGTGTATAGGAACGAATGAGATCCTATCTGTTCCAGTATGTACAAGTCAAGTGGGGTTTTGAACGTCTGTTCCATGGGTTACCCTAATGTTGTAAGGCAAACTCGGGCTCACCTGGTGGGGGCAGACACTTAAGGGGATTCTGGGGCAGGGTGTGGGGAAAGCAGTAGTAGTACGCTTCTTGGAGAGCAGGGAGTCGCCTAGTTGGGACTTATAATAGTCCTCTTCTTGTGGTACAGGGGGAGATGTTGAGATAGAACTGGTAATAGTTCTCTTATCAACCAGTGGTGGGAGGTGTTGAGAGGGGGGGGGCTTGGCTACAGAGACTATGAAGAACTCCAAATATGGTGGTGGGCGACCGCAAATGCATCGAATGGGAGGACTACATATATGGGGGACGGGGACTACAAATATGGAAGAACTGTAAATAAGGCAGACGGGGACCGCAAATATATTGAATGGGAGGACTACAAATACGGGGGGAAATCTCGGGGCCTGACAACTATACGGAGTCCCTGTCCGTGGTTCTGAAGCAACCGTCCACTCTCAGAAGAACACGCTGTCTATCGCTACCTCTAACAGACTAGAAGGGGGGAAAAATGGTCCCTCTCGCTCGTCCTCCCACTTTTAGCTCTCCTTGTCTATCTCTCTCGCTCTCTCTCTCTCACACAAACACACTCACCCAAACGCACGTTGACACATACACGCTGACACGCACGTACACACTGACGCACACAGCTTCTCTAACTCGCACAAAGGCACACACAAGCACACGTTGAGACATACACACTGAAACGCACGTTGACAATGACGCACACAGCTTCTCTCGTACACACAACGATACACAAACATTAATATGAGCAGATCATAAAGTCAGACGCCCAAACTCCACTGGCAGCCAGGAGACTTGCTCCTCTATCTGCTAAAGTGCACCTCTCACACACACACATACACAGCCTCTCATACACATGCACCCTGTCGCTCTGATTTTCTCTCTCTGTTACTCACACGTACACACACTGCACTGCTATTTGAATCAGGTTCAGGAATATCATGTAATTATATTTTTGTATTAAACATGAGCATTTACTATTTTTTCGTTGTGTTTAAGTACAAAATAAATCAACAATAATACATTTCAGATGACCCACTCGCACACACACACACACACACACACACACACACACACACACACACACCCACACTCATACAAACACACAGACCCACACTGCCTGCTAAGAGATGTGCGGCCAGCTGCCACACCTCAATATCCAGAGGACAGTCCCGTCTGTGAAGGTGGGGCCGAGAGGTCTCTTTCTATCCCTGTCTACGTCGGTCAATGTATTTGTCCGTCAGCTACCGAATATACCATGTCTCTTCCTGCCTATTCCACGTCGCGCGGGCTCACCTCGTTCGTGTTTTTACTATTATTCTAATTGATAAAAATATTATTATTATCTATTTATTTATTTTGATTATTATTACCTTTTAGTATTTTAGGTCTCCTTATACGGACCTTTTAGTGTTAGTGATAATGTTAGTATTTGTTCTCTAGGTCTCCTTATAAGGACCTTTTAGATCTCCTTATACGGATCTTTTAGAGTTACTTTTAATGTTAGCATTTGTTCTCTAGGTCTCCTTATAAGGACCTTTTAGATCTCCTTATAAGGATCTTTTAGAGTTACTTTTAATGTTAGTATTTTAGACCTTAAGGGTCCGCTACGCTCTTTACCTGGTCAAGGGGGTTTCCCGCCTCCCAAGACGATACGATCTGTTACGCTTTTCTGGTAGGGTGGGGCTTTGGCAGGTTAACACTACGTTGCAGTTAGATTTCTCCCCGTGGGATGTCCCGTAGCAGACCGTTCTTAGAGTCTCACCTCCTAATGTGGTTCCTATATAACTATGCAGAGTTTGGATTTTATCAACAGGTTCTGCCTACCTTTTCTTTGGGCCCGAGGTGAGACTCCAGGAATCGGTCCGGCGCTCCGGGGTCCCGGGGTGTCCTCCTCTACGTCCTCAGTGGTTTTCCCAGTCACGGTCCAAATCTTAAAGTATCACGTCGGGGTCACCATTTTTGTTGGGGAAAATAGTCTGCCTAGTTACTTGAACAGATAAACTGAGACGGAGAGGAGATAAAATTATCGGCACGAGGGCCTCGGATTTATTTAGTAAGGTGAAAAAGGTTATACTGAGCTAGAGAGCGTAAGAGATCGATCGAGCGAAAATGTCTAAGTCCCTAACAGCGCTGAGGTCGTCCGGAGCTTCCCCTCCGTAGAGGTTCTGCTTCGAATGAGCGTGATGGCCTTCAGAGTGTATCAGTCTTATGTGTTTTCTTCTAGCGAAATGTGTGTTGCGAGTTGTGGGAGTCAAGGCTGGTGTGGGGGTATCTCGAGAACACCTGCCTGGCCTTGAGCACCCCGGGCTGCGGCCGAGTGTTATCAGCAGATAGATTTGAATGAGTATGTCCATTGTGTGAGCATCTGACGGCCTCTATTGTTGGGACATGTCTTCACCATGGGCCTTAACGTGTGCCTATATCTGTACTGTATATGTGGTGTGTTTTTTAGGTTATTTTGGCCATCGATGTTACATCTAACAAGAAATGAGGGAGAAGAAATCAGGTTTTTAAGTTGAAATTGAGTAGGCCTAGCTCTTCGGTTTCAGTCCATGTTTGTGCAAATGAGGTGAATATCATTGCATCATAGAAAATAACAACACTGGTAAACATTTCAAACAATTGAATTATGACTGTCCAGTTCAGTGCTAAGTAGTCCTATTGCATTGATTCCCAGCAACACTTGCGGCCTGCATGAGCAAAAATCTATATAAAACCTTACAACTTCCTAGAATGAATGAGATAATCAAACACCCCCTACCTTTCTCATCAAGTTTCATGGGATTTTTGTTTCTGAATTTCATTGCAGAGCTTCTGAATATCAGGGCTGTATGATGTTGTTTTCAGCTTATATATGTTTTGCCTTCTTTGGATCCATAGCTAGGTGATTTTAGCAAGCTATCCACTCAGAAAATAGGCGCCAGGATAGTCTTGCAATGCACAACTCATGCTGAAAAAACATTTTTCATGCCATATACAAGCAATATATTTTTACAAATTGATGATGTATGGTTGACTTTGGCCTACAACAATCATAGGAAAAAGTATCCCATAAATGTTAATTTCGAGTTATGGCCAAAGGGCCATAAGGGCGGCGCCAAAGGGCCGCATGCAGCCCGCGTTCCGCAGGTTGCCGACCCCTAGTCTAGGTGAACTCTGAACAAGTGAGTCTTGAGTCTTTTGCCGAAGCTTGTGAGCAACTCTGTGGTCCAGACATCGGAGGGAGCTCGTTCCACCACTGCGAGCTCCCTGCCGATGTCAGGACCGCAGAGTTGCTCACCACCTCACTAGATGATGCTGTGGTCGTTCCTCCTCCACCTCACTAGATGATGCTGCCTAGTCCCCCTTAGTCACCCTGGTCTTTCTAGTCCCCCTGGTCCTCCTAGTCCCCCATGTCCTCCTAGTCCCCCTGGTTCTCCTAGTCCCCCATGTCCTCCTAGTCCCCCTGGTCCTCCTAGGCCCTCTAGTCCTCCTAGTCCCCCTGGTCCTTCTAGGACCCCTAGTCCCCCTGGTCCTCCTAGGACCCCTAGTCCTCCTAGTCCTAGAGGATGCTGTGGTCGTTCCTCCTCCACCTCACTAGAGGATGCTGTGGTCGTTCCTCCTCCACTAGATGGTGCTGTGGTCGTTCCCCCTCCACTAGATGATGCTATGATCGTTCCTCCTCCACTTCACTAGACGGTGCTGTGGTCGTTCTTCTTTGTGTCCCGGGTATCAGATCTCTGCTGCTCGGGGTTCCTCTTGGATTTTGTTGTCAATAGGGATGGGGGGGTGGGGGGCGTTGACAGCGGTCTACATATTACTCCCGTTTAACCTGGCATTTTAAGAAATAAACCGTGGATTGTGTTCTCCAGCCTCACCATTCATGCGTAATATGCGGTATGTACTTGTGTGTTTTTTGTCCTGCTGATGTGGAGCTTTACGCCAGATCTCACATTCTGACACAATGCGGAGAGTTCACTGCACGGTTGACGTTTCGATTCATTTCTTGGTGATGCGGATAGAGACGTGATGTGTCCATAGAGTAAAGCCGCCACTTTCCTCATCCTTATGGTTGCAGATTGCACGATGCTTGTTAAAGTCGACGACAAAGACGCTGGACGTTGTTCAGAATGTGGATGTAAATTCAGACTACGGAAGGAGCAGACCCCGTTGGCCCCCTCCACCCCTCCAGCCGGGAGAGGACGGCACAGAACCGACGACCCCTCCAGATGCCCGTCCTGTCTCCGGTCCCCCCCGGGACGCCGCCCCCAGAGGCGCCTCCGCCCGGACCCTCACAGCTGCCCTGACTGTGACAAGACCTTCATTTCCCTGACCCACTTGACTGTTCACCTCGCTTCTCACAGCAAGGGGAGGAAGTTCAAATGCGGGACTTGCGGCAAGTCCTTCCATCAGTCCTCCCACCTGGTGGCTCACAAAATGATCCACAGCGGGGATCGGCCCTTTAAGTGCCCGGTGTGTGGGAAGAGCTTTGGCCGGGCCTCGCACCTCAAGACCCACCAGCGGCTCCACACGGGGGAGAAGCCGTACACATGCTCCTACTGCAGCAAAGCCTTCTCTCAGAAGGCTGGGCTGATGGCGCACGTTCGCCTGCACACGGGGGAACGCCCTTACAAGTGTGACAGGTGTGGGGATGCCTTTCGCTCCCTGTCCAACCTGCTGTGCCATAGAGCGCAGGAGTCCCCCGAGCCTGCCGCGCCCCCGCCGGGGTCCATTCCCACGGCCCGGCAGCGCCACGCCCCGCTGGACCCGCCCCCCGAGGTCCTGGACCCGCCCCCCGAGGGCCTGAACTGTGGGGTCTGCTGTCGCACCTTTGTGCGCTCCTCTTATATACGGCTGTACGTGCGCCTCAAAAAGGGCCAGCGACCCTACCACTGCAAGGTGTGTAACAAAACCTTTGTCAAGATGGATACCTTTATCAGCCACTGTGATAAACACTTGAGGCATAACAAGGTCAAAGGTGGGAGCGAGGAGGTTAAAGAGAAAGTGGTCAAAGCTCCCTTGTTTGTCCCACTGTCCCGACTGCCTCCCCTGCCTCCGCCCTCCCCCAGCGGGGCCCTCTCCTCGGAGGTCACCACGCGCTCCAGATCCAGGGCCAGGGTTAAGATGGAGCCGTGACCACGTGAAGTACAGCTAATGGCTTCTCCAACCGACCACATGAGACTGAGGTCATGTTCATGTCTTGGGTCCTCATGGTAAACATAGATCATTTTTAGCTGTACCCATCAGATGAACGTCAACATGTGATTCAGAAGAACATAGCCAGATACTCTCATAAGAAGGTCCCCAAGATTTCATTTTATGTCTTCCAGCCAAGTGTCTGGAGATGCCTACTAGAACACACCTTCTTTCTTCTGCAAGTTTTTGTTATTTGTGTTTAAGAAACATAGTATTTCAAACAAATGTATTGCATTTCATTACTTCAGTACATGAATAGATTGACTGACATGCCGCCTATTATGTTAGCAATGCGGATACAGTGAAATTATTTTTAAGTTCATATTTCTAATTAGAAATAGCAGTTAACAGCACTTAACTGGCACTTTTTAACCTGACACCTAAAATCCTTGTTAAATTAAAATGGTATTTTGTACCATGAATGAATTGTTGCATGTGCTTATTTTCAATACATATTGCTGTGATTTCAATAAAAATGTAAAACAATGAATACAAGAAAAAAAACATGCATTGTTTCTTCATCCATGACCATACAACTGTCTTGAACGTCAAAGGAGTTAGAAACTAGTCTATTCTGTTTAATTTAATAAATCTAACTGTCTTCAATTTGTGTGATGAGTTAACACTTCTGCATCCTATACAATGATTGTTTGCTGATCCAACATGTACGACTGTGTAATTAAATAGAATCTGTAAGATATGGGGCAAAATGGGTTTTCTCAGAAGGTTGGCTGGCGTCTCCATTAGAGATAGGTGAGAAGCTCAGCCATCTGGGAGGAACTTGGAGTAGAGCCGCTGCTCCTCTGCTTAGAAAGGAGTCAGTTGAGATGGTTCATCTGGTAAGGATGCCCGATGGGCGCCTCCCTAGGGAGGTGCTCCAGGCACGACCAGTGGAGAGGAGACCTCGGGGATTCCCCCATTAGAGCTGGTTCATGTGGCCCGGGAAAGGGAAGTCTGGGGCCCCCTGCTGGAGCTACTGCCCCCCCGCGGCCCGGCCCGGATAAGTGGCTTTGAAGATGAGGAGGATGAGTAACACATGATGTAATTTATTCATCCCATCGCATCCCGGCAGGGTTGTCGATGTAAGGCTGTTTGTCTCTCAGCTGAAAGGTTCCGGGTTCAAAACCCCAATGTCGACACACTAGCCACCCTTGAGCAGAAGTAATAAGCAAACAGTTTTTAACTTCAGTTATCCTTTTTCTACAATTATTTGAACAGATGTAAACATTAATTCAAATGGGGCTGACATGGATTGCTTGATTAGCTAATTTCATAGCAATGCAGGTATTTTATAAAAAAAAAAGTATTATATTGTAACAGCAAAACAACACCGACCAATAAATTGTCTTTGCCCACGAATGCAAAGATATGATCTAATCACACAATTTCTATCACTTCATGTTGACAACCTTTATTGCATACAATAACAATGCAGATATCCTAACCCTAACCCTTCTTCCATCCCTCCATTAAAACAGATCAGCACAAACGGTTCTGGTTCCCAAATTCCCATCCTTAATGTTGTAATACAGAATATTTCAACTAGCTTGAGATGATGTCGACATATCTGTAGTCAATCCTAAATCGCTAGATTTCAATAATGTTATAAATCATAGTACACCCCACCAACAATATTTTCTACAAATAAGAGAGGATATCCAGCCCGTCCCTCTCTCTTTATCTAAAGACCCTTACTGTGGCTCCCCATACGGTGCTCCTGCTCCCTGCCCGCCGAGCTACGCTGACTCCCTCCTTCTTTGTGAACAGCCGGTTAGAGGACACAATATGCATTTCATGTTTTGAATTGTGAAAGACTCCCTTCTACTAACTGGGAGTGGCTCCATCTTCCACATTGGGACCTTAAGATGCCTGTTTGTGAGTGTTTGGGTGAGGTGTGTCGTCTCCGTGTTTATGGGGCACGGCCCTGGGGTTCAGACCTCCTTCCTCTTGGACTTCAGGAACGGCTGGTGGAGAACATCATGGAGACGCTTTGCCTGCAGACACACAACATCCAGGGAGCTCACATCTATCCTGCTCCTATATTGACTCATGGGAATGACGCATTGATTTTCTTTCTCCACTCACTTTCTGTGGTCCCAGTCCTGGACAGAGCACCAAGTCTTCTTTAGAAGCATTGATGATCCCTTTTACAGACTGGGCAGGGGACAGAAACATTGATTTATGACAACATAGGAACAGCAGTTCCACATTGATACAAAGCATGACTTGTTCTAGAGGAGCAGCTAGTTCAATAATACCGACAGAGAAGGCCGACAGTAGAGTGATGGAGTCCGTCTTGTTGATGGACCTCACCGTGGTCAGGCAGTCAGTCACCTACAGAGACATGGTAGAAAAGGTAGGAACAACCACAGGACTCGTACTTTGCGTCGGAATAAGCAATCAATAGTCAAGGATTTTACAGTATGAAATAATGGGAAATGATCTTTGCGGTATGAGCCTCGTTAGACCATCCTCAGATTCTGATTGTCTCTGCAGTTCAATGTGTCCGCGAGTCACTTCAAAGCCTCTCCTAAGTGTGAAAGGAGCCATCAGCACTAGGGGGAGGTTGATTTAGTTCAGTGCATTTTGGATAGAACTGTTTTGATTTCTGCTCTCTCCTCAGGCGCTGTTAAAAGACTAGCGCTCAGTGCTTCTTCATGAATTTCAACTCCCTCCCCGAGTGCTGATTAGTTCTATCTTAACAGGCTGGAGGCCAGCCAGATGGAGAGCAGAGACACAGAATGGGATCTCATGAGATCAGGAAGGTCTACTAAAACAGTACTCTCGATTAGAGACAAACTGAAGAGGACCTTCCAAACAATCTTTGTTGACACTAGTCTAGTCATATCTTATACCTTGGACAGGTAGTCTTTCTCCACATGCTCCTTGAGGAGGTCCGCTGGTTTCTTTTCGTAGGACTTGTATGTCTCCAGGTAACGCCCGGCCTCCTCTGGACTGCCACACAAGAGGCGCAAGAAGAGGATCACTGGATTTAAATCAATCAGAACTATAATATCAAATTATATACACACAGTTTATATAATTACTAGTCAATTGAAAGGGATTTTTATACATTCTCCTTGGACCTAGAGATTTCTCCCTTCCTCTCTCTAATTGAAAGGTGATAAGATAGTTTGCATTTTGCAATTCCACTGTAGCCACAAAGTATGATAATAAGGCAAATCGACTGACTTCTTTGTTGTATAGATACCAGAGATTTTCACTTCCCCCATTGTGTATTTAAAATGAACTTGGTCTCTCCCATCCACACTCACTCAGGAAGAGATCTCCTGCATGGCAACATTGAGCACCAGGCCATGTAACCTTATACTTCAACTCACCACCTGTGCTCCCTCTGTCTGGAGGAGCCCATTGAAAGCCAGATGGCGTGGGGCAGCGGGTTGCTAGGTGGCGTGTTGTAGCATGCACATTGATACAGAGTGCTTGCATGCTTAGCATGGGTGGCCCCAGTGGGAACCCATCCCCTAACCCTGGCAGTGTATTTAAAAGTAAACGCATGCTACACTTCTCCCATGCTCATGCATATTTTAACTAGGATTTCCCAACAAAGAGTATTTTGCAGACTTTGCTTACCTCCATGACAGGATGAGGGTGCAGTCAGCCAGGATGCACATGCGAGCCAGCTCCTTCAGTGAATGAGGATCCTTCTGCAATAAAAGAATAAAATGATCTGATCTCCATATTACACATTTGTTATTTTTGTCGAAAACAATATCAACAATGTTCTCTCCTTTTTGATTGGAGCCCCATCCCACCCTACTATCTACTTTTCTGACGGACAATAACGTTTTCTAACTTCATCTACTAGAAGGATCAATCCTCTCCCTTTGAGGGTAAACTGTGTTAAATTTGCCTCTACGGGGGCCAACATGACTTCAACAATCGTACGACTTGATTGCAATTTGTTTTTTTACTTACCACATCGACTTGAACGAGCAACACTCGTAGAGTAAAGGTCTGTCCAAGCAGTTTGAGGCGGTCGTGAATATAATCTGGGTTGAGACTATGGTACCGCAAACTAAATCCAAAGGTCATCCCAACCAGTCATGTAAATAAGACAAGAGAAGCAAACTGTGAGTATAGCAAAATGTGCGGCCACACACACACACACACACACACACACACACACAGTGTGAGACCTCAGGAAAAGAGCACATGTCGTCTGTCCCAGCACATAATCGGGGGTAATTTCTCCAAACTCCCAAGGCACACTCCTGACGAACTTCAGAATTGGGTTTCCCCTCTGTGATAAGACATGGGAAAAAACATTTGGGCCATCAATACATTTCGAATCATGCCATTAAGAACACGAGCTAAGTTAGCTTAGCAAGTCCGGGGTGAATATCACAGGGAAGAGGGAGCATGTCCATGGTCTATAGCTTACCTGCCGGGGACTGACAATAATACTACCACCAGATCCCACTGGTTTAGGAGCCATCACTGAAACTGTCTCTGTCCTCTGGTCGGCTCCCTGGGGTTGATCAGTCCCAGTCAAGTCCATGTGCTCACTTGGTATATTGTTGTCCACACCAAGAATGCTTTGATGGAGTTCATGCTGCAGGGCTGTACGGTCCACAGCGGTGGAGGGTGCTAATTCAAGGCTGTTCAGCATCGCAGTACTTTCATCCTTGTTTGTACTGGACACGTCGGTCTGGCCCTCTGCAGGGCGGGCAGGGTCCGCTGAAGAGGAGGAGACGCCGGCCGCTCCCTGGGTGGAGCTCTGAGACGGAGGCTTGATCTAAAGTGGAATACATAACATACATGAGATAAAGCACTTGTATTCTGGAATGTAGGATCATGGAAACAAGAGTTAAGTATTTCTCTTGAGTTGTTCCAGTGTTTACTTGTGAGCCGGTGTTCTGCCAATCTGTGCTACCTATCAAATCGTCCTACCTAGTGGCTCTGCGCATGCCGACAATATTGATCCGTAGTGTGAAATAAACATAATTTACCCCATATTCTTACAGTGTATATGGAGTGAGTAGTGGTGTTATATTCTGTAGTGAGAGCATCGTTTGATAGAGGCAATTGGTCTACAGATCAAATACGCTACCAAACAAAAAAGGTTGCATGATTCGATAGACCCTGTGTTCTGCCAATGTATGCATGTATTTTATACCATTCGATTCGATAGGGAGCAGAGATTGGCACCACCGGGTTGGAGGAGCGGTAGTACTGACCGGTGCAGAGTCCTCCAGGTGGAGAGTCAACCTTCGCCTCTCCATCCTACTGAGATCAATGCTACAGGATGAGACGTGAGATTCCTTGACCAGTCCGATACAGGGTCGACTGAGTCCGCGCAGTTTGAACAAACCAGTTAAAAAAAAACAGCCAGACTCTTGAGACGGTCGCCGAGAAGTCGATGTCGATAAAAAAGAGCCCAAACTAGTCGAAGTGGATTGTCAAAACCCAGAGAATGATTATTTTAATAATGAATTGATGATATATTTCTGTGTTTGTTTTGTCTAGAAGTAAGTTAAACCAATTGGTTATCTCCTCAAATTGTAGGCCTCCAGAAATATATGAACTGTTTGGGGTAAACAAATTATTAGGGTAATTCATTTAAGTATGAATTCTAAATTCTAACGTTGACATATCTGTCGTGAAGGCCAACTGGCCCAATAAGCCACATAGAAATGGACATGAGTGCACTTCTCGGAAAGAAAAATTGTGTTGCTCCGCAGGCTTCTCGCCGTGTTTTCCCGCGTCACTATTTCTGACGTCATGACTATACGGAAGCCTTATGGGTCCGTGCTATTAAGCAATCTTAATAATAATAATCATATATAATACAAAAAATATTAATCCAACTATGCAAACTGGACCTTGAATACGTATGGCTCTTACAGGTACATCTATCAAATGTTCACGTCCATATCATCCTATACGTTTTTATTGTGTAACTTTAGTAATATGACTTTGATGTGAAGATCACAGAAGTAGCCGCCTGCCATTTCCTTCCTATTTACAACCTCGTTAATCAAAGTAGCATAGCAGTCTTCTGGTTCAAGTGTCGAAGTTTGCTTGTGTTTTTTTGCTTTAAAAATCCTAATTTAAGCAAGTAACTAATGAGTTGAGGTTGTGTTTCTGTGGAGTTACCAAGGAGACGCTGACGCCATATTCAAACCGCGCCATGGTGCATTCTGGGAGACACACTACTGTCATGGTGGATCTGGTGGTGTGCTAACGTTAACGATTAGCATACACAACGGTTTTCTGGATTTGTGGTAGTCCCACTTCCTCTCGGACGGCAGTAACTCGGCGTAACCTGGGTAAGTTTACAATGAGAATCTCTCCGTGTCTGACCATGTGTCGGGTGTATGTTGAGACTGCGGGATCGGCCGTAATACGGTAAGAGCCCTGCGGATCAGCCACCTAGTCGGTGGGCTAGCCGCCTATCCGCGGCGTGTATCCGCGCGTGCCTCGCTTTGTTAACCCGCTTCACGAGCGGCTCACATTTAAACCAACTATTGAATGGGCAGCAATCTCGCCTCTACAATGGCGAATCCATAAGCCATCACCAAGGGTATTTAACGCTACCTTTTGTGGCCGGCGGTGTAACGTAGGCTGGACATCAAGGGACGGTGAAGTGTTTTATAGTTCACAGGCCTAGCTCAGGTCCTCAGCCAACGTGTTAGCCGCTACATGGTTAGCTGTTACAGTTAACTGTTACATGGTTAGCCGCTACATAGTTAGCCGTCGCGTTAACATCTGTCCTCTGTGTGCTCATGTCGATGGTGTGTTTGTAGGTCAGGATAGCTGTATGTGTTCCGTAACATAACAGTGTTTGTGAAATGCAGAATGCGTCAGATTGTTGTGCCGTTACAACAAGAGCTAGTAAATGCTATCGGCCGCCGTGTGGCTATCCGTCCAGGTGCTCCGTAACCGGAGGAGACCGGATAAGCTCTCTGTTCAGTAACGTTAAGGACCAAATGGACCTGGCGGAATGGATGGATTCGCTGTTTTGTTTCCGATGTTTTGTGTGTCATGATGTCCGGTATTTCCCGGCTCCGGCTCACGTTATGTTTTTGTTTCGCAAATAATTAAAGTTCCAGTGAAAACCCTCTCAAACTCTTTAAAGTATCGTAAGAGAAAGGTGCCCATATTATTGTTAAAACTACTGTTATATAATTTGAGGTGCCAACCGTTTTTCCATTGATCTCGTGTATTTGAAACTATTTTCTGGATACCTTATATTTGGTCCAAGGCCAACCGATGAGTGTAGATTTGGTCGCAAACTGGCCTCGATGCCCAACGACCTGACCAAACCGTGTGCATTTTTAGTGAAGCACAAAAATGTGCTGTTGATCAATGTACATTGACAACTACTCGTTTAGTTTTACATGTTTTTTTCATGGTTTAGGCTAAAATCCAATGTTTGATACGAACATTTAAACTGCTCTTGTGTCAATGAAAATGCTTATTATCATGAAACCCTTTTAATTGGGAAGAAGACACAATATTTCTTGTAACAAGGATAATTGAGGCAAAGGCCTTTTTTTTAAATGAACTATTAGAAAAGTTAACAAGGTTATATTATATGTATAATTAGTATTACTATTACATGAATCAAATGAAACAAAGCAGCAGGACAGACCTGTTTTCGCTGCAGGCAAACTAATGAAGTGTAGACCTGTGTGAAATAAGTACGTCTCAACAGCACATATCTTGGTGTATAACTGGTGATTCATGGATTGCTTGGTGACACTATTTAGATGTTTTTGTTGAACGGTATCCACAACAGTTCCCACTTTGATCAAACATAAATCTATCCCAGATTGTAATTGCAATGGTCAGACAAATTCCCTCTTGTCTAGTTGAAGGTTTGGACTACTATGAGTTTGTTCACTCAGTAATTGTTGGTAATGACTAGCTATGTGACGATACAAGAAATGTATTAGTAAATACCATTAAAACTGAAGTTCAATGGTTCTTGATACCACTGTATAAATAAAAAAACTAAAACTAAATCCCACCTACTTCAACAAATAGTCCTTTATTAAAAAACATTAGAAAACACTTTTTTGGTAATGTGAACGAGTGCTTTCCCTCTCTGATGTATATTGAAGCATACCCACTCCGATGGTTTTAACTTGAAAAGGTACTCGCTAGTACCAACATAATTTGGTCGGTATTTAAATTTTATTTTTAAAGAACAGAATTCGGATCCCTAAATTCCATCCCTAAATTGGACTGTATGATACAGGTTATACTCAGTTACATAGACTGTATACTACAGGTTAAAGTGACTTAACATAGACTGTGGATATTACAGGTTAAAGTGACTTAACCCATTTGTACCGGCTGCTGTGCGGCGCAACATTGTATCTAGTAGATACAATGTTGCTCCGCGCAGCCGGTACAAATGGGTAAATGGTAAATAGGCATTGATGCGCAATCCGGTCTTAAAGGTAAACACGCACAGATGCGTGATCCGGTCTGAATGGGTTAACATAGACTGTGTTCTACAGGTTAAAGTGACTTAACATAGACTGTATACTACAGGTTAAACTGACTTAACATAGACTGTGTATAATACAGGTTAAACTGACTTAACAGACTATGTAATACAGGTTAAACTGACTTAACATAGACTGTATATAATACAGGTCCAACTGACTTAACATAGACTGAATATTAAAATTCAGATTGTTGTTTCAGAGGGAACCAGCAGAGCGCAGCTCTCCAGTCAATTGGCTCCAAGCATCTGGCATAATGGAATGTGCAGTGGACATTCCCTCAGGTGAGTGAGCCCTGCAGCTGATACACTCTGTCTCACACCACAATCCGTCATCGAGGGGGGCCTGTGCAACCTGGCTCCGAAATGTGTCTGCTTTATCACTTAATGAAACATTAGAAAAGTGAATTGCATGTAGGGATGTTGACTGATGACCGTTTGACCGATGGTTGACCGTATCCACGTTAACCGATCAATCTTGTCACTTGTCGGTTAAAACATTTTTTGGCTTCAATGTGGACTGTGGAGTGTGTGTTGGTTTCACTTCACAAAAAAAGATGATCAGATGAAGTGACTTATTGGAAGTTGGACGGACACCGCGTCTCTAGCACGCTGTTAAATTTCTGCTCAAGTCTTAATTATTCCCGCATGTGAGCGGCGGAGAATATGATCTCTAAATTATTATGGACAGTAGACTAAACGCTATAAGACTACAGTTAGCCATCTCATTCCAAGATATTTTTGTGTGAAGTGAAAAAAATTATCCCTCACACTAAATTTTTCCATCTCCTCAAAACTAAACAAGCGGCGTCTCTTCGGAGCTGTCTTTTTCTTAAATGAGCCGCGGCAATGTTTCAAATGAGCTCCTAACTCTGCCCTCTTCCGATTGGCCCCGCTCTCTACACACGTTCAACTTGCAGTAAGCAAGCATGCCTCGTGTTTCAATTCAAACGCAGGTCGTGCCGCGGTTAGAGCCACTGACTCTCACTTGGAGTGTGTCTGTGAGTCGGAGGCAGAATGGGAGGGAGATAAGCAGAGTTACGAAATAGCAGACGGCTGGTGCGGCTCGAAATGGCTGTTATTTCAAATTGCACATTTTAATCTGATCAGTTAACCGGTTAATGAGGTCAAGAATTTTTTACATTTTCGCCATTCCTAATTGCATGTAGATATCCCATCTCAAAGCGCTTTACATAGTGATTGTGTGAGACCTCTATCAATGCCAGCTATTTCTAGCTCGCGGCCATCCAAAACATATTTAGATGCATAGTCTTACAAAAACGATGATAAACATTATATTGTAACTATGTAATACAGGGGTGTTGAATGCACAGTTGTTAGGAACCGATCCGGCTAAGATTAGATTTTCAGGGTGTCAATTCTTCTTGCATCTGTTATTAAGGAAATTCCCTTTCATGACTGTAAAAGTGACATTTAGGAGCATGTGTGAGGATCTCCACACGTCCACACAAACCGCCCAGGCAGAGCTCCACACATCCACACACAGCGCCTAGATAGAGCTCCACACGTCCACATACCGCCCAGACAGTGCTCCACACATCCACATACTGGGGTTGACACTAGGGATGCACCGATTGTGCAATTCTGGGCCGATACCGATGTTTAAAATGACAATTTGGCAAATAGCCGATGCCGATACCAATGTTTTTTTGTTATTTATTCCCCCTTTTGTGCCAGGGGAACAAACCCTAACCCCCCACGCACGCACCTCGTATACACGCACACACAATGACACAGAGAGAGGCTTTTATGATTTGTAAGAAATCTGTTTATTTCAACAATTGCGCCATCAACATTCAGCATCAAAATTATTTCAACGTGGGCTTAGGCAGATAGGCCTACATGCGCCGAAAACAGATCGCTATTTATTTTACTGAACACAGCCTGCATGACGGTGAACTAGACACG
Source organism: Pollachius pollachius (assembly GCF_949987615.1). Classification (NCBI taxonomy): domain Eukaryota; kingdom Metazoa; phylum Chordata; class Actinopteri; order Gadiformes; family Gadidae; genus Pollachius; species Pollachius pollachius. The sequence continues at coordinate 31,400,316 of NC_136936.1, forward strand.
TCTTTAGCATACGGAAACTATGTCCAAAAAAATAACTTCACACGGTGTGTCTTTTTACAATTTATTTGTTACCAGCATTCGTAGTGTTGATCAGCTGAGAAATAGTCCTCTAAAGACGTTGACGTCGCTTAGCAACCGAGGACGCTGGGGTTGACCGGGCTACTTAGGGAGCGATACGACAGAAAAAAAAAATCCACTTTCCTTGACAGCGGTCATTATATGCTTAGCAACGGTGACAACGGTGACAAAAGATTATTCACCACCGGAAGTTGTGAAGGCCCATGCAAGTGAACGGAGCGTTCAACAGCATTGAGAATAGCCGTGTAAATAATAACGATAGTCACATTCATTATTAGATTTTCTACGTGACTTCGACTATTCGACGATCGCTGCCCATCCCTACTATACAACTGCCTACTCAATGAGAAGAGTTCAGTATTTGCATAGCCCAACCAAACAACAAACTGCATATCGCTGATCTTTCTCAGAGACGTGAAATACCCCCACACGACCGACATTTTCTTTCACTTTTATTTGTAAACAAACCAAACGTGCGCACGGCTGCACAGCGGCTGTTATGGGTGGTATTATTAGTAGCCTACCACCTGTTGCATCTTCTCTGAAACTGCAAGTCAGACCGCAAATAACCAACAACATTTAGCCAGTGCAAAATTGATATGACAACAGATAAACATCGGCCACTGCCATCTGTGAATGTCAACAACGCGAATATCGGCCGTTACCGATGTTCGTCCGATACATCGGTGCATCCCTAGTTGATACTCAGGTTTCAAAAGCATTTGCCCATCGGGCAAGTACAGATCATGTTCGACTTGCCTGAATGTTATGTTCATTTGCCCAAATTAAAATCAGAATTGTCAACGGGCCTCTTTTTGCCAGGCACCTGGGCCCTGTTTCCCGAAAGCATCGTTAGCCTAAGTGGATCGTGAAGTGCGTCGTACAAGCATCGTACAGTTTTCACACCATTTCCGGAAAGCATCATTGGTAACGAACGTCATGAAAACGCTCGTAGCTAACGAGGATTCCAGGGGTATTCGTAGGATGCTAAGAGCATCGTTAACCTACTATAGCCTCAGGGGCGTCACCAGCGGACATTCCGTGTATTGGATGTTTTATTAAAACACATCCAATACCACGGAATGCCCAGCTGGCGCAATTTTGCCACCAAAATCAGTGTTTACTATCGATATATTACTCATAGACTACTGTTAGATTTAAACAGCAAAGATAGAGACATGTTAGAAGTCAACAACAACATAATTTATTGCAGCAATTTAAAATTCCACAAATACATGCGAAGCCGAAATGTACCAATCAAACGCCACGTCACAAGGCATATAATAAAATCAAACGATTCCATTGCTCTTGTGTGGGAGGTCGCTTTCGAGCTGCACTTGCTGTCTCTCAGATTTTTATTCAACCATCGTGGTTAAAAGGTCCTCATATTGATCAATGGCAGAAAACATAGGCTAATGTAGACAGGAATCAAGCTGAGACCAGCGGGTGTTGGATAATTTCTGCAGGCGTTTTTTGTTGCGATTGTTTGCATTAAGCACTGTGGGCGCTTCGGTGAGGCTGTGATGATGTTCATTATTTATTGGACCGTGTCTAGACAGCAACGAACATCCCTGACCATAGTTAATTGCGTTTGTCAACACTCAGACGTGAACTCATTATTGCATGCAGGTGTCTTCATTCATAAAAAAATTAAAACATTCGGGAGTTTGCAATAATACAAATTATTTTAAAGAGGTCTAGACTCCAAGCGCAGCCCCGCCTTCTCCAGTGAACAAAGAAAGCCTGCGCCTTGACGAACGGGGGATTTGACCCCCTCGGTTTTACACAGGAAACTTGAGATAAGGTGAAATCGCCGGGCGTGCCAAGCTGCGACCGAACCGGCTTGGCAGTGTAAAAAGACCTAGGCTATAGCCTACATCATCCTGCCCAACAATATGGGCAGGATCTAGACCAGCGTTTCTCAACTGGTGGGTCGCGACCCAAAAGTGGGTTGCGGACTCATTTTGAATGGGTCGCGGAGTGTAGGAGAAAAAATAAAATAGCTAAAAATATTACCAGTGATTAGGCCATCTGATTAGAGATGAGATTTTAGGTTATTTTTAGTGAGCCGGATAATTTGGATCAGCTCACCAACAAGAGCCGGCTCTTTCGGCTCCCAAACGGCTCTTCAAATGACCACTTATACCTTTTTATAATTCAGCCAAATGTAGCCCGTTTTGACTTATGATTCCTATGTGTCGGCCTATATATCACTTTAATTACTAAGTTCAGCACTACCTATCTCTGCGAAAGTGGCTTCTCAACTTTGGTCCAGCTCAAGTCCAAGCAGAGGAACAGGTTGGACGCTGAACATGATCTGAGAGTAGCTCTGTCAACCATCACCCCAGACTTTGAAACAAAGCACAGGAGACAGGAAAAAAGCACATCCCCAACTATCTGAAAAGCTTCACTGAACACTTGTTGACTAAAAACAATCCGTTTACTAAGCCAACTTGAAGATTATATTTGTGATTACAATTGTGTATGTGTGATTGTTTTAGAGAAATAAATTTGCTAGGTTTTAATAAAAATGGGTCGCGACATAATGACCATGAAAAATGTGGGTCCCAAGGCCAGATCAGTTGAGAACCACTGATCTAGACCAAGCTCTCCTAATCGGGTCACCAATAGCCGTGTGCCAATGCCTAGCCTCTGTGGTTGAATGATAATGAATGAATGGAATGTTGCATTTTTTAATGTCTACAAACATTCTAGACTAGAGAGTGCACGCCAATCAATGAAACCGGAATAAGATAAAGTCGTCTCTCTTTGCTGCGCAAAGCGTGTTTCAGAAATCAGCACATTAAGATAAATGTAGTTGTGACACAAGCTATTTTAGATTTTTCTAATATGGAATTATTTCAGGGGGGAAATTGCCGGGAAAAAAATTACGCACAGGGCATTCAGGATGAGGACTGATCTCGGCCTCACGCCTAATCAATTGTGTTTTAATATCTTGGCAGTCGATGGAACTGCCCCTGCCTACCTCCAAGCATTAGTAAAGCCACACACCCCAGCTCGATCCCTCCGCTCAACTACCTCAGCTGGACGTCTGGTACCGCCATCGCTAAGAGCAAGCAAAGGTCGATCGGCAAAGTCACAACTTTTCTCTGTTTTGGGACCTCAGTGGTGGAACGAGCTCCCTACCGATGTCAGGACCGCAGAATCGCTCACCAGCTTTCGCAAAAGACTCAAAACTCACCTGTTCAGAGTTCATCTTGACTCTGCATAGAAACCAATGCACAGCCACCATTGAATGTTGTACGTCCTGGCACTTTTACATTGCACTTATTCAAGGTACTTAATTGTGTAGCATCTACAGTAGCTGCTATCGCTGCTTTACACGGGGAATGGGTTAGCCTAGCGATTGTAATACTTGCACTTGGTTCTATGAACGTCTTTACTGTACCGACAGCGATATATTGTTTCACTTCTTATGACAAATGTACTTATTGTAACAAATGCACTTATTTTAAGTCGCTTTGGATAAAAGCGTCTGCTTAATGCCCTAAATGTAAATGTAAATGATCTTTAGCATTCATTTTATTGCAGTCTATTCTTATCGTATGCTACTTTGCTGTTGGCCTTGATGGGGAGATATTTTAACGCTTTTTAGCCCCATTTTCCTGCGACATTCCTCCGTCTCCCCCTCCTACGTAGCCCATTTCAGCACTGTCAGTAGACAGTTACAATCCTACGAACGTTGTGAGTGCAGTGAAAGCACATTCATGTTAAGAGGAGTTTCGGGAAACGCTCCAAAGAAATTTACGATGGTTCGCAAGATCCATCGTGAGAATGATCGTACGAGCGTGGATCCATCGTTATCGGGAAACGGGGCCCTTGCCTTGTTTAGGGGAGCTCATGAAACTCATCCTCAGACTGAACAATAACAAACTTCTTCTTTGTTTACTTATTGACCGAATGGTCACATCGTGCCATGAAGTGATTTCAGTCCACTGTTGCAACCTATTAAAGCTATTGCCCAGTTATATGTAGACATTAGGGTGGAGCTTAAACTAATACATTTTTTTTCCTTTTTTTTTTTTAAGTCTTACCCCCCTTATCTGTGCGGCATAATAAAAAAACACCCTATGCAAAGTTTGAACAATAAATTCTTATGTTTAGGAGTAGCTCAAGTGCCTCAAAGATTACGAAATTTATAAAAATGCAACGAATTACACAACTTTTAGGAGTATTTCTACAAATTTATTTTAAACAACACTATTTATTTTGAACACAGTAATAGTGAATTCTTGTTCAGTTTCTGACAACTAATATCAGTGTCCAGCAAACTCTAGATTTAATGTTTTCATGGCAGCCCGGGCAGAGTCTGTTTCCTGCTATCAGGATACAATCTGCGATGGTCCTCAACAACTTGCAGCAGGAATTGCAGCTGCGTTTCATCACAGGTTAGTAATCCACTGTACTCCTGAATGAGTGCCACTCCACGTTCAGCTTGGTCATTGACAACATTAAGAGACTTGACTGCTTCTGTAGCCTGCTTGTAATCATCTCTGTCCTGCCACAAGTCCGGATCAACCGCGAGAAATCCATCTGGAAGTTCCATGATTCTGATCAGTTTCATTGACTTTGCTGTGACAAAGTCTTCTAAGTTCTTGTCATTGAATGAATCCAGATGAACAGTGATTGGCTTGGAATGATCGTGCTCTTGGTTTTCTTCATTCTGCATGGCACTAACCATCCGTCTCTTGGTTGACGAACTGACCCGACTGTCGAAGAAAGCCAAGCCAACAAGTTCCTGTGACAAGTACCATAAGTGTTTGGAAAACTTGCGTGATGTTGACTTTGAAATGGCTGAATGGATTGATGAGTATTCAAGCAGTGACTTAAGTAGCAGCAGGTCATTGGAAGGAGCACCTGATGCCTGAGGAGCAGAGATCCAGGCTTTCAGGTAGACACGTACTGCGAACACACACACATCAGGTAACCCTCTCTCTTCTGCGGGAGTCAGTTTGAACTGAGCCTTGAACATCCAGATCTTGAGACTGTATAGAACTTTGGACATCCAACGGGCGTGGTGTATTGCACCAGGTGACATGAATCGCACTCCTCGTGCAGCAGCAGCACCGAGAAACACAACCACGAGTTCCAAGAATTCCATCTCTTGGTAGACTCTGTTCAAGATGCTTGTTGGCGTAATCAATGGTGCTTTGCTTAATGTCTTCCACAAGACCTGCCACATCATCGGCTGCAACCCCCGGTTCATTCAATAAATTCCCAGTATTCCTGGAACCGTTTGAAGAGTGGAACCCCGGGAGAAGATGTGGCTCCCAAACATACTTGGAACACTGCACCAATTATCAGTTCCATAATGTGGTGCCTACAAGCCAGTGACAAGAGCTCTTTCTTAAGCTTCTGCTCTAGAAGGACACAGGTACCAGCAATCCGACCAGTGTTTGAGCTGGTGGTGTCAAAGCACATAGCTCGGATGCTGTCTGCTAAGCCCCAGTCTTGAATGGCTCCGAAGACAGCAGCAGCCTGAGCCTCGCCTGTTCCGGATGGAAGCTTGGCAACTGTAAGTAGCTGAGAAATTCCTTTCCCTGAAACCAATACTGGCAGACGATCAACCTTCTTTTTTCCAATTAGATCCGGAATCAGTTTGCCATCCCAATGAACAACAAGGGGAACGTTACCCTGAAACTTGGCCTTTATGTTTGCAGCTCTCTGGCCTCTGTGTTGTACTCTGTTTCGGCGAATTGAGTCTCTGTTTAGAGCAAGTTCATCAATGTTCTGCCCCAAGCTTTTGGCAGTTTGTGCTATGATAAAAGCAGCCTTGCGGTCTGACACTTTTGTGCGATCTAGAGCAGCTGCGAGTGATGGAGTAATGACAGTTTTTCGCCCCCTCTTTCTTTTTGGTGTATGCATTGTGATGTCCATCTCTTCACCATATGATGATATATACTTAGAACAAGTTATGAACAACCATACTCACTGATAGAGCTTCTCCAAGGATTGGACAAACATCTCTGTGATGGAGTAAAGAAACGAGGAAAAAAAAAAAAAAAAGGCGGCTGCAGCTTTTGGGTATGAGAAACTTCACGCTCATTGAGCTACCTCTAAATATTGTTCAATTGTGCTCATATTTTGCCTGATTTATTTTTTATATATAGGAACAAAATGAGAGGGTAAGAAGATCATATTTCAAGAGTTCATAAATAAGCTCCACCCTAGTAGACATGCATGCTTTTATCTGGATTTTATGCAAATTTGCATAACTAAATGTCCAAGGTAGTAGCAAAGATATGTATTTTTTAACTTTCGTGTTTCTTGTAGGTCTAACTGAATAATCACAATCGCGTTTATAGTAGTGTTGTCACGAATACTGAATTTTCTAACTTCGATACTATACCTGGAAAAGTATTGATATTCTATACCATTTTCAACACCAAGGGAAAACAAAGTAAATAGTGTATATCTCCAAAACTGCAAGGGCTTTAATGTGTCATCTTGGTGCCAATAAAAAGATTGTTGTGCAAGTGAAGTATTCAATGTGGATACTACTTAGTTAAAGTGAATAAAGCTGGAACACAGCATAAGTGGAAGATTACATTTCCACCTGAAATAATTATCAGTTGGTCATTATCAGATTGTAACACTGTCATACTATGAGACACAAACAGGTATATAGCTTACCATTTTGACACTTGACACCTCTAGTTAAAGTTCAGGGCAAATACAATCGAATGACACAAAGCCAAACACTCGCAAATACACATATGACCACTAGATTGCGCTGAAGAACATATGTTCTGATTGAAGGCATTTACCTTTTTCCTAAGAAACCTTCTCTTAGCCATTAATTGTAAACACCGTGTTTAGTTGCAAAATTTGGCCCAGACACTGGATTATCTGTTTATGGTGATTTTATGAGATCAGTTTCAACTTTGTGGACAAAAATCACAAAGGTTAAACTTCCTTTTTGGTTGTTAAAAGCATTGTTTGTAATAACGCTGTTTAAAAGAACGGCGTTAGGTAACGCAGTTATTTTTTCAGTAACGGGGTAATCTAACTAATTACTGTTTCCGTCGTTACAACGCTGTTACCGTACGTTAAATGCGGTGCATTACTATGAATTGATTGCATAAAGTGCGTAATCCGAATGCATCCCTGGCTTCAGACACAAACTGCTAGTGAGGAGACCGGGTGGGTTGACAACGAGATAAGCGATTATGATTGGCTAAGGCTGAGTCATGTTTCATGGTAGCCAATCGGAGCCAGTGTTTTTACACACAAGCCAGTGGCCTGTACTATAAACCTTGATTAGTGGGTTAGCGAGGTATGTTGCGCTCAAAGCCTGGGTTAGTGGGGACACGAAAGTCAATCTCTTTTAGCGTCGCTGTATCACCATGGTGACTTATGCTCTCAACCAAACCTGGTCGGGAGCAGGTTTTCAGCTAAGTCACACCAAACAGATTAGATGAAGTAACAGAAATGGCGAGTCCAGAGCAATCCGATGAAAAGTTGGCATTTTCTGTAGTATTCGGCAGATGTTCCACAGCTTTTGCAACTAAGCAAATTAAAATTCAGTTGGAAGTATATCAGGGCCTTCACTGGGCAGTTCAACCATTTAACACATTAAGGCCAAGTGAAAACTGCTCAGAAAAATTCAAATTCCCTGACATATAGCAACTTTCTTTTTTTACAGTAACGCAAATAGTTACTTTCCCTGGTAACTACACAGTAAATTTTGAAGTGTTAAAATAACACTAAAAGAGTTAAATTTAACACCATTTCCGAGTGTATTTGGTCCTACTCTGAATTGGAGTTAAATGAACTCTTTTCAAAGTGTTACAATTTTAGAGTTAAATTAACTCCAAATAGTTAAAAATTAACACTCGTATACACTGTATAGTGTTATCTAAATTTAACACTGAACACTGAACAACTCTCTAGAGGGTTAATATTATTCCCAGCAGTGTTCATAAATAACTCTTGTGATAACGAATCAACTCTGATGGTGTTAATTTGAATGCTGATTGACACTGCATTGAGTTATTTGAAGGTAACACTGGCCATTAAAATAACTCTGGCTAGTGTTGATGTTACACACTTCTGTGTTGAAAAGCTACTCTATTGCAGTGAAAAGGTAGCTCTGGCTAGTGTTGATGTTACACACTACTGTGTTGAAAAGTGACTCTTTTGCAGTGAAAAGGTAGCTCTGGCTAGTGTTGTTACACACTACTGTGTTGAAAAGTTACTCTATTGCAGTGAAAAGGTAGCTCTGGCTAGTGTTGATGTTACACACTACTGTGTTGAAAAGTTACTCTTGTGCAGTTAAAAAACAGTAAAATAATAACACTGAAGTATCATTAAAACTTCTGAATGTTCTAAAAAGCAGAATATTTAAAAAATGACAAGTTATCAGAAAATAATGCAGTTCAACTTGTTTATTTTAGTGCAAACTGTCAGGCGGACAGGCTTGAATGTCAAGGCAGAAAGAGACAATTTATTCAATCATTGAGGGCTACATAAAATGGCAGTATGGGATTATGTACTTTGAGCAATCTATATTTCCATAACACATTTGAACATCAAATGGTTTGAAGTAACACAACTCATCAATGTGCAACACTTTTCGAACATTTTCTGGATGCAGTCTGATCTTAAAGGCATGGTAATGATGCTCAAAACAAACAGTTTCCATCAGTTTTCCACAGAGTAATACATTTTCATCCTTCACAGCAATAGACTCTATCTTACAAAACACAGGCATCTCAAATGCTACCTCAGTACAGATAATGAAGTCACTGCGGTACTCGGTACCATGGTATTTAATCCATTTGGCAGAAGAAATACTGGATAACAATTCAGCTCCAAATTTGGAAGCAATGTCTGGGCAATTTTTGAGCTCACTTAGTGGAAGCATTTTTCCAGGGCCTAAAGTTAGTCTTTCCTTGGTCTCGATAGAATGCCATACAACTCTGGTGCTTTTTGGCTAATGTTTGTGTAATGTTTTTAAAGTTTTTTAATTGTTTCTTAAAGAAATTATGTTTAGCTTCATAACGCATGCACCACATGTGCAGAATTGGGCCAATGGTCCTTATAATACGAGGGTAATGAATCATGAAATGATGCTTTGGTAAGAGATTGAGCTGAGGAAATAACTGCTTGAAGAGTTGATGATGATCAATGATTACGTGTTTGAGGTATATGGTCATGCCCTCTGAGAGGACAGGTGAAAAAACAATGTTAACAATCTGTAGAAGCAAAAGTAGAAGACGCCAATAACCATCACCTGTCTGAAATAAATCACCAAAAAGCAACGGCATGTTGCGCAATATAAACCAGGATTGTATAGCATTCAGTCACAAATCATTACTTCCATCAAGCATTTTTACTCTAGGTGGTCGATTTTGCTGTTGATTATAACCATAGTCAAAAGCATGGATTCTACCTGCCAGTTGTTCGGCATTCAGGAAGTAGCCCTGAATGTACTGTAAAACAAGTTTGACCTCAAACTGAGCAACCCCTTCCAAGATATCATGCATTATATCTACAGAAAAGTTGTTTGATGTGTTAAAATACTGTAGTGTATTCAACAGACAAGTGCGTTTCACACCATATGTATGAGGTAGCGTAGAGTTAGTTTGTAAAGTTTGACAGTGCTGGGTGTGCATCTCAATAGTTGTTAATACAACTTCAGGATTATCTTCACAGAACACAGTTTGAAAACAAGTTTTCTCAAGGAGACAGAAACGACAGCAATAACGAGCACTAAATGATTCCACAAAGCCAAACAGACCATGCAAACCCAAATTATCCCCAGTGACCTGGACAATGGTACCATGAATAACACGTTCAGACATGGAAATGTTAAGTCCCTCTGTCTCAAGTACTTTTAGATCATTCACCAGTGGTTCAAGTATCAGATTAAAACCATAACGTTTTATGTCCTGTGCGTGGAAAAGAGCACATAAATTAATATTAATCAAAGCCAAATTAAAGATTGGGGGGAAATTTCTCAGAGTAAAATATACAGCCCCTAATTTATGGATACCCTTTTTAGAGCCCAAGGGATTTGCTGTTTCAAAGTCGTCATAAAACAGTTGAATCTGCAATGCATCATTCTCTTTAGAAAATAACAGATTTTCTTTAAAATAATTGGCATCTCTTATGTCTGTATAAACACCTTCTTTGGGAATGTGCCTGGGCTTGAACATGTTGGTCAATTCTGGGTTATCAAAAATGTTCTTAAGCGTTTCTAGGATGGGAACATATGAAAACGTATCTGTTATAATGACCTGGTCATATGTCCCAGTAGATTTGTTTCTTCTGCTGTCAAATCTTGTGCCGAGCACCTTTTCAACAGGTTCAACGTTTCCCCATTTCTCTTTGAAGTGTTTGTTTCGTTTGGTTTCTGTATTCAAGCATGCAAAGGGATTTCCATTTTCCAACTGTTTGAAGGATTCCTCTATTTTATTCTTATTTTCAGTGTCCTGAGGAGATAAGCACTGTAAAGCTGCATCTTTAGCCTGACTATTAATCTCAAAAAACACTTCTTCCATGGATGAGACAAAACTGTTTACAGTAGACAGCTGCCTTGAGTTGTGCAACAGCAGAGGCACACATATCAAGAGTGCTCTTCTCGGAATTTATAGAAGGTTCAGATGATGTTGGCGTCTCGTCTACATTACTTGCCACAACCTCTCCTGCACCGTTTAACGTAACATCAGTTTCAGCCTGCTGGTCTAAATACTCTGTGCGCTTGGTGTTTACAACTTTTTTTTTTTATCAGCGGATCACTTGCGTCCCGAACCGTGGGGGTTGATCCGTGAACCGTTGCACCACTAATTCATACAGAACTACTGTTTACTTTTTGGTAACCAAGTGTCCTTCACCGCAAATACCCATGCAAAGCAAACGGCTTGAAAATCGTTTGAAAATTCAGCAAGTAATGATGATTAAGATTATTGATAAAATGTCTGCCTCCACCGATGGCTATCCCGTGACAAAGTGACAGGCAGAAGCAGCGGCGTTGCACTTGGATGTGCTGTTCCCGATGGCGGACAAAGCAAAATGGTGGACTTTGGCGCGCGCGTAATGTGAGCACCAGACAGTGACCATAAACTGAAGACAAGCACCGTGGCTGAAAACGGGAGCGTGTTTATGTTCCCCGGAACCCTTTTTCAAAAAAAGGGTTCTATGTTCCCCGGTCTGTTACTTTTTCTCACCATTACTGCCAAATTCCGGCCGAGATAACTACCATTTCAAGTCTTTACCTTTTGTGGAAGAGTGAGAGACGTCGGAGAACCTGACGCAGTCTATTCATACGCCGGTAATCAAACCCCGAGAAGCCCAATCCCTACGAGAGCTTCCCGCGGCCATCCGGAGGCGAACAAAGTTTTTGGCCCTGATATTATTATACAATTATATACTATTATATAAAGAGCTCCGGGAGTCGAAAACGGCAACAATCGCTTTCTCTTCCATGCTGCAGTTCACCCCGGACTGCACTGCACTGAGTTGGCCGGTTGAACGCTGATTGGCTGTTACGTTACACGTGTCACTCAGTGGCCACGCTGTTGAACGCCGATTGGCTGTCATCACGCGAATGTCGCGTCAAAGTTTAAATATTTTTGAAGATTGATAGATTGCAGTGAAAATAGGACCCTTTTCCCAGAAAAGGGTCCTATGCTCCCCGGTATGTATGGCTACAGGGGAACATAGGACCCTTTTTGGGAAAAACGGGGAACATAGGGATGACCCCGCTGAAAACCACGTTCTTCGACATGCAATAAGCCTGTTTCAAACTGTCTCGTAACTGCACCGAAATCACACATTTAAACTGCCGTAAATTGTAAATCTGAAATTAATTTAATAGGGTTAGGGTAAAATTAGAGTGGCTAGGCTAGTAAGGCTACACAATTGTATTGCCAGCGCAATTTGGTCCACTTCCCACATATGCAGTCTTCCCATTTACCTACAGGAGTCTAAATTTATTACAGGATAACCACCAATGCACTTTTTTATAAACCTTCATAATGTGAAAGTAACCTCTTACCGACTAAATCCTGTTTATGGTAGCAGGTTAGCCGAAATGAAGAAGCTAGGTACTGCTTATTTGTTCAGCTAGACACAACTGGATTTTCTATTTCTACAGTACACAACTAACTGCAGTACACGGTAAATGACAACAAGGCAGTTTAAAAACATTAGTCATGTAGATATGCTACCAGACTTCTTCGACGACGAAAGCAGTTGAAAATGGCGGAGTGCAGAGTCGGTGCAGTTTTGAAATGAGAAAGGGGTGGGCAGAGCTTTATAGAGTACTTTTTACACCCCGTGTTTTAACTACCGAAATTGACACCAACATTAGGGGGCATTCTACTCCAGCTGTTGTTATATTAACTCAGATAGAGTTAATGGAGTTTGACACTGCATATTTAACACTGGGGAATTTACTGTGTAGTTACTTTTATTATAGAGTAATTCAGCTACTAACGCAGTTACTTTTTAGAACAAGTAGTGACTAACTATAACTAATTACTTTTTTAAAGTAACGTTCCTAACACTGGTTAAAAGAAAAGGGTGAAGTTTCTTCTTAAGTTGTTAATTGCGAGTTTTAGTCCCAGAATGATATGGTTTGGACTGTCGGGATCAGTGGAGGCACAGCTTTCATATAATGTATAGTTTTTGCATGTCCAATTTCGTGAAAAAGATCGCTATTGCTGTGCAGTTATGAAACCCAAAACCGTGTTCTTGCATTTGCATATGACTTTAAATGAGTCTTTTGACTTTCCTTGGTAATTTGCTTCAATCAAAGTACTTCCAAACCGCACTCCTCCATCACAACTCCGTCTTCCTTCTCTACCTAAACCGGTCGCGGCGGCGCTGCACTTGAGATGCTACTTTTCTTGGCTAACCTTTAGCTAACACAGTGCCGAGTGACTAGTGACACGAGTGACACAGTGACTAGTGCCGAATCACTGCCAGAGACCGCACTGCGAGTGAGTGACAGGAGGCAGGGCAATGTTCGCGCTGTAGCTATGCGTGTCTTTTAACTCGCTGTCCGAGAGAAGAGAAGACAAAAGAAAAAGGTTGTTCTGCAGTTCGTAAACACATTTGAATAAATAGCCTTTGTATTAACAAACCCTCAAAAATCCAATTGCCCGTTTGGGCAACCAGAAATCAATCTCAACTTGCCCAAATTTTATTTTTAGTTGCCCCGGGCAAGCGGGCAACCGTCAGTGTCAACTACTGCACATACCACCCAGAAAGAGCTCCACACGTCCACACACACACCCCAGATAAAGCTTTAAACGTCGACACACACAGTGCCCAGACAGAGCTCCACACACACAGCACCCAGACAGTTCCACACCCACCACCCAGGCAGAGCTCCACACACACACACACACCGCCTAGACAGAGCTCCACACACACACCGCCTAGACAGAGCTCCACACGTCCACACATACACCGCCTAGACAGAGCTCCACACACACCGCTCAGACAGAGCTCCACACACACCGCTCAGACAGAGCTCCACACACACCGCTCAGACAGAGCTCCACACACACCGCTCAGACAGAGCTCCACACACACCGCTCAGAGAGAGCTCCGTGGCCCTTTGTCGTGACGTTAGACTACCTCGGAAAAGGTAGTCTGACGTCACGCAACAGGCCAAAAAATGATAACATGGCATAAATTGCTATGTTTGCGATAAAATGAGACAAATTACCATGTTTTAATAAAAAAAAAAGGTTTTGGGTTGACTGGCTCTTTAAAATTAGCGGCAGCTACTTAAGCATTGGTACGTGCCCCTGTGAGTCGGTCAGTGTTAAACCCTGGAGCCAGAGCGCACACCCAACCATCTATTGTTTATCACTTAATTAGAAATGTAACGCTTCTATATTGTAAGACTGAAATAAACTCTTATTAATCCCTCTAGTTTGACTTGTGTGTATTTAATTTAGTTGTGGCCCTACTTGTTTGATTGGGCCCCTGAAATGTTCAACTAAGGAGCAGTGCTCGCAGGAAAACAGTCGGTGTTGAGCCCTGATTTTATATAGTTGTTGAATACATTGATTGAAATAAAAAAGCTACTTTCTTGGGTTATGAACATGGCCCAGGAAGAGTTGTGGGTGAGGACACTTTGGAAGGTTTATATTTATAACTCGTCTTGCACGCGTGCGTTTGCCTGTGTGTGTACATTATGCAACAAGTGTACTGTACTAAATCATAAGGTTACCATTCCAGTCATTGGAGATTAGGGAAAGAGGCCAGGTCAAAACAGACAATGCTACAGCCAGTCTGTTCGGGGTCAGAGCGATTGATTTTGGCTCTGTGCTGTGGTCCACTATTCCACGTGTAGTACCGCGTGTTGCCAGATATTAAACAACTTGGCACAAACGGTGGGATGCAGACCTAGATACAGGCAACCCAAGTACTTACCTGTTACATAACAGGGGTTGACACTTAGGTTTCAAAAGCACTTCCCCATCGGGCAAGTACAGGTCATGTTCAACTTGCCCGAATGTGATGTTCACTTGCCCAAATTATAATCAGAATCGTGAACGGGCCTCTTTTTGCCAGGCACCCGGCCTGGTTTTGGGGGGCTCAGAAAACTCATCCTAGCTCAGACTGAAGCTGAATGTTAGCTTCCACACATACTTCTCTTTGTTTACTTATTTATCGAACTGTCACATCGTGCCATGAAGTGATTTCAGTCAACCGTTGCAACCTATTAAAGCTATCGCCCAGTTATATGTAGACCTGCATGATTTTATGCAAATGTACATAACTAAATGTCAGAGGTAGAAGCAAAGATGTCTTTTTTTACTTTCACGTTTCTTGTAGCTCTAACTGAATAATTACAATCGCGTTTTTAGTAGGGGTGCAACGGATCACAAAACTCACGGTTCGGATCGGGTCACGGTTTTTGAGTCACGGATCGGATCATTTTCGCATCAACAACGAAAAAGATATCAAGACAAATGTGACTTAGCTTTCAATTGCTTTTTGTTTTATTTTCAACATTCAACAGTGAACAACAGGCTGGAAAATACTCTCTCGCTTGGAACTCAACATTCTACAGTGAATAACAGGCTGTACAAAATAAAGTGCATGAACAAACTAAAGTGCACAGAGAAGCACAGCGGACCTGGATTTATAACTTTAAATTTTTTTTCAAAAAGATGAGGATGTCTGCATTGCCTGGGGAGAGTGTAGACCTTTTTGCAGTCACTATGTCCCCTGCAGTGGAAAATACTCTCTCGCTGGGAACTGAAGTGCCAGGCACAGCAAGGTAACGTCTAGCCATCATGGCAACATGAGGGTATTTGCCCTCGTTGGTCTTCCACCAATTCAGTGGATCACCATCAACCGGAATGCCACTTGCTGCTCGGTAGTATGCCACTTCCTCTTCAATGGCATCAAGAAACGGCTTCTTGCCTGTGTCCTCCTTGCCTGCAAAGGTCTCCCCGAAAAGCGCCTCCATGGCTGACTTCTTTTGTGGAGGAGATGTCCCTGCGCCTCCTCCTGTCGGCTCAGTGACTTGACTCTGGAAGAAACAATTATTTGATGTTAAAATCTTGTTTTTCAGTTTTAACAGAACTATTATTGCAGCACTAACATTATTATTATTAATTTCAATTAAAAGACGTACAATTCTTATAGCAAAATAACTAAGACTGAACTGCAGTATATTTCAGTGGCCTAAGTCACTCGTATTTTAAATTGTTTTTACCTCTTCATGTTCTTCAGTGCCCAACTTGCCCACAATCTCAGTGGTGAGATTGTTGTATGTTCTCTGGCGCAGGGCAGGATCTAGGTGAGACAGGGACTTGAATCTTGGGTCCAGTGCAGTCGATCTATGTAGATAGTTCTGTAGATCGGGGGGATCAGTGTATCTGCGGTTCAGGTCTGCTTTAATAGCAGCTTTGACATCCCGGCTGATGGTGCTGTCTCCCTCACATGGGTCCATGGATTGTATAATCTTTGTTTTTAGGGGTAGGACCATGGATACAGATGGAGCAGATTCAGTGCCTAATAGGGTTGTAACCATTTTGAGTAGTTTGAGCACCTGGAGGACCTCCTCTGCCACTTTCACATCATCATCAGACAAGGTGACAATGTCTCTGATATTTTTTTTCAGAGCCTTGTCAGTCAGTGCAGAGTATATAGCTGCCTGCTGCTCAAGATAGCGCTCCAACATGTCATACGTGGAGTTCCACCTTGTTGGGACATCCTGTATCAGCTTGTGAGTAGGCAGCTGTAGCATTTCCTTCTTTGTTTTAAGCACATGAGCTGCTGTTGTGCTGCGGTGGAAAAATGAAACCACCTTTCTGATCCTCCCAAGCAGTCTGTCCATCTTGTGTGATGCTATTCCCCTTTGGGATGCTAAATTAATCACGTGGGCAAAGCACCCTATCTGTGGCCCCAGTCCAGCTTCCTTCACTGCACTTACTTGGTTTTTGGCATTATCTGTGGTGACTGGGATGTTGTTTTTTGGCCTCTCTATTTTCCACTCTGCTACTGCTTCTGTCAGTACCTGCGCCAGATTTGTGCCGGTGTGGCTCTCGTAGAGTGGGCGTGACTGCAGCACTGGGCTCTTTATCTCCCACTCCGGTGTTATGTAGTGCGCAGTCACCGTCACGTAACTTTCAGTGGCTCTAGAGGTCCACCCGTCTGTAGTGAGGGCAACGGAGGATGCCTTAGATAATTCATCCACAATAATCTTTTTTTGTTCCTCATAAAATTCGGGAACGATCTTGGTTGTAAAGTGGGTGCGCGAGGGTATTTCGTACCGTGGCTCAAGCACCTTAATCATGTTTTTAAAGCCTTTATTCTCCACAACGGAGTATGGCCTCATGTCTGCCGCTATAAACACCCCAATCGATTTGGTGATGGCTTTTGCCCGGTCGGAGCTCGCAGGAAAGCACTGCTTAAATGCATCGGGGAGAAGCAGTTGCAGTGCATTTTTTCTCTTTCCTCCAGTTACTCCCGACACATCGGGATGATGTCTCCTCACGTGGCTGGCCATGCTCGAGGTGTTGCCGTGGTCGTATGGCATTCTGGTGCCACAATGCCGACACACCGTGGCCATTTTGTCCACCACCCTTATTCCGTTTTCATTATAGTGCACAGGGAAGCCAAAGTGCTCCCATACGGCTGATTTAAATGATGCAGGCCTCTCCAACTCCTCCGCTCCGCCGCTCGCCATGCTGCCACGCTAAATGTTCAGTAAGCATGCGCCGATCACGTCTTCTTCTTGGTGTTTTACGGCGGTTGGCAATTGGCATCCACGTGTTGGTGCAAAATATCCAAACACTCACTCATTCACACTTTCTTGTTACTCTATATCCTATCATATAAACCTGTTTCTCTCAAAAAGTCAAACAATGCTTTTATATATTTCCTCTTCCTTAAACTTAAACAAGTATACACCTGCATTCCCAATGCGCCGATCACGTGAACGCGCAACTATTATTTGTCAGCTGACCCGCGGATCACGTGCGTCCCGCCCCGTGAGTGTTGATCGGGACGGATCACGGGAAATCCGTGATCCGTTGCACCACTAGTTTTTAGTAGTGTTGTCAGTCACGATACTGGATTTTCTAACTTCGATACTATACCTGGAAAAATATCGATATTCTATATCATTTTCGATATCAGGGGAAAAGTTTTTTTCAGGAAAGAATGTACCCAAAGTAAATAGAGTATCTCCACAACTGCATGGGCGATAATGTCATCTTTGTGCCAATAGAAAGATTGTTGTGCAAGTGAAATATTCAATGGGGATAATACTTGGTTAAAGTGAATAAAGCCATGGTACACAGCATAAGTGGAAGATAACATTTCCACCTGAAATAATTATCAGTTGGTCGTTATCAGTTGGGAGCGCTGTCTTACTATGAGACACAAATAAAGGTAGATATCTTATAATTTTGATACTTGACACCTCTATTTAAAGTTCAGGGCAAATAAAATTGAAAGCACCAAGCCAAACAATCGCAAATACACATATGGCCACTAGATTGCGCTGAAGAAAATGTTTTCTGATTGAAGGCAATTTACCTTTTTCTTAAGAAACCTTCTCTTAGTCATTGATTGTAAACACCATGTTTAGTTGCAAAATTTGCCCCAGACACTGGATTATCTGTTTATGGTGGTTTTATGCGATCAGAATCAACTTTGTGGACAAAAATCACAAAGGTAAAACTTAATTTTTGGTTGTTAAAAGAAAAGGGGACGTTTCTTCTTAAGTTGTTATTTGCGAGTTTTAGTCACAGAATGATATGGTTTGGACTGATGGAATAAGTGGAGGCTCAGCTTTCATATAATATATAGTTTGTGAGGGTCCAATTTCGTGAAAAAGATCGCTATTGCTGTGCATGTGCACAGTTATGAAACCCAAAACCGTGTTCTTGCATATGACTTTCCTTGGTAATATGCCTCAATCCAAAGTACTTCCAAACCGCACTCGTCCATCACTACTCCATTTTCCTTCTACCTAAACCGTTCGCCGAGGCGCTGCACTTAAGATGCTAGCTGTGTTGGCTAACCTTTAGCTAACACCGTCGAATCACTGCCAAAGGCCGCACTGCGAGTGAGTGACAGAAGGCGGGGCTATATTCGCGCTGAAGCGATGCGTGTCTGTTAACTCGCTGTCCGAGAGAAGAGAAGACAGCGCGCTGATGAATTGCAAGTACTTCTATTTTGTGTGATTTTGCGGAACAAAAGGTTGTTCTGCAGTTTCTAAAAAAGCTTGAATAAATAGCCTTTATATTAACATCCACCCAAAATCCACTTGCCCGTTCGGGCAATCAGAAATCAATCGCAACTTGCCCAAATATTACTTTTAGTTGGCCCGGGAAAGCGGGCAACCGTTAATGTCGAGGCCTGCACAACTAAAGTAGCCTACCTCTCTTTTGGAGAGAGTTTTGGAGAGACATCATTTTTTAGATGAAACTGCACACATTCATGTTATCAAAGAATCAGAATTACTTTTATTATATCTTATTGTACAAGTACAATAAGATACAAAATTCTTAGGCTTGGTTCCTTAACTGCCACATAGAAGCAACAATACAAGATTAAGCAAAAAATAAGAAGCAGCATAGATCAACATAATAAATAATAATAAAATAAAGTAAATAATAATATGAAACTAACAGTGGTAACCAGCAATGAGGTGAAGTAATGTGTAAGTGGTACCCTATATTCACGTACCGCAGGGCCAGTCAACACTGGCTTGTAGCATAGACTGCTATTGAGTTGAATCGCACATAAATCAGATGATGTTAATTATAAGTCTATGAATGTAGTTCACCACTATGGTTGCAATTAAGAGGACTTTGTTGAGAAACGTAAATAGGCTGCCCAAGTGACAATCTGTCAGAGGGATGGCTCACGCACACACACAGACAGACTCTAGTAGGGCTGCACGATTCAGGGAAAAATGTGAATCACGATTTTTTTGCTTAGAATCGATGTTACGATTTTCTGCCACGATTTTTTTGTCACAAATAAAAAAAACATTTATATTTTTTTATTGCACACATGAACCATGACAACAAAAAAGTGCAGTATCAAAGACGAGTATGCTGAACCAACTTTAACTTTAACATAAATAAAACACATCTTTTCTTATTTTCCTCTCATATGACCCTATATGTGACCCTGAACTTGGCACTTAAAGATTCCTGGCCAGAAACACAAGTCTGTCCACATGCTCTGGCTTTCGTGATGCACGGTGGCATGTCACAATGTTGCCCCCTGTACTGAACAGCCGCTCAGAAGGTGAGCTGGTAGCTGGAATGCATAGGTATTTCTTCACCAACACAGACAACCGTGGATATACAGATCTATTTTGCCCCCACCAGATTAAGGGGTCATCTTCACCATATCCATAACCATATCCTTTGCTAGATGGTAAGCAATTGCGTCTGTTATTTCCTTACTCCTACTGGAGTTATGTGGGTATGGGGTTGCCTTGTGCAAGGTGTCAGTAATGTCTGTTGTTAATGTTGGACGACTTTCAGACCTTTTCTTGCCTTGTACAGCTTCATCATATTGCACTTTGTGGTGACGATTGAGGTGCTGGTATAGATTTGTGGTGTTACTTTGCGGTGCTGCAGCGATCGCAAAGCATGCCTTGCAAATCACTTTAGACTGACCCTCGTCATTTTGCTTGAAGCCGAAATACTTCCACATACACCACTGAATGCAAGCCTTTTTTTGGAACGAGTTCCGTTTGTGTCTGAGAGGTTGGCTGATTCTCGCCACTAGTAGCTGGGTCCTCATCATCAACATCCATTTTGTCTTCACTGTTTATCTCTTGTCGCACTCGCAGTCGCACTAGCTTTCCGAACTACTGCGCTCTCTGCTGCTCCACGAGTGAAACACGTGACTAAAAGGCGCTTCGTCATTGGCTGAGGGTGAAGCCCTTCTCAGAACCTAGAAGGGCGAGAGCGCTTGGGAGTGCTATTAAACCACGGACCTATTGTTTTAAACTCACAGAAGAAAGTTGCGTTTGTCAGTCGGACTCTGCTCATAAAAAAAAGAGAATCGAATTAATCGATTAATTTAAAACTTAAATCGACACGGGTGAATCGAGATCGCGATTTTATAACGATTTATCGTGCAGCCCTAGACTCTAGAGTGTTTTCATTTTCATGCCAACTATGAGTCTCTGTTCCTGTGCCTCTAAAGGCTAGGGAACAGAGACTAGGCTACACTACACGGCATTGAAATGTATGGGTTTTGAGTGGATACTTCCAATATGTCTCAGTTGATCTTTACACTCCTTCGGCCAACGCGTTTGTATTTTTTGTGAGATCACTAGTCGTGTTGCTGTAGCAACATTGCCGTTGCTGTCGGCAACAAGCATAATGTAAACGCAAAATGCAGAGAAACTGGGAAAAACACACTAAAGTATTTTTATTTTATTTTTTTTAATAAATGGACGGAATCTGTAGTTGTATTGTGTATGCCGTGTGGTGAATGTTTGCATATCTAACCCTCGGCCTGGGACCCTGTGGGCAGGTGAGGACGAGGCCACTGAGAGGGATGACCTCAACACCAAGGAAGGGGGCGTTGGCACCCCTCACAAGAAGAACAAGAAGCACAGGAAACACAAGAGCAAGAAGAAGAAGCGGCGCCGGAAAGGAGACAAGGAGAGCAGCTCTGAATCTGGCGCAGAATCTGAGGCAGAGCTGCCCCCCTCCCAGAGGGCCGTGAGGAACACCAGAGCCAGGTGAGGACCATTCAAACATCTTCTGTTTGATACAGGAGACTTTCTTAAAGTGGTGATATTATGCTTTTTCGGCTTTTCCCTTTGCTTTAGACTGTTATATGAGGTATCTATACATGTTTTATGTCTGCAAAGCTAGAAAAATCTAAGTCTGTCGGGGGAAGTATTCGCACCCACGAGAACGTCCCTGAATAAAGGTGTGAAACAGCGCGTATGCGCTCAAACAGTGTGACATCAGACTGCAGTGGGCCGTGCTGAAGGGCAGAGGCCATGTTTACAACTTCTCGGGGGTGTGTATTGGCAGACGCTCGCGCAAGGTGTTTGACCAATCGTAACAGAGTGGGCGTGCTGACCAATCACAGCAGACGCGGCTGTTGGGAGGGGGGCCTTAAAGCGTTTTTGAAAGATGCTGAAATTGGTTTTGCAGAAATGAACAGTGAGAATAATAAGGGGTATATTTAACAAACGGGCATGAAACCCTATTCTGGTAGTACCCCCAAATGCAATTATTAACCTTAAAAAAGCATGATATGGGATCTTTCAATTGGGATTCTCTTTGGTAAAAATATTCACAGATTCAAAACTTATCTCAGAGGTCAATAATTACAATTGATATATTATGTCTTTCTGTTTTTAATGGACAGTGCCAGACTAGCATCTACCACGGGGGCTGCAGACCAAGTCGGGCCAAAGGAGGGCAGCAAAAAGGACGGCATCACAGGTAAGGAATGACCGGCGCTCCCCCAGCAGATGGTCTAGGAAGAGTTTTCTTGTGACCTTAATCATCTGTACTCTCCTCACCCACTTCCATTCTGTTACAGAATCGGAGGTAGACGCCAAGACCAAAAAGCACAAAAAGCACGCTTCCAAAAAGAAGAAAAAGAAGAAGAAGAAGGACGAGAAGCAGGACCGCAGATCCCCGTCCCACTCGGCATCTGAGAGCAGCTCCGCGTCAGGCTCTGATTCGGAGGTGGACGAAGGCAAGGGGCCGCGCGATGCGCCCGAGGCCGTGTCCAAGCTGCTGCCCAGGGGCAAGCGAGGGGCAGAGAAACTGGAAGCGCCTCACGCCAAGCAGGACGAGAGCACGGACAACAACGTTTTCTCCTCCGCAGGGAAGAACGGCAGCACCAACGGCTCGGTGCAGGTGATGTCGCCCTCTGCTGGCCAGGGTCAGGCCCACCCGGCAGGGGCTGACGTCAGAATCGAGGGGAACCACGGTGATGGCAGTTTCAGCCACGCGCTCCCCGACATCATACCTAAACAGGAAGGCACAGCGTCACAAGACGACCCTGCTCTAAAAGATGAGGTCAACCTGAACCAAAGGGCCCCGGGGGCAGAGCGGGAGGGCTCCAGGTCCCCGTCTGGGTCCCCCCAGCGGGCCCCTGGGATCAAGCGCTCCGGGTCGAGTCACAGTCGGTCTTCCACGCCCAGCCCCAGCCGGCAGCAGACAAGGGCTCCAGCCGCCACAGACAAGGACTCTAAAGAGCGCTCCCAAACGAGATCGAGGTCCACATCAGAGGCCAACGGGTCCGTCTCACCGCCACAGGCCAGGCAGCGCTCGCGCTCCACCTCCCACTCCCCCAAGTCTGAGAGGAAGTCCGCTTCTCTGTCTCCCAAAAGGCCGCTCCGCCACTCCGGCTCCCCGAAGAGAGACAGGAAGCTGTCCCGCTCCACGTCGCGCTCCCTGTCCCCCAAGAGGAAGAAGAAGGCCAAGTCCCCCAAGAGGTCCAAGCGCCAGTCGTTGTCCGCTTCTCCCAAGCGAAGGAGGAGGACGTTGTCGGCGTCGCCCAAGCGGCGGCGCCCGAGCCCCCCGAGGAGGAAGCTGTCTCCTAAACGTGGGCTGCGTCGGTCCCCGTCCCCGCGTAGAAACCGGCGGTCCAGGTCCAGGTCCGCGGCCCGCCGCTCCAGGACGCGGTCTCCTCGGCGTACCGCTGTCGGCCGACGCTCACACTCTCGTTCGGTGGGCCGGACCCGGCGGCCCGCTAGGCGGTCCCGCACCCCGGTGAGGCGGGGGGGCGCCAGGCGCTCCGGGAGCCGCTCACCCGAGACCCGGCGTCGGAGGTCTCCGCTGCCACCGCCCTCTCGGACGCGGCGTTCCCGCTCAAGGTCCACGAGGCGGTCGAGGCGCACACGCTCACGCTCCGTCGTGGTGCTCAGACGCAAGCGTCGCACCAAGTCCCGGAGTCCCCGGAAAAAGAGTAAGTCCCGAACACCGCCTTCCCGCCGGCGGTCCAAGTCTAGGTCCCCCGGGGCCCGGAGGCGATCGAACTCCCCCGGCAAGAGGAACCGCTCGCCGCCCAGGTCCTTGAAGCGCTCCAAGTCGCGCTCGTTGTCAAGGCGAAACAGGTCAAAGTCCCACTCACCGGCCCCCGCCGGGAGGCAGTCCAAGTCCCCCAGTAAGAGCTTGAGGAGGTCGCTGTCTAAGTCTGCCTCGCCTGCCCCGAACCAGTCTCGATCTGGCTCCAGTGAGAGGGCGTCTGGAAGCGCCTCCCCAGGGCAGGACAGGGAGCCCTCCCCCTCGCCGTCCAAGGCAGAGACAGCAGAGGACACTGAAGGAGCTGCAGTCGCCACACCCGCAGCAGGTACAGCTTTAGACCTTCCTTTAGGTTCTTCATAGCCTTAGACCACACACCTTCCTTTAGGTTCTTCATATCTTTAGACCACACACCTTCCTTTTGGCCCTGCCCACACCTGGCAAAAAACGATCTTTTCCCCCCCGTTTTCCTTGACAGCGTGGCAGAATTTCTCCGTAATGATTTGCTCATTGCAAAAGCACTTCTAGCTGTAGAAACGCTGTGCTACATATTCCAGGTCTATATGTGGCGCTGTTTCTGCTACAGAACTGCACCAAAAAAAGAAGAGGTGGTGGATTGTGCGCATCAAGCCTGCGCGCTGTATACATACTAGGGATGTGCATTTCTGGCAAAAATACTATTCAATATTCGGTGAGATGTATTCAAATAATATTCGAAAATCGATCAATCAAGAACCCACCAGGCACGCACACACGCACCTCGGATACACGCACACACAGTGACACAGGAAGAGTGTTTTATGAGTTGCATGAAATCAATCTGTTTATTCCAACAACTGCGCCATCAACATTCAACTTCAATGTTATTTCAACGTGGGCTTAGGAAGACAGGCCTACATGCGCCGAAAACAGATTGCTATTTATTTATTTATTTGACTGAACACAGCCTGCATGACGGTGAACTAGACACGTCTTTAGCATATGGAAACTATGGCCTATCTGTAATTGTTCATAACCTTTTCAATTTTAAAAACTGCAAAATTATCTTCACACAGTTAATTTCATAATGTTGCCTCAAGCATTAATGATTTTAGGCTACAGGAATGACGGTAGACTTGGACTACAACATGAACTTGAATAATGTATATGACCAGTGACGTTTTATACATTATCCTGCTTATTACACGGCTACTTGCCAAAACAAAAAAATAACTTCACGAGGTGTGTCTTTCTACAATTTATTTGTTACCAGCATTCGTAGTGTTGATCAGCAGAGAAATAGTCCGCCAGAGACGTTGACGTCGCTTAGCAACCAAGGACACTGGGGTTTATAAGTTACCACGGAGGAGTGACTCGACTTGCGGAGTGATACGACAGAAAAAAAAAAGAAATCCACTTTCCTTGACAGCGGTCATTATATGCTTAGCAACGGTGAATTATCAAAAAATGATTTAACACCGGAAGTTGTGAAGGCCCATGCAAGTGAGGCCACAGCATTGAGAAGAGCCGTTTAATAAATAACGATAGTCACATTCATTATTCGATATTTTACGTGACTCCGACTATTGTTGCCCATCCCTATTACATACATACAGCTGAAGATGAAATCAACAGCAGTTGTTAAACCTTGTAGATTGAGCAAAAAATACTTGAATGTGCAGTTAGTAATCATATTTTCCAAGGGGCTGTATTTAAAGCTACAAAAATAGTTCAAATCAAACAAAAACAAATTAGACGGAAATCGAACGTCACCCACCTGGTGGGTGGACGATGACGTCACCGTTTGTGTATCTGGGGTTCTTATGAATCGTAACATGAAAACGCAGGGGGGAATGGAGTTTCTCTTTTTCACAGGCTTTTAGTCGTGTTTTTAAAGGTAATCGGTTAAAGGCCGTTACGATTCTCCAAAGAGGAATCGTCTGACAAAGGGCGCCACAGTTCTACAGATCGATCTAGACTTGGACGTTTCACTTGCACTTTTTTTTGTACATTTTGTGGAGAAATGCCCCCTCTAATCGGGTCCAGCGGCCTGAACGTCCTAAATGTGGAGGTTTTAGATGGGTTTAACTGGGAAGGTATTGACTCTTCCCTTTGTGTCCATGAAGGCCCCTGGAAGCCCCTGCCCTTATCCAACGCTGACCCCAGCGCCGCGCCTGCCGGCTCCTCGCCCCGGCCCACGCCCAACCACCAGGAGGCCAGCTCTCCTTCCAAGCGGGACGGCTCCCGCTCCCCTTCTGCCTCTCCTGAGTGCACGGCGGGCCCCGGCAGCTCCGGGGCCTCTGGAGGCTCCACACGGGGGGGGGAGGAGGAGGAGGAGGAGGAGGAGGAGGAGGAGCAGGAGGAGGAGGAGGAGCAGGAGGCGGCGGAGGAGGAGGGACGGGCTGGGAAGGCAGCATCTCCTGTAAAGACCAAGCAGCCCTGGAGCTCCTCGGGCTCCATCTCCCCCGTTCGGACGGAGAAGAAGCAGCACTCCCCGTCTCGCTCCCCCGCTGCCCCTCCCCACAGGAAGACGTCGCCCTCCCCCAGGCGCTCGGCCTCCAAGAGGAGGTCTGTGACCAAGAGGAGGTCTGTGTCCAAGAGGAGGTCTGTGTCCAAGAGGAGGTCTGTGTCCAAGAGGAGGTCTGTGTCCAAGAGGAGGTCTGTGTCCAGGAGGAGGTCTGTGTCCAGGAGGAAGCAGTCCAGGTGGGTCTTGTGCACATGGCTTTTTCTTCTTTGGCCACGCCGCCTCAGATTGAAGTTGGCATTATTGATGAGAACCTAATTTTCAGCTTGAAATTCAAACACTTTGCCACTAGAAGCCTAACCCTCCAGACACCATCATTTAAATCAGCCGCTTACCCAAACGAGCTCCGCAGCATTCTGCACATCCTACTGGAGCTCAGGATCTCTGTTATCCTGACCTCCAGCAGAACGTCTAGCATACGCCCACTTATAGATGGTCAAAGGCTAGCTTATTATGTTCCAAGCATTGTTCCATGTAGTGACCCGCTGCTGCCCGTTTCAGGTCCAAGTCTCCCGTCAAGAAGAGGGCGTCACCGGCCGAGCGCAAAAAGCGCCGCTCCAAGTCCCGGAGCCCCGCCCACCGCCGGCGGGCCAGCCGCTCGCGCTCAGCCGCGCGCCGGCGGAAGTCCCGCTCCAAGTCCCGGGCCAGGACCCGCCGCTCCAAGTCCCGCTCCCCCGCGCGCAAGAGGCGCAGCCGCTCCCCCGCGGGCCGCGCCCGCAAGCGATCCAAGACCCCCAAGCGATCCAAGAGTCGCTCGGCCGGCCGGCGCAAGCGCTCGCACTCGCGGTCCCCGAGCCGCCGCCGCCGCTCGCGCTCCAGGGGGCGGGGCCGGCGGCCCGCATTCCGTAGCCGCTCCTTTGACCGGCGGGACCGGTGGAAGAGGGAGCCCAGCCACTCCCCCGTGCTCATCCTACGCAAGCAGCGTCGCTCCGGGTCCCGCTCACGCCGCAGCGGCAGCAAGACCCCGCCGCGGCTCACAGACCTGGGTAATACCACCTTCTGTCTGTAGAGCGGTCTTCGTTCAGTAGACCGGCTCGAGGGGTCCGTCTATTGGTCGGTTCACCCGGTTCAAAAGGTGTGGTGTCGTAACTAGGGTACCCAGAGAAGCGTCCCAGTCTGGGAGGATGTGTAGTCACTGTCCCGGCAGGGCTCAAGACTCACACTTCTAATATTGTTTTCATTTAGAGGCACCGAAACAGATGTGGTTGCACAATGTTTTGCCTCTTTATCGCAGAATTGTAGAAGGTATTTACTGCATACGTGGTCTTTTTATGTCTTCTACCGACAGTGCATCCACATTACCTTCCTCACAAACCAACTATTGGCTCTTCTCCTCCTCCTTCATCAAAGTAGAGTAGAGTACACTCTTGAGTAGCGCTAGTGCTGCGGTGCAGATTAATGGAAACATTTCACAATGTTAAAACCACCTCTTTAGCTTTTTGATCATTTAAAGAACCCCATACATTCATAGCAGTGTGTCTTCATTTGAACTCACTGATGTCTATAGGAAGATTCACGTATCGAGTATTCGCCGTTGTTTGGTTCCTTAAGAAGTGCCAATGGGATCCTGGTAGAATCAAATGAATGGTCAAAGTTGTGGAAAATTAACATTGGCTCTTTTGAGTTGAAAGGCTCGTAAATGCATTTAATTTTCCTTGGCCGTAAATAACAAACAAAACATGACGTCCTGCCCTGTATCCTCATCATCTGGTCGTCTCCCCCCAGATAAGGACCAGCTGCTGGAGATCGCCAAGGCCAACGCGGCTGCCATGTGCGCCAAGGCGGGGGTGCCCATCCCCGAGAGCCTGCGACCCAAAGCCATCCTCCAGCTCCCGCTCCCCACGCCCTCCCCCACCCCGCTCTCCCTGCCCCTCCCCCTGCCCATGCCCATGGGCATGGGGATGGGCATGGGCAACATGGGGCAAATGGGCATGGGCAACATGGGGCCCATGGGCATGGGCAGCATGTCCAACATGACCATGAGCGCTGCCATGGCCAGCATGACAGCGGCCACCATGACGGCGGCCCTGTCCAACATGGGTGCACTGGCCTCCATGCCCCCCCTGGCCCCGCTGCCTACCATCACCAACAAGCCCCCGCCCTGCCTGGCGCCGCCCGCACCCCCCCTCAACCTGGGCCACATCGAGGAGGTGAAGAGGAAGGTGACCCAGCAAGCCAACATACACACCATCAAGGAGCTCACCGAGGTGAGCTCACTCTGGTCCTCCCGGAGCCCCCCGCGTTGATGTGTCGGATGTCGAGGTCTTGAAGTTGATGTCGCGGTCCTGATGTCGGGTGCTTGTTGTTGATCTCCAGTGCAGGGTCTTATGAGTGTCTTTGCTTGCTGCGAATGAAGTCTCATCCTGCTGTTATTTTTCATGTGAACACATCCACGCCTTTGTAATGCTGACCAGCTCACCAGCATTTGTATTGTGTTGTAGAAGTGCAAGATGATCGCCAACAGCAAGGAGGAGATGGCCATCGCTAAACCCCACGTCTCGGATGATGAGAGCTAGAGCCTCGTGTGTCCTCGCGGTAAGATCACCACCTTAAAGAAGTTGTATTGGGTCTTTTAAAATGTATTACAATAGCATATATTATAATGGTGTCAGTGGATGTTATCTGCCTATCAGAGTAGTTCTCTTGTTTGATTTGCTGTCTTGTACAGTCAGCTTTTTACTTGGTGCATTAATTAACACTTATCTTTTACACGCAAAAAATAATTGAAGCTCTAATAGCATTTCGTTTTTCAGTTGGTTTATTATCGAACTGTATACATCTCAGAAACTCTAAATACTGTGTCTGTCCTGAAACTACCTAGCCATGAGTATGCCCCACCTGAAAAATATCTGTAGACTCACTTTTAACATCAGTGTTTTACCACAGCAGTTTAAATATCCCCGTTGTGCTTTCCCAGGTGCCGGAGCGCCCTCTACTGGACCGGAGTGGATGTTCTGTGTTTTATAGTTTGGACTTGAGGACTAACCTATCCCACAGTTCGCCCGACTCCACCTCCTCTATCAGTGACAAGAGCACCCTTGTTGTCATGGTAACAGTAGAGGAGCAGCAGTCACACCTGGTTTATTTTTGTGTGTGTGTGCGGTGCACGAGGGACCGGCGAGGAGACGCTACAGTGACCCCACTGGGGACACACTCCGGTGTGCGCACGCAGTAGTTTGACTGTAATGTGAATGCTGGGAGTGTGCATAAGTGTACATAGTGGTGACTCTTTACCAACTCACCTTGCAGTGGTCCCCCCCACCTCCTCTTCCTCACAGGCTCGCTGTTTATACGACGGAGGGAGGCGAAGCACCCACCTCACGGTGACGGTGCTTTTGTAAAAGATAACTTCCTCCTACGAATATGTTCTACTTGTTTTTGTAAAAGAAAATACGAAAATCTTCTGGTTAATTGTGTCTCGCTGTGTACTGGGCCCGCCCACGCCGCTTGTCTCCTAACGGCCTGAGATCACTGATGGTTTTGATTGGCGGCATGCGTGAGATGAGATGTTTCACGACACGCTTCCCCGCGGTTACTGAGGTGACACGGTTATTGCCCTTAGCAGGACATGAATGTGGACGGGTTGAAGCACAGAATGTGGGTTCATACAGTAACTGTTAATCCAAATACTCTGTCCTGGATTGCGTGGGTCATTTTATCCTGATGTTTCTACTTGCCTTTCCTTTATGATCCCTTGAAATGAAGTGAAATGAATGAAATGAAGATTGCTCTCCCATTGCCCCTACATGGTATGCAACTAAAGCCTACAGATCCAACCTTAATGCAATGGTTTGATGTGCAAAACATTTCATTTGTATGACTTCACAACACTCTGTACTCCTTGGCAGCACAAAACGTTTCCTGGCCTGTGATCTCTGATTGTCAACCTTGTTTTAGCCCCTGTTCCCATGTCCATTAAAGGTACATTGAGTCAAAACGTCTGCCTCACAGGCATACCTTTAGTTGGGGCATATTTGGTGATTCCTAAATTGAGATCCTTTGGTTTTGTCCTATGTGATGCATATATTTTTAAATCCAGAAGAGTAAACAAACAGGATCATCTTTAAACAAATGAATGAGCAGTACAACATGTCTCCTCGATTAGATTCCACTGGGCCAATGGACAAATCCATTTTGTTTGGGACAATCAGAATGCCGGTAGCGTGGTGTTTTGTGCTGGCCCCTTCCTGTGCATATTAATGCTCCCAACTCCCCCGTCTCTCCCCATCACTCCCACCAGGTGGACTCGTCTCAGGTTTTTCACGATCAATTGGGGGTTTGCGTTAGTGATGTGGGGGGTGGGGACACTGATAGCATGTTAAGATAACCAAGGGATCATTGAGCTTGTGAGTTGATTTGATGTTCTGTTCCCTGTACCTTCAGAATAGTGAGATCTTTGTCCTATGGTACAGAGGCGAACTTGCCACTAAAGGTGGTAGTGCAGGAGATGTTTTATTTTTACTTGAGTGTTTCAGAGCTGGGCGACACCTTTTTTAGTGTGAGCTGGATAAAGAGAAGATGGCCTGATGAAATCCTCAAAATCCTTTGTGTAACTATAGACAGAAAGCTCACTCTTTGTCTCTGAATGTCATTCGCCAAAACCCAGGACACCTTCAGCGTCGTCGTGTGCGTGAGCTGCCAGTGTACGAGTGTTACTAATAGCCATTTTGAAACTTACAAATCGGCTCACACCCGGCAAACAATGGGGAGTGTGCGGCTTTAATTGAGCTTGTTCGTTCAAACATTTCCACCCACCCCAATCCAGAGACACATTCTTCTCACTCCCGTCTTTATAATATTCCATGCATTTGTATATTGCCCATCGGTCCCGCCCGGCCCAGGGCTGTTAAACCGTCATGGATATCCGTGAAGATTTTTTTTTTTTGTCAAACTAGTGATGCTGTACCTATAGTGCTTACCTGTTGAGTACCTGATGTAATCTTTAGCTATTTTAATGACAAAAAAACATTTTAGGATTCTTTTTTTTTGGTCACTTGGGTATGACATTGCTTGCTTTGTACATAAATGTGTTGATCATTATTAAAAGCCTTAAATTCATCTGCTGTTGTCTTAATTAAGAAAATGTGTATGTTGCAGGATTTCTTCTGGACATCTTTTTTGATAAGATAATGTTGGCAATGTAGTGTAGCAATAGCCATGTTTCTAGTGAGGGTTTCACAGCCTAGCATTCATCTCCCACTAAGCATGCATACGATGGGATCATTAGTTTTTAATATTTAGAAGTCTGATTCCGATACTGTCTGCTGCCACCTGGTGGCGCCAGAGCCCTACCACTCAGCCCTGCCGGAAGCCCTACGGTGCTCCTGACATCCAGACATGCTCTGATGCTATGTGTTTATCAAACCGAAGGATATATTTATACATCCTTAATTTCCTCCATGAATTTATGGTAATCAAACAAAAGCAATAAATCCAAACTAAAGTACCAAGTTATGAGGCTGGCGGAGAGTTCCCAGTAGAAGGCTTTAATCTGGGTCTGCTGGGTGAGCAGAAGGTAAGGGCCCTCAGCGCCTCTTCATCAGTTTAAGGCGAGAAAATCACCTGAGACATAAAACGCAATCCTTCCAAAGGTGCGTGGGCATTAAGAGCTTTGCATTGCGACAAATTGGATATCCACTCATTTTCTGTTCTAATAAACTCTAAACCAAATGGGCAAAACACACGACCCCTGCCCAATGAGCAGTGGATCCTTTATTCTGGGTTTTATGGAACTGGATTTGAAGCAGATCAACAGTTGCTGTAAATGATCAAACGCCTCTACTAATCTCTACTAATATGAAGGTATATAATACTATAGGCCTATAACAGTCTGCAGTCTAAATGAGCCCGAACAGAATCAGCCACAGTCTACTCCAAAAAGATACCGCATATTTCACTCAGTAATCAGAAGGTTGGTAATAACATTTCTAACAAATTACACTCAAACAATAGCTTTTCAATTCTACCTAGAGCACCTTTAATGCAGAGAAATCCACTGACACACTCTAGTAGACTGTAACACCAGAGGGGTGTGGATATTTAAGTGTTTTAGTCTGCATGTGAACAAGTTGGTGTGTGTGTGTGTCTGTGCGTGTGTGCGTGCTCACAGAACCTGCACATACATATATGAGTGTGTTGCATACTGAGCAGCCACTGGGTCATTGGACTTGGGGGATCAATGGCGCGATCGATTGATGACTGAGGGCTTTGCAACCACCATCTAATCTAGATCATTTTCCATGTGGGCAGAATATGAGGTCGCAGGTGCATCTCCCTGGGCTCGGCATGTATCTAGATAAGAGATGAGGAAGGGAAGAGATGGATTATCAACCGTGCAGGTGGATCCTAACCAATCATGGAGGAGGGCTAGAATATGGGATGCTTATATGTGTGTGTGTGTGTGTGTGTGTGTGTGTGTGTGTGTGTGTGTGTGTGTGCTTGTGTGTGTTTGCATGGCTGTATGAATGGATGGATCCATCCATTAGAATTCAGATCCATTCATGAGCAGGTATGGCTAGTTCATCACTCTAGGAAACCTATAGGCATCTCTCCCTCCCTCCCTCAGTCCTTTGGAGCAGGATTCAGTTCAGTGCACTGCAGAGAGGTGATCTGTCAGAGAAAGAGAGAGAGAGAGAGAGAGACTGAGACTACGGGGGTCCCCGGGTCCTGCATGTGGCTCAAACCCTCTCATTGGTCTCGGTGTGCGTTGCTGCTCACACTGTTGACGTAACGTTGCACATGAGATCTGATGATGAGGAGGAAGCTGCTTTATTTTAGATGTTGTGGTTTAATGTTTCCTTTAACACAAAAAACAGCTGAATAGATGGAGGTAGGCAGGCAGACAGACAGACAGACAGACAGACAGGTAAGCAGACAGACAGACAGACTGACTGACAGACAGGTAGTCAGACAGACAGGCAGGCAGACAGATCAGCCATATAGGCTAACCCTGTATGTTCACCTTTGGGACTCGATCTTTAGGTTTTGCCCGACTCCCCATCCCCCCCCGACCCCCGGTTCTAGTATAGCACCGCTGCTAAAGAGCCTTTTGTTGAGGCACTTGGGGATTAGAGAAAGACACTTTTATCCAAAGCAATTGAGAAAAGGCCTACAGATACACTGCAGACATTCGGAATCAAACCCAGCGCCTTTTGACTTGGACGTCCTTAACCGACGCCTCGTGCCCACTGCATCCGTCCGTTGACTGATCCCCATTGACTTTGAATGGGGACGGACGCGCAATGCATTGTGGATCCGTGCGCTCCGTTGGAGCCTTCGCCGCCGTCAAAAAGTTGAAAAATGTTCAACTTTTTCGGCAGCGACGAATCCGTCATCCAATCAGATCGCGTATGCAAATGTAAGCACTGTGACACTACTCGGGATCTGACGACCCTCGAAAGCTCCCCCATCCGTCAGCTACGCCTTCCGACGTCCTTTGACTGACGGTGCAGTGGGCACTAGGCGTAAGAGTAAGGATGGTTGGTTTGTTTTAAATGTCATTAGGGTGGAGATGGTCGGGTTCAGGAGTAGGAGTATCTGATAAGAGGGGTGGATTCAAGGCATCATTATCTTTTGGAGTTTTTTAAGCACCACTTATGTAACATGTAAGTTGACTAATGCTCCTTGGTTGTTTGGGTGTTAACCCACAGACACCAACACAGCGGTGAAAATCACTACGCCAATCCAGGACTTTGTTCTTGGACCATATCCCTCCACCTCTTCTTCTAGTGGCTGTTTAACAGTTAATATGCCGGGCCCTGATTCAACAAGACACAACTGTGGCCAAGAAACGTAGGTTTTGCCTACTGCTGCATGCATTAATTATAGCTTTTCATGCAAAATAAATAAGATGTTGAACTCATTGGGGGGTCCGCAACTGCCCTGAGTATTCTCATCCTCTCTCTCTTTCTCTCTCTCTCTCTCTCTCTCTCTCTCTCTCTCTCCCTTTCTCTCTCCCCCTCTCTCGCTCCAGGCAAGTACAACTCCTCCCCCATCCTCCACCTCCACCACTCTGAGTGACGGGTAAAATTGCACGTAGGTAAAGTATGTCACATGCCAACCCAGCATAACCAAAGGCAATTCAACATGCAGCTCAATAATCTAAAATGGAAATATCAGGCAGGTATTAAATGTTAATGATGGTTGAACATTACCAATCCCTCTGTATTGTCTGTTCAGGTTGAACCAAGATGGAGGATTAATGTTAGAAAGCCACATATACATTTTGATTGAACCATGTAAGGGCAGAAAGCACTGACACCTGTGCTGTGTAGAGTACTACAGTGTCTGCCCCCTCTTCCTGTCTATTGAAGACACAAAGACAGTCCTTATCTGCTTTAAATGTTGGGCCGTCCTCTGTGATTGTTCTTATCACACATGTTAATCCCACTCATCCCAACTCGGACTAGAGAACACAGTAAATATTTACTGTGTACGGTTAAGGACGATATTTACCGTCCTTTGTGATTTCAACAGTGAACTAATTGAAATGCGATACCTTTGCCAATTTCTCAAGATTAGAACAAATTATAGTCATTACACATTTGGCAGGAAGTCCAGGAGCTACATTGGTAACAGCTTTTTTTCCGCGATGTCTTTTAGTTAATGTGTGATTCTGCCCCTTCATCAAAACCTTCCCAGCCCGTCTTGGCTCCAACAGGGGCTGTAAGGAGAGGGATTGGGTCTTTAATATCTCTGAATCTTATCACTAGAGGCAGCTTGGCCTTGTTCCAAACTCAAACCCCCTCTTGGCACCAGCACAGAGAACCCCAACATCCTCTGAATGGGGAACATCTTACTGGCTTGCATGGCTGACAGCAAAAAGTGAATTCATATTTCATAATGTTTGTTTATTACTCTGAAAGTCCCTCGTCCAGCTCCGTCAGAGACGACATGGAGGCAGAGCGCCCCATGCTGCTCTCTCTCTCTCATCTCCTCTGATTGCCCCTTAAAGAAAAATAAATTAAAGATTTTTCCTTGCAGATTCGGTTCCCCCCCCCTAAACCGAGTTGTAAGAGACCCCGGATCTGCAAGGTTTTCATTGTTATCCCTTAAAAAAGGTTTGTTTTGGAGGCGCTTATCGACCTCCTCCCCAACACCTGAAACGAGTGTTGCATATTAGTCACCTGACAAACAGAGTGGGAGCTGGAGTACGGAGAGGGCCTGTAGCACACAGCAGGTCGCCTGCTGTCCGATCCACCGCAATGCCCCACACCCTGGAAAGACATGCTTCAAATAATAGACGTGTTGGACTTAAAGGCTGTTTCCCTCCCCCCCTCCACCAAGTGTCTCAGTCTGGAGTTTTACTTGTTTGGTTTTTATATTTGAAATATATTTCCTGGCCTGGTCTGTCTTTTCTTATTGAGGGATGGGAAAGTCTGCTCCACACTTTTCACATGGCTTAGGGTCATTCTGCTTTGATACATATATATGTATTAGTGATTATAGGGCCTACGTGTGACACACCGTAGCCTTGTCGGTGTCGGGGTGTCGGACGCCCCTCGGGACTAACCTCGGTCGAACACCCTTTTTAGTGTCACCGTGGTTTGTGTCGTTCACGGAGGTGCTCGGCTCGGCTCTTAACCCGGTCCAACTCAGGTCACTCGGTTAAGTTCCTCACAGCTTTTATGAATTCAGCCTTGACCCTTTTTATTAGTTTACGAGCGGGTCAAGGTCCCTGGTCACCACGAAACCCTGATGTATCTTTTGCATTGTTTTTTTATTATTAAAACCTCTTTTACGTTTGCCTTTTTCCCTCTATACACGTCAGTCACAATCAACCATTGCTTGTATTATGCGCCACTTACCGTGAGGGGATCGGCTGGGAGAGTTAACCTACTACAAAGGTAGTCAGGTAGATTTATTTTAGGTCCAATCAACACAATATCTTTTACAATTGAGTATAGATTAAGAAAGTGTCCATTAAGATAAAGAAAGAAAAGATAAATGTAAGATAAACAAGATAAAATAAGGAATAGATCTAAACCAAACTAAAATAAGACATACTTTGAATCTCAGTCACCCGCTTCTATAGCCAAAATTTGAGATTATGTCTTAATCTAAAATAAACCAATATGGACTTCTTGTTTCAGTTCACCGGCTTATTCAGCCAAAACTTTAGAATATGCCCGATGCTAGAATAAACGGATATGGACTTCTTGTCTCAGTTAACCAGCTTATTCAGCCACAACTTGAGAATATGCCCGATGCTAAAATAAACTAATATGGACTTCTTGTCTCAGTTCACCGGCTTTTTCAGCCACAACTTGAGAATATGCCCGATGCTAGAATAAACTAATAGAGGCTATGTCAGAGTTCCTAAGATAAAATGCTATTGCTAAGTTCCCCGGACACTTTTCAGTGTCTAGTTCTAAGAGCAGAAGACAGTGGTTCACACGGCCCCATCCTAAGAAGGTGGTCAGCTAACTAACCAAACAAGCTCTCTCTCTCTGTCTCTGTCCCCCCGAACCCTCTGAATCACTCTCTTTTTATGCAGAGTCCAGCTTTCATCTACGCCCAATACAGGCGGGGGCCCGATGTTATCTAGCAGTCTGAGTTTCCATACTTTTTCTCAAAAAATGTTCTTTTGTGATACATCTCTGGGTTCTTTATCCTATTTCGCCCGCAGGGCGGCACATAATGCTTGAGCTGATGCAACAGCCATCATAGGTTTACAATATGTTTGTGTTCTCCTTAGGATCACACGCTATAGTCAACGTATGTTGGTCATACCATGGGGCCTACAGAGACACACGTTCTTTGTAATGCACACAGTGGCCCCCTTATGCAGATCATGTCTCCCCCCGTCCATGTGCTCTTTACCATTGATCACATTTTGAAGACAGACATCTCGAGTGTTTCTAAATTTCTACATAATAAGATATATTAAGGTATATATATATAAGATACCCAAGAATGATATAAGATATATAAGGCACATACATTTCCACATAATAGGATATATAAAGCACACAATTTACCACATAATAAGATATATAAGGCACCCATATATATGTAAGGTAACCTTGTTGACAGCGTGGTTTTGTGTCCTTTTCATGAGTGATTCTGGAGCAGCTATGTGCAACAATATAGTGGGTCCTCTCGGGACACACGTCAATACATACATATATAAATATATATGAATATATTTAGGCCTACATATACAAATAAATGTTTACATATAACAATATATTGGCCTACATATATGCAAAAAATATATATACAGTTATTGATATATGCAGGCCTACCTAAATACGCATATACATATATCTATGTACGAACATGATTAGATATGAATATACACAAATGTAGAGGCCTACATCTATACATATATAAATATCTATAAAACCCTATATATATGTATACATATACATATGTACACTTGCATTTGATTTGATATTGAAAGGCCTGTTCCCTACAGAGCGGCTTTCAGCCCATAGGTACTAATGAAAGCGTACATTACTTTAAAGCTTCTCAATGCCCAGTGTGTTTTGAACGGAGGTGAGTACTAGGAACAAGGAACCAGCTCTAGACACAAAACCAAAAGCCCTGCCACGTGTTCCCCCCGCAGCAGATGGTCTTGATTCTGCTCATGGCCGACCTGTTACCATGGCGCTTAACACCACCAACTACATCATCAACACACAAACAGAGTAACAAAATAACAACTGAACATCTGTAGCATCTGTCATGAAGATGTGTGGACAGGCAGGAATACACAACGCAGGTCACAAATCCTAATGACATGTTTCTCTGTGTGAATTTACATTCAGCCATCAGAATATTTCTTTATTTGTGAAAATGTCCCCATGTATATTTTTCAGTGCAATATAATTGCAGGGAACCAAGGCGCAGATAACATTAAAATCATCTGGTTCTTTCACATTCATTGTCATATTCTCATTGACTGAGCTTGCATGTGTGCGCGTGTGTGTGTGTGTTTGTATGTAAGCAAGCACAAAGGGTTGTGTGTATGTGTGGGTGGGGGTGTGGGATTGATTTTGTGTGTGGTAACATGCACGTGAGTGTATGCTTGTGTGTGGTTACATGCATGTCTATGTGTATGTGTGTGTGTGTGTGTGTGTGTGTGTGTGTGTGTGTCTCTGTGTATGCTTGTGTGTTTGCTTACATGCATGTGTGTGTTTGTGACTGTGTTTGAGTGTGTGTGTGTATGCTCAAATGCATGTGTATGTGTTTGTGCGTCCAGCCCAGGGGAGCCCAGCGTAGTGAAGGTCAATGTCCTTGAGTGAGTGCGGCACATATTTGCAGGTTGCCATAGAAACGTCAGCGGTTTGATTGAGACTTTGCCCGTGCCCACAGTGGAGCTGATCAACTAAAGAACAAAATAAACAAAATCAGAACCAGCTTGCCTAGTGAAGGCGAACTGTAGGATACACAACGCGAATGTCCGAATATGACTCCACACTGATACACCAAACCAGTCTGAAGCCTGTTCCTCTATTCACTTTCAGGCGCTTTGGTTCAAAGGGAATTCATTCATTTTTATTAAAAGGTTAATAACTTGTGTTTAAAAAACCCAGGGCAGCAGTTGGTAAGGAGGATCTTGTGGCCAAGCGGTTTGACTAGCAGCCAGAGGGCTCCGCATTCGATTCCCGATGTCCTTGTAACCTGAGCCCCCTAGAGCCAAACGCCTAACCCTTATCTTCAATGACGTGGATCTGAATTCTCTGGGTCCGTTTGGATGAATGGTGCTGAATGATTAAATAGTGGCTTGCCTGCTCTACATACACATCTGTCTCTCTCATTTTTGGATGTTTAAAGGGATACTTCACTAATTCAAAACAGCGTTCTATCATTATAAAATCACTACTGTAATATAAGAAAAAGTTATTTTTCCCTCAGTCTAACCCAGTCTTCCCTTGGCCCAGCTTTCCTGATCTAATTTTCTCCTGAGATGACGTCAAATGACGCGTTTGACGTCATCTCAGTAAAACTTTGCTTGCCTGCTATAAGGGCCGAGGACTACTTGTGCCTTCAAAACAGTCAGAGTTTCCGGGAATTTCGGCGGTTGGGATTTAAGATCGGAGGAAATCGCCTTAAACACTCTGTTAAGGTGAAGATTTCCCTCGGAACTTCGTGCGGAAGTAGAGCAACCCGAGCCTCCGAGTTGACGTCACAACAATGGCTGCCCATTTCATTGATAGACTAAAGTGAACTTGCAGCAAGCACTAAGAGGCAAACTTAACACCCATTCTAACATTTGCATTACAATACATTATAGCTTTAGATTATAAACATCAACTGACAAATTTTCCCTCATGTTCAACCATCGCACGCAATCCTAATCACTGATTCATCTGATTCAGCAAAGAGGTCCCTGCGGGCATCCATACTTGTTGTTATGAAGTCTAGTCTCACGAACCATCTGTTTTTCCGGTTTTATGTCATATCCTACAAACGTTTCCTGAACACTTATTTCGGAAGAAGGGAAGGTTTACGTAAAGACAAGTAAGACCTTCCGAACCTCCGAGCTGCTTTGAAGGCAGCATACAAACCACTGGTTCCGCAAATTTGTGAGCCCACCAATAAGGAATGAGGGGGGGGCGGGAGCTCGCGTACGAGATTTAAACACAATGTCCGCCATGTTTCTTCACCGCTTAGCTAGAGAACAAATTTGCAATGTGAAACAGCAGAAGTGGATTTTGAAAATCTATTGTTGGATTCGGACATTCAGGGCTATTAGTACGAGCCAGAATACAGCCAGGAGAGGAGGAGGCTGCTGCGGCTGCAGCTGAACAAGCCTTGCCTGTTGCCGGACGAGGAGCCGGAGCGCGCCGGTTTGCTCTGGTCACCTATAGACACTAACACAGAGTCCCTGTGCTGCAGCGAATTTAAGCGATGCCAGTTTCTTCTAGAATAAATGGCTGAATCTGGCGAGGACGGGCCGTGTGTGTAACCTCTCACCCAGGCTTTACGCCTCATCTGAACAGATGGGTATTGGATACATATTTCCCGACCCAGAAAGTGAACTGGAAACGCCAGCCAAAGCCCGACAGGAAAAACAGACGTCTGAGCATAGAGTAAGTGTTGTTGTTTTTTTACTAACACATTGGCTAGAATCGTTTTGAGTCCCGGGGAACGTGACAATGTAGTTATCCGAAAGTAGCTGATCTTATTGGCAGAGCATAGGCTACGTTACGTTAGCTTGAAGCCTGTGTAATGCTGTATAGGCTACTCAAGGCATAATTTATCATGCTTTGCTAATGTTGTTCTCTTTCTTTCTTTGACAGTATCGGCTTCCTGTGTTGTCCAGGCCATCACAGCTAATTACCCAGCACAAGATGGGCAGTACCGTGGCTACCAGGAGAACACATCATATCATTGTTCTTTGCATTATCCCTAACTTATTACACGGCTCTTCTCAATGCTGTGGAACGCTCCGTTCAATTGCATGGGCCTTCACAACTTCCGGCGGTTAATTATTTTTTGATGATTCACCGTTGCTAAGCATAAAGTGGATTTTTTGCCGTCTTTCGCATCACTCCGTAAGTACTCGGGTAACTTATAAACCCCAGCCAGCGTACTCGGTTGCTAAGCAACGTCAACGTCTTTGACGGGCTATAGGGGGATTATTTGTTTATGAACACGGCGGATGCGCGCGCAGAATGATCGCAAAAAAAAAAAGAAGAGTTGTTTGACCGGTTGCCATGGTTATCTCTGTGTGGTTAATTTGCAGTTGCGGTGTTAATTAGCCATGTTGTCAGCTTACTGTTACATTAAACTGTAATCAGAAAACACAGTTATATGCTATAGACCCTATAGCAGGGGTTGGCAATCAAGCTAACAATTTTTTTTCCAGCCAGTAGGTGGCGGGCCAGAACATTATCAAAGGCTATTTCAAGGAATTGATTAATGAAAGTGCATCTGGATCTGCGACGCAGGCCCCTCAGCTGGCTTAGTCATATGCCTACTAAGCACTAGATGACTTAAAAAACGTACACATAAACAAATGTATACCCTAATCACGTAAATGTCATGCCTGATCACGTTGGGTAGAGGTGTTGCTGCACTGTCTCCACAGAGACAACGCAGCGATATCATCAAAAGGAGTTCTAACTGGAGAGAAAGTGAAATCCGCGAGCTGCTGATCATGTGAGAGAAAGTGATGCAGCCATATTAAACAAAGACGTTGAAAGACGGTGCGATCTACGAGAGAGATGCAGAGGAACTGTCCTTACGAGGCTTTTGTTGGGATAAAAAAACCTAACCCATCCCTAACCCAAAAGTGGTCAGCAAAATAAAGAATATGTTGGCGTTTTTGCACTTGTAAATAGTTAATCTCGTTTGTAGCCTACACTCAGACGTGAACTCATTCTTGCATGCAGGTGTCTTCATTCATAAAAAAATAAAAACATTCGGAATATGCAAATTATTCTAAAGACTTCTAGACTCAATGCGCAGCCCTGCCTTCTCCAGTGAACCAAGAAAGCCCGCGCCGTGACGAACGGGGGATTTTACCCCCTCGGTTTTACACAGGAAACTTGAAATAAGCAGTGAAATCGCTGTACACGACAAGCCTCTACCAAACCGGCTTGGCAGTGTAGAAAGGCCTTATGCTAGAGAGAGGGCAGTAGTGCGCACCTAAAAAAGCAGTCAATCACTCTTAAAACACTTCACGCAACACAACACACACTGTTAAGCTGAGATGGAGCAGTGACTCCTCTTCTCTGGCGTGCAGTTTGCAGTTTTTCCACCTTGTCCTCGGACTCAAACTCCTGCAGGTGTCTCCTCCTGTTTCTCGGTGGGTTCCTTCTGTTTACAATCTGTTCAGGTAAAACCTCAGAAGCACCACTTTGAATATCCTGACCTGGTACATTTTCCACACATTCATCAACATTTTCTTCCATATTGACCTTGGGATGTACCTCTCTATCACTACATTATATGTGTGACTCAGGCGTTTGTGTTTCTCTCTCTGTGGCTGCCTTGGTTGGGAATTTGACCAACCTGTGTTTCTGAACCCTCGCTGTGTCAGGATAGTATACCTGGGTAACACACCCTGCTCACACCTAGAGTCTAGCTTGCCCTTTTCTTGCTTGTAGGCAAAACACACTGATCCAAATTTTTGCAGTTTAGATACATTTGGTACCCTGCCATTTAACAGCTCGTATGGCGTTTTCTTTGTGCGTCTGCTGTAACACCTGTTTCTCACGTAAGCTGCTGTCTGGATAGCATAGTTCCACATCTGGCCATATCATACAGTGTTCGCCACCCTCTCTCTGCTGTGCTGTTTTGGTGGGGCGAATAGGGCGCAGACGTCTCGTGCCTGATTTTATTCTTCCTTAACAGTGTTTGGAAGTCTCCACATGTAAACTCAGTGCCGTTGTCTGAACGGATACACTTGACTTCTCCATAAGGTGCTATGTCTGCCAAGAACCTTTCTGTGGCCTGTACTGCATCACTTTTGGACCTTAGAAAATACACCAATATGGTACCTGAGTAGTCGTCTCTAAAAGACTGTGTATATTTGTGTCCATCTATGCTCGGTGTTCGCATGGGACCTGCTAAGTCAGTGTGCACCAGTTCCAAAGGTTTCTTAGCCTTACTGTCTGGCTCCCTATTCCTTGTTTGGGTGAATTTGCCTTGTGTACACACTTCACAAAATGCTAGCCTTACTGCACCTCCCTTTATCTCCATGCCTTCCACTATACCCTGTAACTTCTGCACATCTTCATAGTTACAATGACCCAAAATCTCATGCCAGGTTTGTACATCATGACACACACATTGTTTACATTGGTCAACATTAATTTCAACAGTTGGCAAGAAAAACAAATTTAGACTTTCATGGATGTCAAACCTGCTGCCATCTTTGGTTACCATGCGATTGTCCTATTTCTTAAAGGTGATCGTCGCTCCTCTGTGTATTGCTCTTGCAACCGAAAAGATATTGTGTGGGTATGAAGGAATGTACAGGGCGTCTCGAAGTTGCGCTCTGTGC
Source organism: Pollachius pollachius (assembly GCF_949987615.1). Lineage (NCBI taxonomy): Eukaryota > Metazoa > Chordata > Actinopteri > Gadiformes > Gadidae > Pollachius > Pollachius pollachius. Next base: position 31,443,328 of record NC_136936.1, read on the forward strand.
TGGCGTCCGGCGTGGTCTAGTAGGTAGATCACCGCCGTTCCTCTCCGTTGTGCTATTCCGCTGCACTTGGTTCCGTCGGCCAACTCCACTGAATGGGACTCGGGCTGGAATGAGTCACCGAAGCTCTTGAACTTTCCAATGTCATTGACAATGTGGGATGTCGCTCCCCCGTCCACCATGATGCCCTTCATGTTCATTTTGTCCGGTGGTTTCTTTCTTTTGGTGTGGTTGACCTTGAAGAGGTGGTCCTGGTCGCTATTCGGTTCCTCTGCGACACATCTGGCTCCATCTTGAGTCCTCTTTTTCCTGCATATAGACTCTTGGTGTGTGTTGCTCTTGCAGTAACCGCACCACACTTTTATGGAGCATGCTCTTGACTTGTGTGCTTTTATTCCACACCTGCAGCATGTCACATCGGTATCTTCACTTTTTCTGCTGCTGGCGTGCGTTTTGGCGGGGCCTCGGCTTGGCCTCACACTCGTCTTCATCACGTTGTCTGCGGATTCTACTGTGTTTATTTTCTCAGACTCTTCATAAATCCGTAGCCTTCTCTTGAAGTCTGTGAATGTAACATTATCTTCATTCTGTGTTACATGGACGGCTAGTGGCTTGAAGGAGTCTGGTAGTCTGTTTAATACCATGACTATAGTCAGTCCATCACTCATGGTCTCGCCCGCATCTCTCAAAGCAGTAATGACGTTCTCCGCTCTTATCATATAGTCAGCAGCACTCTCGTTCTCTGCCATGCTTAACTTGGTCAAAGACGGGTACAAGTTTATTATTCTAGGCTTGCTTTTTCCCGAATAATGTTCCCTCAATATTCCCAGGGCTTTCCTGCCATCATCGGCTGCATCGTGCCTAATCAGCGATGGGCTTTTATCGTCTATGTCTTACCAGTTCAGCCTAACAATCGGCATTCTTCGCTCCATCTTGGGCTAGCTGTTCTGCATTAGCCTGGAGGCTCATATTGTCCCTTTTAGCTTATGAATATGCAAGTGGCCTAGGAATCTTGTTTCCCATAGTTCATATTTGTCTTCTGATCCATCGAATATAAGCTTTGCTCCAATGATTCCTGACGTTGTGCTTGCCATTTTTGCTTTCGCACCAAATTCACTCGGGGGCTATTAGCCTCTTTGCTAGTCTCTTAGCTTGCTTTCATTGCTAAGCTGGGTTGTTATCTTCTTTAACTTTTGCGTTATACGTCGCTACTCACCTTATACTTCTTCCGGGAATCTAAACGTTCACTTATCTCCAAGCTGGTACACAAAGAATTCACGTTAGCCTAGCATGTTCAAGTTCCGTGTCTATACTGCGCGGCAACTTCTTCCGGGAATCTGTCCGAGATGCTCGTTAACTTGCTTGTGTCCAAACTCTTCCTGGGCCCATAACCTGTTAAGCTGAGATGGAGCGGAGACTCCTCTTCTCTGGCGTGGTGAAGAATAAGCAAAGCGATAGATTCTCTTTAGCCTTTGGCGTATTTATTCTCTAGAATACATGACTGACTACTGTCCAGTCAGTTCAACAACAACGTACGACGGAACTGTTGACCTGCGCATACACTTCACTAGAACGTAGTGACATCACGTTGTCCCTTCAGAGTAAGGGCGCAATCATATATTAACACACACCACAGCGGGTGCTGACTGACTGCACACACAACACACACACAGACACCACGGCGGGTGCTGACTGCACACAAACACACATACACACAGCACGGCGGGTGCTGATTGACTGCACGCACACGCACATATACACACACCATAATGGGTGCTGATTGACTGCGCGCACACACACGCACATATACACACCATGGCGGGTGCTGACTGACTGCGCACACACACAAACCTTCTCCTTAGCCTACTCACTGTTAGAAGAGCTGTAGGCGAAGTAGCCTCATCAGAGACTCTACTTGCGTTAAACAGCAAAGTCTCAGAGCTTGGCGTAATTAGGGGTGATCAGGGTGGCAGGCAGGTGAATGGGAAAACCAGGGGCGGACCATGACAGACGCGGTAATTATTCTTCACAACAAGAGCTGGTAAATTATGAAAAATGAATTAAACTGTAATCAGACAACGCAGTTACATGCTATAGACCCTAGAGTATCTGTGGTATAAAGGGTGGGACGAATTTCGAATTATAAATATGTACATCCACACATTAGCTCTCTGGCTCATAGCTCAGCGGACTAGAATACCTCCCGTTGCCAAGTCGTAGCTAAGGTCCGTCCTATTTATGTGAAAAACGTTATATTTGGATGGTAAAATGCATGAAAACATAAATGAATGATCTTAATTTCTTGATTGCGGCTCTTGTCGCTCTCATCTCTTTCTGCAAGCGACATGCGCGTAGAGCGGGTGGTGATGTAGAGTGACGTAGACTGATAATCCCTCTATAGAGTACTAAAGTGTGATGTCACGTTTCCATAGCAACCGATTTTACTCAGTCACTTTGGTTTATTTCTCAGATCAGAATTGAAATTCTCAAAACTACCTGTTCAATTTTCACATCATTGTGTCACTTGTACACATTAAAAAAGCAGTTTCTCCTTTCGTTGAACAAGTTGCAAATGCTTTGGTACATCCATGCAAATGATTATGTTACGTACAATTCTCTGCGCTTTCCTACATTATCGATTGCTTATGTCATGTTGATCCAAATGTATTGTAATGGGTCTCTAATGAATAGTCTAACCCCCACAACATTTAGGCATTAGTTCATTGCGTAAGTCTTTACTTGCAAAATGGTTGAACAAGTTGTCATAATATGTCAAGCATATTTTTATACATTTCCATTAGGCTTTTTTTCTAAATCTGTCCTGAATTGGTAAATTGCTCCCAGGTGAATCTTGACTTTCTCTAAAGAAGGGAAATGTGTGAAGTGTTAGATCAACCAACAATCAACCAGTTTACTGAAATAGCTCAAAGGTGCATCTCATTAACCATGAACTGGCAAATATATATATATAGCTGGAGCACAACACAATGTTACATTGTCTGACAATGGAATGACAAGGAATTGGACGGGGTCAACAGCCAGAGAGAAGAAGAAGAGGAAGAGGAGTGAGGCTGCGTGAGAATGAGAATTTGTGGCCCAACAGACAGGAACGTCAGGAGGTGTAGGTAGACTGCACTGTAATGCCTACAGCAATGCATGTACAGTTTACCCTAAGGAGATTGTCCTATGTTCACATTTCTAGCAATGACAAGGTCTGTCAACAAATTACAGTACAAACAGTCAAAGAGTAAATGTGAATCTTGTCCAGTCTCTTGCAATCAATCTCCCACATACACTAAGGTGTAACTTACAATTTACAATAAATGTCTTCAATACTTTAGCCATAGTTTACATCAGAACATCCCTCCAGAGTACACTGTTATATTGACAACATGACTAAGCAATTTGACTGTCTTACCCGTCCACAATGACACAAGGACTTGACATGATCTTTGACACAGATATTTACTTTTGAGGTATGAACTAAGGATTTTGAGCAAGAGATTGGCTTTTGCAGGTAATCCATGGTGTTTTGTTATTTGTACGAATTGTTTTGAGAAATGCATTTACTGTTTTGCAAATGTTGAGGATGATTCGAGAAATGTACCAAAGCGAGTGAGAAAAACTGTAATATCGCTGCTATCTTCCCAGCCCCGAACTAACTCTGTTCTCTTCCTTTCACAGAACCTTTTTCCTTCTTCCTTCCCCCCTTTTTCCTCTTCTTTCCTTTGTATTATTTCCCCCTATCACACGTTTCAATGTTCCCCTGGTACGTTCCTCCACTCATCCGCCCGTCCTCCCTTATCCTGCCTAGAGGAGGCTCCCAGCGCCCTCTTCATCAATGAACAGTCCGGTGGCCCGCCCCAGTGTGGGAACCATCCCACTGATGCCCCCCACTGACAGGTCACAGCTCAGTGCTGAGTGCACTCTAGCCAGTCCGGTGGAGCTCTCCACACTCCCAGCTGGTCCTTTTATTGGGCTAACGTGCGCTCTAACGTTCACTCTACCGTGCATTCTGACGTGCAATCTTTCATGCGGCTCGTCTGCTCATTACGGCCACCACCGTGTATCCAGCTTGTGTCTATCCAGCACTGTGACCACACTTCTCACGGCACACACACTTCAAATAAAACACTGTTCTTTCGTGCAATGTACAACTGTACGTTTCTTCTCATCTTCTTTTGACATGTTTTCCTTCTGCTGTTTAAATTATTCATGTTGAAGGCGCTGTAGGTATGATTCAAGGGCTTTTATTTGAATTTCATTTGTAAAGTGCCAGAGCTAATCGGCTCCCCTGTTCTGCTTCTGTATGAGCCCATTCATATTTTACACGGCTCCGGGCTCACTTCTGACCAATCAGGGCATTGCTTCTCTGATTGGTTGTGGGAATCCACCTTGCATGCCAATCACAGGTGCGTGAAATGCAGCCCTTCTCAACGGTGGAGAATTGATCCCGTTTAGACGGTCAAGTGTCCCCTGATTCACACCTGACACACGACTGCACAACGTCTGAGCTGTGAGAGCCAGAATGAAATGAAGGACATTTTGATTAAAGAGGATGTAGAGGAGGGGCAAGAGGAGAGAGAAACATGGATCCGACACGGTCACATTCATGTTTGTATAGTGGGTGTAAGTGGGCTTCCCTCTCCCCCTCCTCTCCGTCCTCCTTAATCAAAATGTCTTCATTTCATTCTTTCTAACCAGAATGTACGTGTGACGGCCGCAATGTACGTGTGACGGCTTTCTCCCAATAAGGACTGGTGTGCCTGTCTCCCAATTAGGACTGATGAAGAGGGGTGGAGTCGCCTTGTTGGTGGCCTATATGGTGGCCTATATGGTGGCCTATATGGTGTGCCCTGTTCCAGCAGTCCAGCCCCTTTCTTTTTTTTGCACCTCCACCTGCTTGCCACGCTGCAACTTTTGTGGTTTGATCTCTTTTCATTATGGGCTATCAAATAAACCTTGATTATTGTTGAATAGAATCACGTCTTCGTCCTCCCTCATTGTCTGGTTACCCGAGGCCATGACACTACGGCACACAGTTACACCAGGCTGTGGAGGGCCCCCTTGGGGCCCGACTGTAGGAGGGGCTCCGTGCAGCCTAGCTGCAGGAGAAGCAAGGCTGCAGGAGAGGCCCGGCTGCAGGAGAGGTCCGACTGGAGGAAAGGCCCCGTGGGGCCCGGCTGCAGGAGAGGGCAAGGGCCCGCAGACCAGCGGCAGCAGAGCAGGAGGCCAGGTGTGCAGAGATGGGTTGAGTAGCCAGAGGTGGGCTGACGGCGTTGGTGGGAAGTGACACTCAGGGGCCGTGGTGCAGAGTCGCTGTGTGCTGCAGAGGCTCAGGTCCCAAGACAAAGACATACATAGACGCTAGTCCCATCAAAACCACTCCTCCATGGAGAACGGGCGTGTCTGAGCATGTGGAGACCATGAGGATGTGACTCAGGATGTGGATGGAGGAGGTGTGTGTTAGTGAAAGTGGTCAGGGTCGGACAGGACTCGAGGGTGGTGGGGTTTGGGTTAAGAGTGGAATAGTATCCACATGTGTTCTGCAGCGCTGACCATCAACAGGATCGGTTCTCTATAACTTGAAGAGCCAATGTTGTACAAATGAAGACATCAGCCAACCTCCTCAACACTCATGGCTCTGCTCCATGTTATTCTCACGGTCCGCAGGAACGGAGCAGAAAACAGCAGGACACACCATGCACCCACCTCACAGCCCTCCCACTTATTCTAAAATACGTCATTAGAAAATGGAGAAATGGTCCTGTTACTTTTGAGGAGCACAAGTCTTACTGGGTCTCCTAATCAGAACTACAACGGGCAATATAATCCCTGTCAGACACCAGCACATATTGCGCTTCTGAAATAAGGATTTGAAACGCAGAGACCTGTATTAGAGTGTTACAGTTCTAATTTGTTTCACAAAGGATTCAAATTCAGCATATATAAATAGCATAAATGGAGACAAGGCTGAATAAAAGTATGTGTGCTAGTATGAGCATGTATGTATGTATGTATGTATGTATGTATGTATGTGTTTGTGTGTATGTGTGTGTGTGTGTGTGTGTGTGTGTGTGTGTGTGTGTGTGTGTGTGTGTGTGTGTGTGCGTGCGTGTGTGTGTGCGTTGGTGGGGAGATAGACAGATAGATAAATAGCTACATAGAGTAGATAGATATATGGAGAGATATAGATGCAGAGAGATATATCTAGAAAGATAGAAAGATGGAGAGATATACATATAGAGAGATAGAAATATAGACAGAGGTGTATAGAGATGGAGAGATGTATGCAGAGATAGAGAAAGAGTGGTGATCAGATATGACCACTGCTTAGAGACGTACATCCCTTACATTACCAAGGTGATGAGCCCTACTGGAGATAATGCTTTCCCCTATTCTGCTCCCCGCAGATATAGCTTTGTAACACGCAGAATGCTTTTAAAACATTTTAAATGCATTCCCATCAACCTTACATGAGAGAGAGAGAGGGAGAGGGTGTAAGAGAGAGAGAGAGAGAGAGAGAGGGAGAGGGTGTAAGAGAGAGAGAGAGAGAGAGAGAGAGAGAGAGAGAGAGAGAGAGAGAGAGAGGGAGAGACAGAGAGAGAGCGATAGTTAGAGAGATGATAGATAGGGAGAGAAAGATATATATATATATAAAAATATATATAGAGAGAGAGATAGACAGATGGACAGGTAGATTGATTGATTGATAGATAGATCAATATATTGATTGATAGAGAGAGAGAGAGTTATATATATATATATAATTATATATATATATATATATATATAATTATATATATATATATATATAATTATATATATATATATATATATATATATATATATATATATAGAGAGAGAGAGAGAGAGAGAGAGAGAGAGCGAATCAGAGAGAGTCAGAGAGAGAGAGAGAGAGAGAGAGAGAGAGAGATAGACGGACAGATAGATAGATGGGGGTAGGTGAGAAATGAATAGAATGCCCCAAGTGCTGCAGCAGGCTGTGCTGACGTGAGGAGTGTTCCCAAACACAGTTAGTAGTGACTGCAGATCCACTGCATTACCATACACACACACACACACACACACACACACACACACACACACAGTCACACGCACACACACACACACACACACACACACACACACACACACACACACACAGTCACACGCACACACACACACACACACACACACACACACACACAACACACACATCCAATGCCTGGGGGAGAGGCTTGTTGGCGGGCAGCAGTAGAATGGGGACAGAATTTCCTCTGGTCCTGAAGAGATGTGAGGTCACTTTGTAGCTATGTGTGTGTGTGTGTGTGTGTGTGTGTGTGTGTGTGTGTGTGTGTGTGTGTGTGTGTGTGTGTGCGTGCGTGCGTGTGTGTGTGTGTGTGACTGTGTGTGTGTGTGTGTGTGTGTGTGTGTGTGTGTGTGTATGTGTGTGTGTGTGTGTGTGTGTGTGTGTGTGTGTGTGTGTCGTCTTCTAGGTGTCTGTCTGGATATGACAGCAGATGTCTGTATGTCCGGGTGTCCGTGTGTGTGCATATTGGTCGGCTAAAGATGTATTTGAGTTTTCCCTGTGTGGGTCAGCTCTCTCTCTACATTCCCCTCTCCCCTCCACTGCAATCTCCCTCTCCTTGCTTCTCCCCTGCTCTCTACCTATTCTCATCTATTACCTCCGTCTACAACTCCCATGTCCATTCTCCCCTCTCCTCTCTTTTCCCCTCCTCTCCTCCCCTCCTCTCACCTCCTCCTCTCCCCTTTCCTCCCTTCTCCTCTCTCCTCACCTTTCCTCCCCTTCACTCCTCTCTCCTCCTCTCCTCCTCCTCTCCTCTCCTCCTCTCCTCATCTCTCTGTTCCGTGTCTTCATGGAGCAAGGTGCGTAGCATTGGATCACTAGCCGTTGCCTGTCACACTGTCCAATCGCAACTAGGGAGAGAGAGTGAGAGAGAGAGAGAGAGAGAGAGAGAGAGAGAGAGAGAGAGAGAGAGAGAGAGAGAGAGAGAGAGAGCGAGAGAGAGAGAGAGCGAGAGAGAGAGCGAGAGAGCGAGAGCGAGGGGGGAGAATGATCATTTAAACGTCCTGGGCCCAGAAAACCTTCGCCAAATCGTCCAGGTTTACATTTGTCCATTGAAACGTTATCGTTTAGTAGCATTGAACTCGCTGGACTGATTCCCCGACGGAGCGGAGACGGTCTACCTCCAGACCCCATCCTGGACCCGGCGGAGCTGCAGCAGGAGACACGAGGCAGCACGTATTGCGGTGCACGGACCATGGTCCTCGGATACACACCTCTCGCCATGCTACGGTACAGCCAGCGTTCTTCATTTGAGCTTCCACTGCAGCGGGACACGACAGGCTTTGATTGTTTTTGTGCCGTAGTCAGCCTCCGCGGGATGGAGGCGGAATCTACCCCCGGACGCGGCGGCTCGGCGGTGATTCCTCCCGCACACGCTATAGCAAACCGGCGTACAGCAGGGGAATAATTTGCGTTGCATTGTGAATCAGGCATGTTGGGATGGTTTCTGTTTTAACGTGACGCTCAACGGAGCGGTATTCATCAGCGTGTGTGTGATCACCAGCGGAATGTTAACGAGGGGGTGTGGGGGGGGGGGGTCTTTATTCATCATTATCTCAACAACATGTCCGTGTGTCCGCCGCAGCCTCGGGGTCCTCCGGAAATAAGAAGGTGGTTGTTGCATATGGGAGCTGATATTCTGCCCCGAGGCCCGTAGTATCAGGGGTGTGTGTGTGTGTGTGTGTGTGTGGGGAGGGGGGGGGGTGTAGCTGTGTGTGTGAGTGCGTGTGCGTGCGTGTGTTTGCAAAAACACACATACACGTGTCTGTGTGTGTGTGTGTGTGTGTGTGTGTGTGTGTGTGCTTGCCTGCGTGTGTGCTTGCGTGTACGCGGGTGCGCGCCGCTGCGTGTGCTGCAGCGTCACAGACGTCCTATCGGTTGCTCCGTGCAGGTCACGCGCCCCGAGGTGTAATTAAGAGAACCTGACGCCTCCTGTTCGCGCGCGACGTTCCCTGTGATCCCGTGAAGCCCCGCGCGACGTTCTGACATATGTCTCCGCGATACGCACCGGGGGGGGCACACGGTCTATAAATCGACACCGAGATAAGCTGAGTGCATGGTTATATGGTCACTCCACACATCGTGTTTCTATATTTGAACCCATAGTCGTTGCGTCATTGGATTGTTTAATGTGCGGCGCACGTTGCTTGGTGTGTGTGTGTGTGTGTGTGTGTGTGTGTGTGTGTGTGTGTGTGTGCATGCGTTGAAGGCAAACACATGGATAATGCAAGTCTTTAAAGAAACCTCTGTCTCTGTCCCCATACTCCCTTCACTATCCCTTCACCTCTCTCTCTCTCTCTCTCTCTCTCTCTCTCTCCTCTTTCTCTCTCTCTCTCTCTCTCTCTCTCTAACACTCTCTCTCTCTTTCTCTCTATATCCATCTCTCTATCCTTTTAACTATTTACTATCTCTCTATCTATTATCTCTCTATCTCTCTCTCTTTTTTTTACTATTAATCTATCTATATCTATTTTCTTCCATCCATCCATCTGTATCCTTCCCTACCACTTTCTCTCTACCATTTACCATCTCTCTCTCTCTCTCTCTCTCTCTCTCTCTCTCTCTCTCTCTCTCTCTCTCTCTCACTCTCTCTCTCTGCAGGGCGCAGTGGGGGCTTGTTATGGGGGTGACCGGAAGGAGAGAGTGACAGAGGAACAGTGATGCTACTGTTTACATAACGAGAGGCACACGCACGCACACACACACACACACACACACACACACACACACACACACACACACACACACACACACACACACACACACACACACACACTAGCCCCCCCCCCTGCACACACACACTCACACACACACACACTCACACACACACAAACACGCACACGCACACGCACACACACACACACACACACACACACACACACACACACACACACACACACACACACATACTCAAGGGACTCTGAGTCACCACACACTTTGAGGCAGAAAATCACTGACTCACATAAAGGCACACACACAGCAAGAGTGTAAAGCCCAACTCAGCTACACTCTCCTAGTCTCTCACGATAAACACACACGCGCACACACACACACATACACACACACACCCCCCCACACACACACACACACACACACGCACACACACACACACACACATACATACAGAGGCCGTGGTGTGGGATATGGATCAAGTAGAACAGCATCAGCAACTGAGTGTGACTGCCAAATACCTCTGAACGGTAAAGGCCCCCCAAAACCTCACCGCCCCCCCCATTACCCGTCCAACCACTCAGCTCCTCTTGAGCTCCCCGATTGGTTGTCCATCTTGCTCCCTCCTTGCCTCCGACTGCCCCCAGCAGACCATGTCTCTGGCCATCACCCGGAGAACCCCCCCTCCTCGCCTCCCTCCCCTCTCCCTCCCCCGTCGGACTCAGCGCCCTCTGGCCCAGACCCCGCTCTCCTCCTCCTCCTCCTCCTCCCTCCCCCTCTCCCTGCTCCTCCTGCTCCTCCTCCCCCCCCTCCCCCCTGCCGGCGGCCTTCGCTCAGCAGGCGGTCCCGGTGGTCTCCACGGCGCAGGGCCGCATCCGGGGCCTCCTGACGGTGCTGCCGTCCGACCTGCTCGGGCCCGTCATCCAGTACCTGGGGGTCCCCTATGCCCGCGCCCCCACCGGGGACCGCCGCTTCCAGGCGCCTGAGCCCCCCCTGCCCTGGCCGGGCATCCGCAACGTGACGCAGTTTGCGCCGGTGTGCCCGCAATCGCTGGACGAGAGGAGCATGCTGGGGGACATGATGCCCTCCTGGCTCACCGCCAACCTGGACGTCGCCGCCACCTACCTCACACACCAGAGCGAGGACTGCCTCTACCTCAACATCTACGTGCCCACCGAGGAGGGTGAGCAGCGGCCATGCCGGCTTCTCTGTGTGTGTGTTTATGTGTGTGTGTGTGTGTGTGTCTGTGTGTGTTTGTCTGTGTGTGTGTTTATTTGTGCGTCTGTGTGTGTGTTTATGAGTGTGTGTGTGTGTTTGTCTGCGTGTGTGTTTGTGTGTGTGTGTGTGTGTGTGTGTGCGTGTGCGTGTGCGTGTGTGTGTGTAGGTGTGTCTGTGTGTGTGTATCTGTGTGTGTGCATGTGTCTGTGCTCGCTCGTGGTTGCGGGGCTGTTCACCAGGAGTCATACTCGTATCCTAGCACTGCAGAAGGGGTAGCGTTAGGTCTGGAGCCGTGCACACGTTGAAAATAATCCAAGACGTGCAGCAGAAGCCCTCTGAGGGGTCCGGACCAGGCAGAACCGCTCCTAGGGGTCCGGACCAGGCAGAACCCCTCTGAGTGGCCTGGACCAGGCAGAAGTGTATGTAGCTCTGCAGCAGACCCGACGACCCAACAACACAGGGACCATGGAGAGAGCAGCCACGGAGAGAGCAGCCACGGAGAGAGCAGCCACGGAGAGAGCAGCCACGGAGAGAGCAGCCATGGAGAGAGCAGCAGCATGTGGTGTCGGGGGAGATGAGTTAGGGAGAGAGAGAGGGTTCCTATTGCGATGTGAACATACCGAGGACCTCTGTCCCCTGCTCAACATGAAGGAGACCCATCCTGCTGAAGCACATGGATACATGGAGACACACAGACAGACACACAGACAGACACACAGACAGACACACAGACCATTTGGCCGACAATTAGGCAGGCAGACAGACAAAATAGACAGACAGACAGACACACAGACCAATGGACAGACAAGCAGACTAGATGGACAGATAGACAGACAAAAACACCAAGCAATGGACTGACAAGCAGGCAGACAGACAGACTAGATGGACAGACACACAGACAGACACACAGACCAATGGGCAGACAAACAGACTAGATGGACAGATAGACAGACAGAAACACAGAGCAATGGACAGACAACCAGGTAGACAGACAGGCTAGATGGAAAGATAGACAAACAGACGGACGGACAGACAATGGGACGGACAGGCAGACAATCAGACAAACAGGCAGGAAGACAGGCAGATACTGCCTTATAGGAGCAAATATGTGTAGAGAAAGGCATTCAGTAGATGGTGTGTAGGTACAAGTGGGACCATCCACACACACACACACACACACACACACACACACACATACACACATGATCAAATCCCAACAGGAGGTAGTGTACAGAATACCTGCTGGAACAGCTCAGTGGGTGATGTTGTGTTGCCTTGATCCTTGGCTGAGACACATTGCTGAGCCATATGGCACAGAGCGGATTTTAATGATGGATCTCATTCTCTGCCTGTCTCTTTACCTCTCTCTCTCTCTCGCTCTCTCTCTTGCTCTTTCTCTCTCTCTCTCCCTCTCTCTCTCTCTCTCTCTCTCTCTCTCTCTCTCTCTCTCTCTCTCTCTCTCTCTCTCTCTCGCCCTCCCAATAACTGTCTCTGTCTTTCTCTCTCCCCAGACATCCACGAGGAGGGGGGCCAGCGGCCGGTGATGGTGTACGTCCACGGCGGCTCCTACACAGAGGGCACAGGGAACATGATGGACGGCAGCGTGCTGGCCAGCTACGGCAACGTCATCGTCATCACCCTCAACTACCGCCTCGGCGTGCTCGGTACGAACCGCCACTCATGTCCGGGTTGTG
>NC_136936.1:31463496-31476374 GCF_949987615.1 Pollachius pollachius
ATAACTCGTGAGCCTCTCTGTGACACCGATGGAGCCCGACCCCCATACCACACGCTGCTCGCTTGGAAACACATTCTGTGCCAAGACATCATTTGAAAGGCTTCCCTCGAGCATAACTTGCCAGGACGTTGATCCATTTCTTCGTTCTTATCCCCACTATGTAGTTTATTTCGCTAAGGGTAAACGCAGCAGCAGTAAACAGCGGAAAACAGAGCCTGGTGTTAGTTTACCAGGACACCACGGCCCCGAACAGTGCCTGGTGTTGGTGAGGTTCACCAGGACACCAAAGCGCCGGACAGCGCCTGGTGTTGGTAAGGTTCACCAGGACACCACGGTCCAGAACAGGGCCTGGTGTTGGTGAGGTTCACCAGGACACAGCGGAGAACAGCGCCTGGTGTTGGTGAGGTTAACCAGGACACCACGGTCCACAACAGGGCCTGGTGTTGGTGAGGTTCACCAGGACACCACGGTCCAGAACAGGGCCTGGTGTTGGTGAGGTTCACCAGGATACCACGGCCCCGAACAGCGCCTGGTGTTAGTGAGGTTCACCAGGACACCATGGTCCAAAACAAGGGTTGGTGTTAGTGAGGTTCACCAGTACACAGCAGAGAACAGAGCCTGGTGTTGGTGAGGTTCACCAGGACACAGCGGTCAAGTCTTTCTTCTAAACCTTCTGATCGTCGCATCCTACTCTCTGTAAAAGCATGGCTCTGTGGGAATCGGATTATTTCTGCAGACACTGTAATTAAAACCAAAGAAATATGCACATTAGTTTTGTTTGGGAAAAATAATGTGAAATAATTAGATTCCAGCTGTAACTCTGTCTCGGGACTAAAGCGCTAAGTCATAAAAAGGTTTAGCATACATTAAATTTAAATTTAAAACCACTTACATAAAACCTGGGTAAAGTGTGATTAGGGCAGAATACCGCATATTTCTCGTTTAAAACAGGAACAGCATTTGGAATGAAGGAGTTCTTAGGAGTGTTATTTTTTAGATCAATAGATTATTGATTTGTGGATTGGTTGATTAATAAACACATACAGGTCGGCTGACAATCAGATGACATTCAGATGATCCATGACTGATCATGGCCTTGGGTTAGATAGTAATGAGTTAGTTATGGCCTTGGGCTTAGTGAGTATGAGTTACAGTTAGTCCTGGCCTTGGGGTTAGTGAGTAATGACTGACCCCTGCTCCAGGTTCATGTACACGGACTGGGCGGACCGGGACAACGCTGAGACCCGGCGCAAGACCCTGGTGGCGCTGTTCACGGACCACCAGTGGGTGGCGCCGGCCGTGGCCACCGCCGACCTGCACGCCCAGTACGGCTCGCCCACATACTTCTACTCCTTCTACCACCACTGCCAGAGCGAGGCCACGCCCCCCTGGGCCGACTCTGCCCACGGCGACGAGGTGAGAGGAGGGAGGGAGGGAATGTGAGTGTGAGAGAGAGAGAGAGAGAGAGAGAGAGTGAGAGAGACAGCGAATGAGAAATGGAGTGAGAGAGACAGAGAGAGGGAGAGGGAGAGAGAAAGAGAGCGGGAGTGAGAGAGACAGAGAGAGGGAGAAGGAGAGAGCCATTAGCATGGTGATGTGGCTCACTAAGGCGTGACACAGTGATGTGTGCGGGGGCTGCTGGCTGCAGGGTGATGTATTTGCAGGGTGGGGGGGCCTGGAGGAGGCGCTGGTGAAATAGGGCCTCTGAGGTGCAGCCAGGCCAGAACAGAGTCCAATACCTCTGGCAGATAGGAAATAACCGTCAGGACAGCAGTGCTTGATTTAATTTAATTCACAAGCCCTGCATCAATTGGATTATGCTTACTAAGTCAAGTCGGCATCGGCCAAGTGGAGCCCAGATTTGAAGTGTTTATGGAAATCCTTCTTGTGCACACTCTGATGGAAATATATGTTTCTGTTTGTGTGTGTGTGTCTGTGTGTGCATATGTGTGTGCTTATTATTGCATTTTTTGTGTGTATCTGTTTCTGTGTGTGTGTGCGTGTGTGTGTGTGTGTATCTGTTTGTGTGTGTGTGTGTGCTAATGTGTGTGTATCTGTTTGTTTGTATCTGTTTGTGTGTGTGTGTGTGGGTGTGTGCATGTGCGTGCATGTGTGCTTGTGTGTGTGTGTGTGTGTGTGTGTGTGTGTGTGTGCGGTGTGCCTGTGTGTGTGTGTCTGTGTATTTGTGCGCATGTGTTTCGGTTTGTGTGTGTTTGTGTGTGTGTGTGTGTGTGTGTGTGTGTGTGTGTGGGTGTGGGTGTGTGCGTGCATGTGCGTGCGTGTGTGTGTGTGCAGGTGCCGTATGTGTTCGGTGTGCCCATGGTGGGACCCACTGATCTGTTCAACTGCAACTTCTCGAAGAACGACGTGATGCTGAGTGCGGTGGTCATGACCTACTGGACCAACTTCGCCAAGACCGGGTGAGCTGCTCAGCTTTAACACCAATGACTTTATCTGAATGATCTCACTGATATCGACATCTAAGAACTCCTCTGTGCATGGTGTCAGAGGAAACAGGAGAACATAAGAGATTAACACAAGTCTCAGTCTAATAAAGGCACTCTAATAATGTACGCACTTATTGTATGTCGTACTTAGTTACAGTACTTAGTTGTGTAGCATCTTCTCCTAGCAATCTGTGTGTGGGTGTGTGTTTATGTGTTTGTATGTATATGTGTGTGTGTCTAAATGGGTTAACCTAGCAATTGTTAGTGCTTGGCACTTGGTTCTATGAAAATCCTTACTGTGCCAATTGTTGTTTCTCTTAATTCTGACAAATGTACTTATTGTAAGTCGCTTTGGAGCGTCTGCTAAATGCCCTAAATGTTAATGTTAATGTAAAGGGTTTCACTGAGGGTATTTCCGGCCTTCTGTCTGGCATCTGGAGAAGCAGAGCCAATTTTTTGAGCATGTTTCAAAAGTATGTTTTTTTTACCTCTTCATGTTATAATTAATTTAACTTCAAAACATTTGTATCAAAACAGACATGGTAACATGTGTGAAACACATTGAACAGGATTATACTGCCGGGAGAGTCTGCACACGCTACAGAATACCACTCAAACTGTTCCCTGACCACCAATGACATGTAACACAGACATCCACAACACCCAAACCCTTAGTGAGAAACCAGTATCACTGCATGTATTGTCCTGTTTCCGGTAGGAATACTTTATCTTGCTTATCCGTCTAATGTGTTGGGTGAAGTTTAGTCTATATTTTCAACAAACAGACCTCTCTCACAGAAAACACAACAAGGCCAAGATAGCGATCCATGATGTCATTAAGGGGTCCTCTTTGGCAGCGAGAAGCAGCAGGCTCGGCGGGGACGGTGACAATGAACGTGCTTTATGAGAGAGCAGGCCGCGGGCTGTGTCTCTGACCTACCTCCCTAAGTGCACCCATCAACGCCGAACACATTCCCTGGGTTGTGTGGGCAGGGTTGGTAAAATATCTATATGTATATCTCTCTATGTGCTGATGATAACTGAAGCCTTTCAGTTTGGAATTAAACATAGTACTCATCTTTGGCCTAAGGAAACTTCCTTCCACTGAGTTTTTGCAGTCTTTGCAGTCTGTTTGTTTCCGTCTGTTTCCACGATTAAGGGAAAAGCTACCAAAGACAGAATGTCTTAAAAGACGTATAAAGGAGATGTATGATGGCATGCTATGATGTTGTCCAGCAGAGGTTAAGTGAAAGTCAGAGGGACGGAGAGAACAAGAGGGAATGGTATTAAATGCCTTTAATGGTAGAAATTACAGCAGAGCAGAGATAAACAAATTGCTGTAGAGTCAGACATTTGCCTAAGGGAAGCTTTCCATCCTGATAGTTCCATACACGGTATAATAGCATAAAAATGGAAAGGTTCTTCAACAAAATGCTGTCTTGCATTAAGCTTTGAAAAGGCAGTGTCTGAATTGAGTCATCAGAAGGTCATTTTGAAGGCAGGCATAGAACAGCAACAACAACACGCTGGTTATAACATATTCTCAGAGCGTATCCTCAACCAGCCCTTTGAAACCAGCCATGAAAGAAATAAAACATTCAACCTCATTCTGGCAAATGGTCCTCAGCCTTGTGATCAAATGCTCAAATCCTAGGAACTGTGTTTTAATAGAAGTTAAAGTAATCTACTCAAGCAAAAGATGAATTATATTTCAGAAAATTGGCATTCAAGTTTCAGTTCCACAGTGACTAGCCACACATATAATTAATCAGTGTACTCCCTGCTCCTCTTCTTTAATCTCTCCTCTCCTCTCCTCTCTACTCTCCTCTCCCCTCCTATCCTCTCTCATTTGCCCTTCTCTCCTCTCTCCTCTCCTCTCTCCTCTCCTCTCTCCTCTCCTGTTCTCCCCTCTCCACTCCGCTCTCCTTTGCCCCCCTCTTCCTCTCCTGTCCTCTCTACTCTCCTCTCCTCTCTCCTCTCCTCTCCCCTCCTCCCCTCTCCTTTCCTATCCTCTCCTCTCTCTTCTCCTCCACCCCGACCCCCTTCTCCTCTCTTATCCTCCCCCCTCTCCTCTCCTCTCCTCTTTCTCCTCCCCTCTTCTCTCCTTGCCCTGTTTGAAGCGCCCTGATTCCTGCAGTACTGCGTGGTGACTGCTTGTCGCTCCACTCTGACTCTCATACATGATGGATGGATCTGAGTGGAGGGCCAGCGTCTCTCTGTCTCTCAGCGGGACTGAGTGGGAGCAATCACCACTAATTACCTCTACAGACGCACCCACCTCGGAGACCCCTTTAGAGGCGCAGGGACATCTGCAGGATGTGTGATCTAAATCACCCCCCCCCACCGTCTGCCCCCAGAACACACTCCTCCCCCTCACTCACACACTCCTCCCCCTCACTCACACACTCCTCCCCCTCACTCACACACTCCTCCCCCTCACCGACGTACTCCTCCCCCCAACTCACACACTCCTCCCCCTCACTCACACACTCCTCCCCCTCACCGACGTACTCCTCCCCCCAACTCACACACTCCTCCCCGTCACTGACACACTACTCCACCTCGCTCACACACTCCTCCCCCCCACTCACACACTCCTCCCCCTCGCCCACACACTGTTCCCCCCCGCTCACGCCCTCCCCCCCCACTCACACACTCACCCCCCCACGCACACACTCATTGGTCTCTCTCTCTCTCTCTCTCTCTCTCTCTCTCTCTCTCTCTCTCTCTTCCGCTCTCTCCATATTCTGGCAGTGAAAAAGTATTACCAATGTGTTTATGAATGTCAGCGCATTCTTCTGGGCAATGTCAGGCGAGTCAATGGAGCCTCAGAGAAACACAGACATGATTACCCCTGACGACGGCGCTGCCACAGATACTCTGCCTGCATTTTAATTACGGAGCAGCTCCTCCCAGGGAGCGATGCTTCCACGGGGCCGCTGCACCCAATGGGCTACAAACAGTCCAACAACATCAACAAACCCAAATTTAGTTGGCACCATTTCAGATGCAGCTTGCAGCTCTCTCTCTCTCTCTCTCTCTCTCTCTCTCTCTCTCTCTCTCTCTCTCTCTCTCTCTCTCTCTCTCTCTCTCTCTCTCTCTCTCTCTCTCTCTCTCTCTCTCTCTATTTCTCTCTCTCTTTCTCTCTGTCTCTCAGTCTCTCTCGCTCTCCTGCTCTCTCTCTGTGATGGAAATATGACATGCACATGCACATGAGTGACCACGGAGGATGGGCCTGTCTTCATCCCTCCACCACCACAGTATCTCTGCTGCTGGGGTAGAGATGAGTGACAGCCCGGTGTCTCCTCTTAGTTGCCCCGTGTCACAGCCCCTAGAGATTGAGCGCAATCTCTGGTATCTCTGGGTATCTCTGTGTGTCTCTGGGTATCTCAGGGTATCTCTGGGTATCTCTGGGTATCTCTGGGTATCTCAGGATATCTCTGGGTATCTCTGGGTATCTCTGGGTATCTCTGGTATCTCTGGGTGTATCCGGGTGTTTCTGGGTGTCTCTGGGTATCTCTGGTATCTCTGAGTATCTCTGGTATCTCTGGGTATCTGTTATCTCTGGGTAACTCTTGGTATCTCTGGTAACTCTGGGTATCTCTGGTATCTCTTGGTATCTCTTGGTGTCTCTGGGTATCTCTGGGTACCTTTGATATCTCTGGGTTTCTCTGGGTATCTCCTGCTATCTCCGGGTATCTCTGGTATCTCTGGGTATGTCTGTGTATCTCTGGGTATTTCTGGGTATCTCTGAGTGCCTCTGGGTATCTCCAGGTATCTCTGGGTATCTCTGTGTGTCTCTGGGTATCTCAGGGTATCTCTGGGTATCTCTGGGTATCTCTGGGTATCTCAGGATATCTCTGGGTATCTCTGGGTATCTCTGGGTATCTCTGGTATCTCTGGGTGTATCCGGGTGTTTCTGGGTGTCTCTGGGTATCTCTGGTATCTCTGAGTATCTCTGGTATCTCTGGGTATCTGTTATCTCTGGGTAACTCTTGGTATCTCTG
The DNA here is from genome assembly GCF_949987615.1 of Pollachius pollachius. NCBI lineage: Eukaryota > Metazoa > Chordata > Actinopteri > Gadiformes > Gadidae > Pollachius > Pollachius pollachius. The sequence continues at coordinate 31,469,951 of NC_136936.1, forward strand.
GTAACTCTGGGTATCTCTGGTATCTCTTGGTATCTCTTGGTGTCTCTGGGTATCTCTGGGTACCTTTGATATCTCTGGGTTTCTCTGGGTATCTCCTGCTATCTCCGGGTATCTCTGGTATCTCTGGGTATGTCTGTGTATCTCTGGGTATTTCTGGGTATCTCTGAGTGCCTCTGGGTATCTCCAGGTATCTCTGGGTATCTCTGGTATCTCTGTTGCTCCTTATGGGTCACAGCATCAGCTTGCTGTATCCAGTCCATTGGAATGAACTCTAAACATAGCATATCTTCAGAAAGAGTCCGACGGTTTCCCTGACACATTAACATACTTAACGCAGGAAACAGGTACACCCCAACCCATGATATATTTAACAATAACTATATTAAAACACGTGTGTCCTGCAGCGACCCCAACCAATGAACAGGATGTGTTTAATAATATCCATGTTTAAACGTGTGTGTGTGTCCTTCAGCGACCCCAACCAGCCCGTCCCCCAGGACACCAAGTTCATCCACACCAAGCCCAACCGCTTCGAGGAGGTGGCCTGGTCCAAGTACACGCCCAAGGAGCAGCTGTACCTGCACATCGGCCTGAAGCCCCGCGTACGGGACCACTACCGCGCCACCAAGATCTCCTTCTGGCTGCAGCTTGTGCCCCACCTGCACCACGTCAACGAGCTGCTGCAGTCCGTCTCCTCCTTCACCCACAGCCCCTCCCCGCAGGACGACACGCCCTACTCCTACACCAAGCGCCTGGCCAAGGGCTGGCCTCCCCCGGGCAGCACACGCCACCCCGGCTCCCAGGCCGGGGGCGCCCAGACCCCGCAGCCCCCGGACACGGGGCCGGGCCCGGGGGAGGGGGAGCCGGGCGGGGCGCGGGCGCAGGGGGAGGACTACTCCACGGAGCTGTCGGTGACCATCGCCGTGGGCGCCTCGCTGCTCTTCCTCAACATCCTGGCGTTCGCCGCGCTGCTCTACAAAAAGGACAAGCGGAGGCTGGAGCACCGCCGGCCACGCCCGCTGCCACCCCCCCGCCGCGATGTCACGCCCGCCGACGTAGCTGCCCACCTGCAGGGGGAGGGGCTGATGTCGCTGCAGGTGAGGCGGCGTCGCGGTGGGAGTGGGCGAGAGAGAGAGAGAGAGAGAGAGAGAGAGAGAGAGAGAGAGAGGGGTGTAGTCTGCATTTGTGTGTGCTTGTGTGTGTGTGTGTGTGTGTGTGTGTGTGTGTGTGTGTGTGTGTCTGCAGACAGTCTTCATCTCTATGCGTGTGTACACACTATGCGTGTGTACACACACAGTGTGGGTCTGTGTGAGCAGATTCAACATGACCCTCCGCGGTGCGCTTGCAGCTCGGTGCAACTCTCTCGGTAGAGTGTGGGTGGTCTGAACCGCCCTTCATGTCCTCTCGTGGTCAGAGACATAGCCTCTCTTCTCTGGGGGTGGAGAGTAAGCTGATTGTGTGATGATTAGCATCCGTATCATGACGTTGTAACCTTACACATTCAACATATGTGTGACATGAGTCCACATTTCTCTGATCTGAATTATGTGATTGTTAATCCTTTGGATCAGTTATGTTTTTCTCACCACTCAAAACCACTCTCTCAACCCTCTCTCTCTCTCAACCATCTCTCTCTCTCTCTCTCTCTCTCTCTCTCAACCATCTCTCTCTCTCTCAACCATCTCTCTCTCTCTCTCTCTCTCGCTCTCTCCTCTCCATCTCCGTGTCTTCCTTCCTTCTAAACCACACACACATCCCTTTGTCCCTCCTCTCTCTCCATCCATCCACTCACCCTTCATCCGTCTCTCTTGCTCTCTTCATCCCACCTACCCCTCCTCCCCCCGGCCCCCTGTGTGTGTGTGTGTGTGCGTGGGCATCCAGGTGAAGCAGCTGGAGTGTGATGTAGCGATGGCCGACGAGCACAACAACGCTCACCACCGCCACACGCTTGACACGCTGGATGCGCTGGACGGCCTGGACACGCAGGACATCTACAGCACGCTGGACACCGTGCGCCTCACCTGCCCCCCCGACTACACCCTCACACTGCGCCGCTCCCCCGACGACGTGCCCCTCATGACCTCCCTGACCCCCGGCTCGCTGCCCGTGACCCCCGGCTCCCACCCCGTCACCCCGGCCACGCCCATGACCCCCATGACCCCGGGGTCGGTGGTGGGCCTGCGGATGAGTCACCCCCACCAGGGATACGCGCACCACAGCCCATACAGCAACACACACCTGCCGCACACACACATCGCCGCGCACACACACTCCACCACACGCGTATAACTGTGGCAGGGAATATGCGCCCACACACACACACACACACACGCACACACACACACACACACACACACACACACATGCAGAGAAATTCACTGCACGTTCTCATGCTAAGACGCACATACATATGCACGCACACACACACACACACACACACACATATATCAGCACACACAGATACAACATCCACACATGCCTATCCAAACACGCTCACAAACACACACACACACACACACACATATCCACATGCACACAGATACGACATCCATACATGCATATCCACAAACCCACACACACACACACACACAAGACATAAATACCTCTAATAATTCGCCTGCAGGATCGTTACAGATTGACATGAAGAGGAACACTAACAGTAACAGGATGGACAGACAGACAGCTGTGTGTTGCATGATGGGAAACGTATGCAGAACGGAGCGCGTGGGAGTTGCAGTTCTATGCATCGGTTCTTCACCAACTGGATTGTCCGGATCAGATGTCTCAAGACTCGCTTTGGAATTTAAAATCCAGCTTTTTCTACACCTGAGGGCGATCATGGGGGCATGGAGGAAGAGATTGTTTGCAGATAATTTTACTAAGCCTCCCGGAATTATTACCTTAACAACTGGATCTGAGACTAAAGAGAAGAGAGGATGAACGGCGTTTCCCTCACGCAGACAGCTGACAGCGACTGCGCCAACCTGTGAAATGTGAATGTAGCATTTTATCCACTGAAACATCAGAGGTCTGCTGAGGATCATATAGGATTCTGAGGATACCAAGGGACGATCCAGAAGAAGAGAGAGAGAGAGAGAGAGACAGAGAGAGAGAGAGAGAGAGAGAGAGAGAGAGAGAGAGAGAGAGAGAGAATGAGAGAGAGAGAGAGAGAGAGAGAGAGAGAGGAGAATGGACTCCAGTGTGATAGAGGGGAGAGTGAGTCCGGTGAATGGAGCGACCGTGAGATTTAATTAAAAGGGGGAGTTTTATCCACTGCAGTGGATGCTACCTTATGCTTTTAATTTAAGGTGGGCTTGAACAAACGCGTGAGAGAAAGGCGGAAAGGCATTAACGAAGCGATATATATTCAAAAACAACAATGCAGTGATAAATATTTGAAGCAGGCAGAGAGAGGAGACGTAGAGGGAGCCAGTTTGAAGAATCACTCTAACCAGCGATGTATTCTACTCTTTGTAAATAGAGCGGAAAGACGAAGATGATATATTATAATTTTTTTTTTTGCATTTACTGCTCTTTGCATTAATTCATGACTTATTTAACCACATTACAGCTTTCATTTCAGATATTACTGTAACTGTATAGATCCCCTTAAAGCAAGGCTGGTAGTCCTTCTGTCTCATCCCTCATGCTGGTTATTTACACAGTACCTTCATCTTAAGGCTACTACTATGCTATGCACCTTCACCTCTCTCATTCAGAGCTCCATACAGGCTGTCCCAGCCTTCGTCTTTTGGCTAGCAGACAGACACACGGACACTTCCACACCTGTACTGTGTAGATACGCCATGTTTGATGATTGAATACCAGCCGAAAAAACGTCAACCCCAGTTCCTGTTCCCCGCCCCCCACCCCACCCCCGTCACTATTCTCAATCGTCCCTGTTTTACGTCTAATAATATGAAAGAAAGAAATCGAGGCAAGAGTTATCCCCTTAAACCAAGTCCAGAGCTAGTGGAGGTATAAAGAGGAGTGGCGTCATATTTTTAAAATGAGATTCAAATAATGCTAATAATGAAAAGACAAATAATAATAATAATTATAGTAAGGATGCAAATGATGATCCTGGAGTGTGCCACGACAGGATCCTGGTGTCTCACATCTCGTCAGGGGTAGCTGTGATTTTAGGTGGTCTTGAAGCCACACGTTTTCTAATGCCGACTCAACCGAAAGTCTTTTTGCAGTTATTTGTGGGAAGAGTTCAGTGTCGTTTTACTTCATGTTTCTGCTCATCTCACACTTGCAATGCCTTCCTGCAGCTCATTGGAGGAACACTACCAAAAAAACTGTAATTGTAAAAACCAATAATTGCAAGGCCCTTCCATTAATTACTATAATTGCCAAACACTAACTTTTAACTCCATTTTAAAGATTTGCGTGTATTCCCTCAATTAAACCAGAGATCTAATCTTTGCTAACCAACAGATTATTTATTTGTCTCAACTGTCACCAATTTGCCCCCAATGTCCCAAATCCTCAACGCTTTTAACTGCCAAAAAAAGTCAAACTTGCTTTTGCTTTGCTCTAACTGTGTCCTATACTGTTTTAGTCGTGTTGTATATTTATCTCCTATTCTATTCTCTTGTGTTCTCCTCCCTTAACCTGTAGTCCTGAGCCATCCTAATTAGCCTTGCTAGCCTCTCCCGGGGCCATCCACCACTATGTAGCTTGGTCAGCTGAGGCCTATTTAACCATGTCTCATCCCTAGTAACTACTATTAAAGATTTCAGTTGATGTTTGTCAACAGAATACATAAAAAAGAAAGTTGAGAATTTGTGGATAGTAAGCAATGAACTTTTACAAAACGTATATTAAACAAAACAAAACAAAAAAAACTTTAAGCAGACGTTTGATTGATTATTATTACAATTACTATAATTTTTATTTTCTTATGGGTTTGTTGACTCAGTGGAAGGCTGGATTGTGTCAAGCATAAACATTTCTGCTGCATTTTTGAAAAATAAAAGATACGAGTATTTTACAGTTGATTTGTCTTGCTAATCATGCAGTGTTTATTTACACACAAAAATTACAACAAACGCAATCACACAAAAAAGACAAAATAAACTAGAAGCTGAATGCTGTCGCTTGGCTCGAGCTGATCAGAGTATGAACTGTGTTTGCTGCAGCGGCAAAAAGGGCGTCAGGGTCCGCCCGCTCTGCCAGCTGGCCGCAGCGACCCCATTGGTTGTCTGGACCAGCCTTGCGTTTGATTGGCTGACTTCCAGACTTCCAGATTATTATTGTACCTCTGCGGGCGTCCTTGCTCTAATCTCATTAAGTACAAAACAGCCGAGGGCTGATTCATTTGTACAAGGGGGCAAAACGTAAAGGTTAGGGTTAGTTGATGTTGTTAGTGTTGTGTTGCCTTGGAAATGACAATTGAATAGTCCGGTGCTGTTTGAAGTAGGCTCCCACTCCCTCCCACTTGGGCTCCCATCTGGAGGGGACAGGGGGGTGATGGGCGAAGTGAAGCCCCGGAGCAGATGCTTCAGACGGGTTTACTTACGTCAGTTATGGGTAGCGCCCGCTCACTCCGACGCTGGTTCAGAAGATGGCTGTGCTGCATGTCATTAGGGAGCATTTGGGCATCCAATGAAAAGGTTGAATTGGCCCCACTAAATTCGATCACAGCTCGGTCACGGCCTTCGGTCGGGGACGTCGTCACAGGGACGATGTCAGCCGCTTGTGTTGTTTCTCTGTAGTAAAATATAGATACCAAGGGAACACGTGAGGAGTCAGTGACCGCTGCACAGCCTGTGTGCAAGAGCCCTCCGCTCACACACACACACACATACACACACACACACACACACACGCACACGCACACGCACACGTACGCGCGCGCACACACCTGAGATGAGCAGCCTAATTGCTCGAATCTTCAACTGCCAGTGACAGAATGGAGGGGGGAGAGGGGGAGAAGGGGGAGAGGGAGGACAGGAGGCTACAATCTTAAAAGGGAGATAGAGGAGATGGTAATGACCAGAGAGAGGAACATTTCTAAGAAAAACTATTTTGTGGCTAACGTGGGTTTGAATATATATAAATATATGAAAGTATATGAATATATATGAATCTCTCTCTCTCTCTCTCTCTCTCAGTCTCTCTCTCTCTCTCTCTCTCTCTCTCTCTCTGTCTCTCTAGTTTTATATATGAGGATTTGGTCTTCACAAAAGGAGGGTCTGCTTTTGCGGCTGAATAGTCTTTATCCTCTCATCGTTCATCTAGTCAGAGCGAAGGGTGAGGAGCGGAGGAGAACACCAAGAATAATCACAGAAGGGAGTAGACGCGAGGTAGGGCACGAACCAGGAGATGTGAAGGAGATAAGGGAACGAGGGGAGGACACGTGACGGGACGCTGAGATTGAGGAGAAGAGAGGAGGGTGGGGGGGGGGGGGGGGGGT
>NC_136936.1:31476574-31506927 GCF_949987615.1 Pollachius pollachius
CTGTTGGTGTGAACGTGTGTGAGTGAATGTAAGAAGGGAAGAATAAGTGAAAGAAAGATAGAAAGAAAGTAATAAAGACAAAGAAAAAGAAGGACGGAGCGAGGAGTTCTTCAGACCAAGTCAGCTGGGCGTGTTCCTGAGCAGCCTGTAGTTTGGGTTTATCTTAACTCTGACATTAGCCGGCCTCAGGGCACCTACAAACTACCACCTCTGCTCCCCGTAAACATTTTACTGCTTATGCATGCCATGGGTTGGTTTGGGTCCTATCATGGTGGGTGTGGGTCCTATCATGGTTGGTGTGGGTCCTATCATGGTGGGTGTATGTCCGATCATGGTGGGTGTGGCTCCTATCATGGTGGGTGCGGCTGAGAGTGTGCATGTGTAACAGGCATGTGAGCGTGCATACATGCATATTTGTCACTACTCTGTTACTGTACTAGCATGTATGAAGGGATTGATCTAGTTATAAATTTCTATATATGTCTGTGGTGAGTTTAGGAAACACAATGTGCATGTGTGTATGTGTGTGCATGCATTATGTGAGTGCTCTCTTCATATTTGTGTGTGGGCATGCACTGGGCCCATTCCTAAGATGGAGCGCGTCGTCTCACTCTGTTTTTGTATCACTGGGGTCGTAGCCGCCGTCTCTTGATGTGTTCTGCACTCTGGGCCCTTCACATATCTTGTCCTCCATTCAGGGACTGCAGAAACACTTAAATAAACTGCAGGGGATGTCTTTTAAAGACATTATCCGGTCTGTTTAGCATGCGAACTGTCTCGGTGCACAGTCCCAGCATCCCCTTCTGGGCTTAACGTTGGTCTGGCTGGCTCTGGCTACAACAAGTTACCAATTCTAGTTTTCTTATATCTTCTTCCCTTGTCCACCTCATAAAAAACTGCTGGAATAATATAGTTCTTATGAAATAGAGATAATTATATTTCCAAATAGCTGAAACAAAAAAATATTTAGTTATGTTGCGACATAAACCAAGTGTAATAAATGCTGGCATTATGAATGAAAACAGTCATCCATCCATCTTGTATCATTTGATTGGGTCTATAGTTTCTCTCTCGCTGTACACTCCAATGAAACAGCGAGGAGCGAGGACCAGTCCTGGTTGTTTCTTGGCTGCAGCTGGTCGGTCCCCAGGTACACACATCCTCACTATTGTGTTGTGGTTTTTCCTAGGTTGCTCCCCAGGAACACACATCCTCACTATTGTGTTGTTGTGTTTCCTAGGTCGCTCCCCAGGTACAGACATCCTCACTATTGTGTTGTTGTGTTTCCTAGGTCGCTCCCCAGGTACACACATCCTTACTATTGTGTTGTTGTGTTTCCTAGGTTTCTCTCCAAAGTCCCGCTCAGCACTGGCCAAACAGCCAGTCCACTGTCAGAGGAGTAATGACCCGGCCACTGCACACTTCATCACCGCTCCATTCATCACCTCCAGTCTACAGTTGCTTTTGCCGTTTTCCTCGATGTTATTAAGGTTACAATGGCTGCAATGTAAGATGGCTGTGGGAATTAAATCCAAGGCTTGGAATTGCTGTTTCCAGAACTTTTATCAGGACATATTTTTGTAAATCTATCTATCTATCTATCTATCTATCTATCTATCTATCTATCTATCTATCTATCTATCTATCTATCTATCTATCTATCTATCTATCTATCTATCTATCTATCTATCTATCCATCCATCCATCCATCCATCCATCCATCCATCCATCCATCCATCCATCCATCTATCTATCTAGCTATCATCTATCTATCCCTAATTGTAGATTAAGTAATCTGATCCAGAAATGCAGAACCGGATCAAGGATTTCTCGACCAATCACAACACAGTGTTTATTAAAATATATATCTGTGTGCCTGTCCGTCTATCTATTTGTCTGTCTTTCTGTTCGTCAATCAATTATCATCCACATGCTAATCCAAATGTATGTTCACATGCATTTCTGTACATGCGTATACAACAAAGATAGCTAGGATAAGATGCTATGCAACTAAGTACAAAAACTAAATATGACATTCAATAAGTGTGTACATTAAGTGTCAGTACGTACAATATAAAATAAGCAGGAGGGGTGGGAGAGGGTGGCTATGCAGAGTCTAGGTGAACTCTGAACAGGTGAGTCTTTTGCTGTAGCTGGTGAGCGACTCTGCGGTCCTTACCTCGGCAGGAGCTCGTTCCACCACTGCGGTGCCAAAACAGAGAAGAGTTGTGACTTTGATGATCGACTTTTGCTTGCTCTTAGCTATCGCAATACCAGACGTGTGATATTATTGATATCAAACTTTATGCTGTAGAACTGAGGACTCTTGTGCTATCACACTTTATACTGTAGAACTGAGGACCCGTCACAACACGCTGTGTAGACATTACTGATGCTAACAAATACATGACCTTGTGTTTCCTGGCACTGGAATGAGTAGAGCAGGAAGCACACTTATGGATCAGGAAGTGGATTATTTCCATTTAAATATACATTTTCTCTCCATCTCATTTCTGTAATTAGTTCCTTGTTATTCTTTCTCGCTATCTGTTTATGTCTTGGTTACTAAAAACTAAGCAATAGAGAGATGGAGAGCTGGACACTGGCAAATATGTAGCAAGTGTTTATGAAGGTATTAAGGGCCCATTCCGATCCCGTGGTATTGGGTGTTGGTTGGCTCACCCTGCTAGGGGACTCCTCCTGGTTCTGCCTTTGCCTGCGGCCTTGATAAGCAGATCCAGAACCAATAACAGACATACTGCCACAGAAAACAACTCTTAGTTCATTTGGCTTTTATTCAACTTATTCATACAGCGTGAGAAATATTTTGAGAATATTATCTGGCATTTGTTTTATTTGTGGCTCTTGCGTCCACTGGGCTGACATTGTGACATGGTAAACATGGTCTTTATCCCAAACAGTGGTCGGAATAGATCCTCTATATTCTACACAGGATGGGCTGACATAGACGTGGTGCACAACTACAGTTAAGGTTTACATCACTAGAAGAAAGACACACAAACTCACACCATACCAACTTTGAAGATGTTGCATATTAGGATGTTTTTTTCAACTAGATCGGTTCCTAGGAAAAACTCTTTGTGTGCATGCATAGAAATCCATCTGTATCTGTCCAATGGGCATGTGCATGTATTGCATACTCTGGTTATTAGAACCAGAACACAGCACAGCATGTTGTTAGAAAATGTGCTTGACCAAACAATTTATTTGGTTGTTTGTTTGCTTCTGTACGTCCGTTTTCTATGCAGTGTGTCTGTGTGTGTCTGTGTGTATAGGTGTGTGCGTGCTTATCACACAAGCATGTGTGTGTGTGTGTGTGTGTACGTGCTAATTTGTATGTATGTATGTGTGAGTAATTATTCAAGCATGTGAGTGTGTGGGTGTTGGTGTGTGGGTATATGTTTGTTAATGTATGGTTGTGTGCGTGTGTTTGAGGGGGTGTCTGGATGTGTGTGTGTGTGGACATATGTCCATAGGTGCCCTGGGATTGGTGTTATTAAGAGCTGCAGCCAGAGCTGTGAGAGGCATTAGATTACTACCAGCAGTCTCCGACAAACAGGCTAACAGTGGCCTTATTCATAGAGGAGAGACAAGCCTGTGAACCACGCTGTGTGGAAGGTAATGGAGGTGTGGCTGTTAAACGCTCACTGGCTCATTGAAACAAGCTGCTGGCTCAGTGTGAACTGACCTTTGGTGGAAGGTTACTGTACCGATCCAAACACAGTCGAGTCTACTTTAGAAACGAGGATTCAAAACAAACAGCGAGTATTTGATAAGTCATGAGTATATACTGTCAGCAAAGCACAGTCTGCAGTCGTGTGGGGTATTATTCCTCCAGTCTAACCCTGCTCCTCTTGTCTTCCTATCAGCCTTTTCAAACTGTTATTTCAATCACTTTTTTGCCTTGACTCTTGTTACCATTTCTGTTCTTCTGTGAGCTGCTGCTCTGAACATCTCTACCAGGTCATCGCTCCGGCGGCCCTGAAGTGGTCATCTGCATGATTAGAGATGAGCATCTTCTAACTGACCAGACCCTGGGGGGAATCAGGCGCGGCCTCAGAGGCCTCCCGGTCTCCGAGGCGTCCCGATATCTGAGGCGTCCCGGTCTCTGAGGCGTGACGTCCCGGTCTAGTGATGTCCCAGTCCAGTGACGTCCCGGTCCGGGTGTGACGTCTCGTTCGTTCCGGGCGTGACGTCCCGGTCCAGTGACGTCCCGGTCCAGTGACGTCCCGGTCTGGGCGTGACGTCTCGGTCCGGGCGTAACGTCCCGGTCTGAGCGTGACGTCTCGTTCCGGGTGTGATGTATTGTTACAAATCTGACCTTTACAGCAGCACCAAACCTCCTCTTGGTCACCTGTTATCTGAACCAAACAACTCTTAAACCTGAGCCTTGTGCCGATGTAATGTTTGTTGGTTGGATTCTAAATTCTGGAGGAGTCAGAAGAGTGTTGACGTACTGCTGATTGTAATCTCAGATGACACTGAGGGTCGGAGGCCAGAGATCTGAATCAGGTCTCCTCCGGCGCTGGCGCTTACGTGACTACGATTACAGCGGCTGATTATTTTATGGCTCCCTTTTTTGACAGTTGTCATGGCAACAGGGACCTGGAGACTGGTCTTTCACAATGACTTTGCCATACACACAGTTTGCATGTGTGTGTGTGTATGTGTGTGTGTGCAGCTTGGTGAATCTGTGTGTGTGTGTGTGTGTGTGTGTGTGTGGATGTGTATATATGCTCTTGTCTGCATGTGCATATAAATATGAGTGGGTTTTGTGTGTGAGTGTATGTATCTGGGGGTTTATGTGTGTATGTGTGTGTGCGCGTTTGTGAGTGTGAGCGTGTGTGTGTGTGTGTGTGTGTGACATCAGGATGGATCGTCCCCTGAGTGGTTGCAGACATCTCTAGAAGAGTAGGCCAGGCTCATTCAACACTGTCAAATGCTATGGTCTCCGTACTCACAACCATGGATTAATATTTATGAATAACAATTTATGTTTATTCATCACTTACACAATTTGGGCAAATTAGTAATGGTCTGTTTACTTGACAAACTGTCTCCTTTGTGCCTCTCAGACTGTGAAAAAACTCAGCTCTTCCTTCCACTTATCTAACTTAAGACGAATGACCAATGATTATAATCGAAGCAAAAATTAGAATCGATACAAAAATTATGTTTTTAATTGATTTTGGAACCACCATGCTTTACACTGTTAATCAGAATCAGGTGACGATTCATCATCCTACTTATTGGTTGATCACCTTTTCAGTGTCTCCATATCTTCACTGTTCAATGACAACAGGGGAGAACTCCTCCTCAACAATACAACTCTAATATTCTCCTCTCATGGCCATCTCTAGTGCTTACCATTCACTCCTCTCCCCTGACCTCCACCCCCACAACTACACCACCACCCCTACCACCACCACCACCTCCTGCACCACCACAACCAGCACCAAACCACCAGCACCAAACCACCAGCACCAAATCAACACCACCACCACCACAACTACACTACTAACACAACACTACACCACCAACACTACACCACCACCACTACCACCACCACCATCACCACCTCCTGCACCACCACAACCAGCACCAAACCACCAGCACCAAACCACCAGCACCAAATCAACACCACCACCACCACAACTAAACTACTAACACAACTCCAACACTACACCACCACCATTACCACCACCACCACTACCACCACCACCACTACCACCACCACCACTATACCACTATATCACCACCACTATACCACCACCACCACTATACCACCACCACTATACCACTATACCACCACCACTATACCACCACCAACACCAATCCACCACCACCACCACCATCACCACTACACCACCACCACCACCCACACGTTATGAACACGCTGCGGGCACGCTGCGGACATGGTGTGAACACGGTGTGAACACGGTGCGAACACAGTGTGAAGACGGTGTGGACGCAGTCCTGGGTGTACTGGGGTGTGAGGGGATGTGGGGGGGGCAGATTCCATGAGAAACCCACACAGACCAGACCAGGGCTGATGGGAACGGGACGAAAGCGTTCTACTGGCCGGGTTTAAAGCAGTCAGGCCTCAGTTGGGCTCCTGATGACGCAGACGGGCGCTGCAGGGTTTTGGGGTCCGCTGGGCGTGTGTCTGCAGGGTTTGGTTTGGAGGTCCGGTGGGCGTGAGTCTGCGGGGTTTGGGGGTCCGCCGGGTGTGTGTCTGCAGGGTTTGGTTTGGGGGTCCGCTGGGCGTGTGTCTGCAGGTTTGGGGGTCTGTTGCATGCATGTCTGCGGTAAACCACCCTGGTACATTGGAGAATAAAGCACCAGGAAAAGGCTCAGCGTCTGTATGTTACGTTCTCTGGGTTTCATGGGATTTTATCGCTGATATTTCATTTCGAGCCGGGGTGTCCCGTGATGTGGAGCTGAGAAAGTCTGATAAAATATATATATTAACTTTATTATTGGAGTTTTAAAATTGGCTGGTGGCTTTAATAAGCGAGGTCCCCTTCCTGCGTGTGTGTCCTGCCACCGCCGCGATTTACTGCTTTCATTACAGTTGGGGGGGGGGGATGGGGGTAGACATTCAGGTCCTACCCGGGACCCCCAGGGGGACTGGGCCTTGAGTCGAGGATGTTTCCATGCCCCTGAAGAGGCCGTGCTCTGGTTGAGGAGGCTCTACTTGTTATTCTCTTCTTCTGCTGTACTCAGCTAATGGAGGAACCCTCGATGGGATGGTGGGAAGGCCTGAGTCTTCTTCACTGACTTCAATCTGTTGCTAACATCAGCTCTGAGTAGATAAAGTGGTTTTATATATATATGTATATATATAAAACCACTAGGGTTTGTGTGTGTATGTATGTGGTATTTGTCACATATATGTATGCATATATATAGATAGATAGATATATACAAGTGAAGGAGTATTGAGGCGTGTGAAAATAAATGGAATTTTGTTTCACATCACTATCAAAGAGACAGTTGAGATGGGGAATGGAAACCTAACACCAATTTTACGTCTCAGGATTGGGGAGTGGGGGGGGGCTATAAGTTTCATCAGGCACACAATTTTGGTTTGTGTGTGAGTCTGCCTGTGTGCAAGACTGTGTGTGCGTGCATGTCACTGTGTGTGTGTGTGTGTGTGTGTGTGCGATATTCTCAGTGTGTGTGTGTGGGTGTGTTATGTTGTCAGTGTGTGCTGCATGCACATCTTGCAGGGCTCTTCCTGGGTGTCAGAGACCAGCCTGGGCCCGGACCCTGAGGACCTCATGGGAGAGACCCTGGCTGGGTACATGTTTGATGGCAGCGCTCCGCCTGCTGCAGCAGCAGACCGTGTTCCGGAGAGCTTCCTGTTTGGGGCAATCTGTCCAGAGGAAGTTGCACATCAGTCGCCCACATGTCAGTTTGGAACATGTCTGCCTGCCTGTCGGTCTGTCTCTCTGTTTCCATGTCTGTGGGTCTGCGCGTCTCTCTCCCCGTCCTTAAGAATGTGTGTGTACGTATCATACGTGGGTCGGTTTGTCCGTTTGCCTTTCTTTCTGTCAGTCAGAAGATTATGCATTATACGAGTTTGCGGAAACTGAGACGCACTTAAAGAACTAGTGCACATATGCTGGCCAGTGTGCGCCCTATATGATTGCGGGAAGTTGTTTATCTGTTTCAGTGCATGGGTGTGTGTGGGTTTTATTGCCGTTTCTGGCTTTTCCCTGCCTTTCATTTAGTATTTCTCCCATTGTAAAAACGACACCTTAACTGCATACACATGTTATCACAACCTTCTGAAGAGAGCGAGAGAGAGAGAGAGAGAGAGTGAGAGAGAGAGAGAGAGAGAGAGAGAGAGAGAGGGAGAGGGAGAGAGTATAAAGGCAGACATGAAGCCCGCTAAACAGTCCAGGTTAATAAACATGAGGAAAATGCGACCTGAATCTGATGCAGGGCGGATGGCTTCCCTGCAAGGCTGTCACCTCTGTATGTGTATCCCAGCTGGTGGTCATTTGCTAGATATCATTTGCGCACACACAACCACACACACACAGTTTCGCAGAATACAGTTTTTGAGGAGATTATTATTTGCTGGAAATAAACCTATTTGTGTGAATGTCTGTGTGGTCACATAGCCATTTGTTTATTTGTGTGTGTGTTGGTAAATTAGTGTGTTTGTGTGGAAATCTTCAGAAGTCCATATCAGCCTTCAGAAGATAACACTAAGCCCTTATAAAGGATCTCCACTTCCTCTCTCCATCCTCCTTCCTCTCCAGCCCGCCTGGTTATTTTCTCCCTCTTTCAGCTCAGACAATTTTCTTTCCCCAAAAAGAGATTTCTAATTCCTTCTCCTCTGTCAACTGCAGTCCTTTTCTGCGTTGCTCCAAAGTCCACCCCTCAGTGGAAGGCGAGCAGCCCCGACCTCCAGTGCTGACGTAGCCTCCACCCAATGGAAACTTCTGGGGCGTCCGATGGTGACATTCTCACGGTCATACGTCGTCTAAACACAAACGGGCTTCTGCCAAACACATAGCTTCTCTGATTGAACATATCTCTCTTACGCTCTGTCTCTTTCTCTCTCTGCGACTAACACTTACTCTGAAGGCCAGTCTTTACCTGTTGCTTATTTGTCCCAATGACTTTTAGTTAACTAATGGCACGCGTGCCAAAGGGCAGCAGTAGCTCAGAAGGTAGACCAGGTGGGCTGGTAACCGGAAGGTTGCTAGTTCGATCCCCGACCCCTCCTAGCTGGGTGTTGAAGTGTCCCTGAGCAAGAACACACAGCCCTTACTCCCCCTGAAGGTCTGTGTGTCGCCTTGCGTGGTCGATTCGCATTCCTTGTGAATGTGTGAATGAATTGTAGCACGTCGCTTTGGATAAAACCGTCAGCAAAATGCGCTAATTGTAAATGTTCCCATACCCCGACGGTTCCATGCTGCTGCAGTACATATCGGTTCTGGGTATCGATTTGTATCAGTCATCTGAAAAACTGCTTGTTATGTAACCTTTTGTGCATGTCTGTGAAGAGGCCGCTCTCATCCCATCTGCTGCGATATTTAATATCTTTTTTGAGGTATTTGTCACAGGAAGTCCCTCATCACTTCCTGTGGTCTACCGGTTCTTAATAGCTCCCTTGGCAGTACCCACACCACCTGACACAAAGGGACTCGCTGAATGAGGTCCACTAAAGCCTCGTCTGCTTCTAAAAGCAATTAAAAGTTTCATGAATCACAAGGAAATAGTTGTGTGGGCCGTTTTAATTGTATTTATTAAAATGTCCAGCAAGGCTGTGCTTTTTAAAGCGTTCTCTCTTATCCTTTCATCTATTGCTTTTTTTCTTCCTTCATGTTATCTCATCACACTGTCACGCTTCATCAGGAATGTCAAGTGTGTGTGTGTGTGTGTGTGTGTGTGTGTGTGTGCGTGCGTGTGTGTGTGCATGTGTGTGTGTGTGTGTGAGTATGTGTGATTTGTGTGTATGTGTGTGTGTGTGTGTTTGTTTGTGTGCGTGTGTGTGTGGGGGGTGCTGTGCGAGCTGCAACACACTAGCACTCTAATGCTAATACACATTCATTTGTCTCTGCAGCAGCTGGTCAAAGACTAAGCAAGCAGTACAATAAAACACATACAGACACACACACACACACACTATCACACATACACACTTTCTCTATCCATCTCTCATCACACCCTGAATCCCCCCCATAGACACACACACACACACACACACACACACACACACACACACACACACACACACACACACACACACACTCACACACACACACACACTCACATAATGTCTCGAGTGCTTAGTGCATTCCTTGCGGGGGGCAGAGCAGCGCTGGATAAGGTAATAAAAGGTAAGATTAGCAGTCATTAAAGTCCTCTGTGATGGAACCTTGCTGCTTCAAAGGAGCCAGCGAGCAGGAATGATCTTAGGCAGGTTGTTGGGCAAGGGCCATTCTTTGGCCCCATTAACTTAACTGATGGGATTCTGGGTAACATATAGCACCGAAGAGCAGGTTAAATGAGGGCAAAGCTGCCATTCCAAAGGGAACAGATATGAGGGGATGTCATTGAGGAGTCTTTGGAGTCCTCTCTGTGTTTGCAGTATGAGGTTGGTGTTGCTTACAGTTTTTTTCAATTGCTTGAACACTATAGAGTGACACATGCTTAGACCAAAGTAACACAACTTGAAGTTTTTGTGACTATACCTTAAACACATGTAACCATTCCTCAAACAAAAGCGCTGCTTTGCACTTTAGTTGCAATTGTGCAACACACTTGCTCCTTTCGGCAACACACTTGCTCCTGCACACTACACACTATTTCAAACTTAAGATACTTAGTTCAAAAAGGACATCTCAGTATATCATTGGGAAAACACATCTATTCAAAATACTAAACACATTGGGTAATTGAAGATACTTAAATACACACCTAAAAAGCACTTACTTACAAAACTGAACACCTATCAGCCAGCTACAAAAAGGCCAAAGGGCAATTGTGCACGTCCCGGGGCAGCAGGGGAAATATATCATTGTGTGCCGCCATAAGCCTTTGAGGGTAACTGCACCATTATGCAAAAATAGGTCCCTACAATACCCAACATATTATCACACTTCTAGATGCACTTCAAGATGCAGTTGAACAGGACAGATCAGAGCAGCCCAGGTTTGTTGTTGTCTGGGATAATGTTAATTTCCATCGGGCTGTTTGGGTCTGGAACTGGTACACCAACCATAAACAATTTGAAGTCGTATACTCGCCATTACTACAAGAAGGTTTTTTTTCGGCTTGAGGATGCAGTGTATATGACCGCCAACCACATGCCCGTATGCCTCTTCTGCAGGCATTGGAACAGGCCTGCGGAGACATTGAGGTAAGGTCAATCCATGGATGGATTCGGAACACAATTCGAGGATCCATAAGCCCACCCACGCACAATTGCTGCGTTATTCTGTGTTTATGTACAGTACTGTTGTGTATTTTGGTAAATGTTTGTTATATTTTAGCTTAAACTGAATTTATTGAACTGTAAAGTACTGTATTGCAATGTACAGTATTGAGTATTCGATTTTTTGGTTGTTGTGAAAACGTGCCCTCTGTGGAACTGAATAAAAACAGTGAATATGGAAGACTGCAGTGTTTTATATAAAGTAGACTAGTGTGTTGCTACTGATCTGAAAGTGTATTCATGTGATACAAGTGTGTATCATTTTGTCATCAGAATGACATTTTGACAAAGGATTGTTAGGTTTCGATAGAAGTTTCAATTTGACATAGATGTGAATGGTATATTTCTCAGTGTTGTGTCTTATTTGCTTGTGTGTTGAGTTTTGACACAGTGAGCCAAGTTTTGCGAAATGTGTTCAAGCAATTGAAAAAAACTGTAATGATGCATCTGAACAGGACAGATCAGAGCAGCCCAGGTTTGTTTGTCTGGGATAATGTTTGTTTCAATCGGGCTGTTTGGGTCCGGAACTGGTACACCAACCATAAACAATTTGAAGTCGTATACTCGCCATTTCTAAACCCTATAGAAGGTTTTTTTTCGGCTTGAGGATGAAGTACATGACCGCCAACCACATGCCCGCATGCCTCTTCTGCAGGCAATGGAACAGGACTGCAGAGACATTGAGGTAAGGTCAATCCATGAATGGATTCGGCACACAAGGCGAGGATCCATAAGCCCACCCACAATTGCCATGTTTTTCTGTGTTTATGTACAGTACAGTTGTGTATTTTTGGTTAATTTCTGTTATATTGGAGCTTAAACTTAATTTACTGAACTGTAAAGTATTGTATTGCAATGAGAAATATACCATTCACATCTATGTCAAATTGAAACTCTTCTATCGAAACCTAACAATCCTTTGTCAAAATCTCACTCTGATGACAAAATGATACACACTTGTATCATATGAATACACTTTCAGATAAGGAGCAACACACTAGTCTACTTTATATAAAACACTGCAGTCTTCCATATTCACTGTTTTTATTCAGTTCCACAGAAGGCATGTTTTCACAACAACCAAAAAATCGAATACTCAATACTGTACATTGCAGTACAGTACTTTGCAGTTCAGTAAATTCAGTTTAAGCTAAAATATAACGGCAATTGTGCGTGGGTGGGCTTATGCCTTGTGTGCCGAATCCATCCATG
This sequence comes from Pollachius pollachius, assembly GCF_949987615.1. Taxonomy (NCBI): domain Eukaryota; kingdom Metazoa; phylum Chordata; class Actinopteri; order Gadiformes; family Gadidae; genus Pollachius; species Pollachius pollachius. The sequence continues at coordinate 31,488,765 of NC_136936.1, forward strand.
GATTGACCTTACCTCAATGTCTCCGCAGGCCTGTTCCATCGCCTGCAGAAGAGGCATGCGGGCATGTGGTTGGGCAATTGAAAAAAACTGTAATTCAAAATTGAAATCTTAATGTACCATTGGAAAAACACATCTATTCAAAATACAAACTACATTGGTTAATTGAAAATACTTAAATACACACCTGAAAACGCTTCCTCACAAAACTGAACACCTAGCAGCCAGCTACAAAAAGGCCAAAGGGCAATTGAGCACGTCCCGGGGCAGCGCGGGGGAAATATATCATTGTGGGCCTCCATAAGCCTTTGAGGGTAACTGCACCATCATGCAAAAATAGGTCCCTACAATACCCCACATATCATCACATTTCTAGATGCACTTCACGATGCAGCTGAACAGGACAGATCAGAGCAGCACAGGTTTGTTGTTGTCTGGGATAATGTTTGTTTACATCTCGCTGTTTTGGTCCGGAACTGGTACACCAACCATAAACTATTTGAAGTCGTATACTCGCCATTTCTAAACCCTATAGATTTTTTTTTCCGGCTTGATGATGGCGTGTATATGACCACCAACCACATGCCCTCATGCCTCTTCTGCAGGCAATGGAACAGGCCTACGGAGACATTGAGGTAAGGTTAATCCATGGATGGATTCGGTACACAAGGCGAGGATACATAAGAACCACACACGCACAATTGCTGTGTTTTTCTGTGTTTACAGTACAGTTGTGTATTTTTGTTTTATTTTAGCTTAAACTGAATTTAGTGCACTGTAAAGTACCGTACAGCAATGTACAGTATTGAGTATTCGATTTTTTGATTTTTGTGAAAACGTGCCTTCTGTGGAACTGAATAAAAACAGTGAACATGAAAGACTGCAGTGTTTTATATAAAGTAGACTAGTGTGTTGCTGCTGATCTGAAAGTGTATTCATACGATACAAGTGTGTATCATTTTGTCATCAGCGTGACATTTTGACAAAGGATTGTTATGTTTCCATAGAAGAGTTTCGATTTGACATATATGTGAATGGTATATTTCTCAGTGTTGTGTCTCATTTGCTTGTGTGTTGAGTTTTGACACAGTGAGCCAAGTTTTGCAAAACGTGTTCAAGCAATGAAAAAAATCTGTATTCAGCCTACTGAATAATTGTTGTTTTTGAGCTTCTAACCTTCTCCTCCTAATGGGACATAGGTGTGCTGCTGGTGAAAGTAAGCATGTTAACAAAGCAGTCTCCCTGAGTTGTTGGTCTGTTGATGAGCTCATTTACAGGTTCACAGTTTTTTAACTGGGCTTTTACCATGGTGTTAAGCCATAACGGTATGTGTGTTTGTTGTGTGTTTGCTGTCTTTGTGTGTGTGTGTGTGTGTGTGCGTGTGTGTGTGTGTGTGTGTGTGTGTTTGTGTGTGTGCGTGTGTTTGTGGTTGTGTGTGTGTGTGTGTGTGTGTGTGTGTGTGTGTGTGTGTGTGTGTGTGTGTGTGTGTGTGTGTGTGTGTGTGGGTGTGTGGGTGTGTGGGTGTGTGTGTGTGTACCGTCTGGAGCCAGAGAAAGGGCTTCCCAGGGCGGCAGACTTCCCATTTACCATCTTTCCCCCACACAACCTTTTCATTCCCTCTGCTCCTTCACTTCTTCACCCATTCACCCCTTCACTCCTTCACTCCTTTACTCCTTCCTACACTCCTTAACCCCTTCACCCCTTCACTCCTTCACTCCTTTACTCCTTCCTACACTCCTTAACCCCTTCACTCCTTCACTCCTTCATTCCTTCACTCCTTCCTTCACTCCTTCACCCCTTCACTCCTTCACTCCTTCCCTCCTTCACTTCTTCCCTCCTTCCCTCCTTCACTCCCTCCACCTCCATCTCCACCATTTTCACCCTCCAACCTCCACCTCCAACTACACCACCTCCACCCTCCACTCTCTACCTCCACCTCCACCACCCTCAACCTTCACCAACCTCCACCTCCACCACCCTCCACCACCCTCAACCTCCACCGTCCTCCACCACCCTCAACCTCCACCTGGATGGTTGGGTGTATGGGTGATTTATGGGGGGCTGGGGGGATGGACAGCTGAGGAGTGGGATGGGTGGGGAATGGGATTACTTCTGTCTCCCTCCGCTGGATCATCACTCATTTCCCTGGGGGACACAGGAACTACCTGGGGCTGCCCCCCTCCGCCGACCGGTCGTTCATCACTGCGTCTCAATCACTGGGGATATTGACCTGGATTGATGGCAGGGTTGTGCCTTAAACGTGCCTGTGGTGGGTTGTTGAATAAAGTTGAAAGGTACATATAATGGATATTTTCTGAATAAATATAATATCCACTGATTCTATTGGTTGAATAATTCTACCTGCTTTGTCATCTGTCTTTGTCTCAGAAAATGCTTTATTTCGAGCCAGAAACAATTCATCATGAACAAACTGAATCCGATAGCTGCATCGTTGCTCACTCCTACTCGAGGACTGGAAGAGAGCATCTCTAATCAACCACCAACCAAGGGTTTTCACAATGACAGGCAAACCTTTTACCAGATCAGTTCAAGACAACAATCCAAGCCCCTGCCTCCTCTCTCGCTGGAACAGTGATGGGTTAAATGTGTGAGAGAGAGCTACTGGAATGATCTCACTTTGTGTCATTTTTCTAAGTAAAGACATCCCTTCCCCTCAAGGAGTCTGGACTCAGTGATGTCACTGTTGGAGAGACTGGAGATTCTTTCAATATTTCCTCTTCACGGCTCCTCTGATCCACTCTTCCTCCCTCCCCCTCTTTGCTTCCGTCTCGTTCACATCACACCCCTTCATCTCTTTCATCTTTTATTTCCCCCACACTAATCTTCCTCTCCAAACCCTGCCTCTGTCGCTCTCTGTCGCTCTCTGTCGCTCTCTGTCGCTCTCTGTCACTCTCTGTCGCTCTCTGTCGCTCGCTCTCTCTCTTTCTCTCTAATTCTCTCGCTCGCTCTCATTTTCTCTCCCTCGTTCTCTGTCTCTCTCATTCTCTGTCTCTCTCTGTGTCTCTCTCTCTCCCTCTCTCTCTCTCTCTCTCTCTCTCTCTCGTTCTCTCTCATTCTATCTCTCTCTTGGTCTCTCTCGCTCTCTCTCTCTCTCATTCTCTCTCCCTCCCTCTTTCTTTCTCTCTTTCTCTCCCTCGTTCGCTCTCTCTTCCTGTCATCTTCAAGCAGGAATGATTGTCATCTGCAGCCCCCAACACCCCCACTTTCCCACCCACCCTCCCTCCCTCCCTGCGTCTCCGCTGACATCTGGAGTGGGGCTGAGATCCAGCGACATGAACCCAGGCTCATTCACACCCACACACACCCACACACACACACACACACACACACACACACACACACACACACACACACACACACACACACACACACATACACACACACACACACACACACCCACACACATCACACACACACACACACACACACACACACACACACACACACACACACACACACACACACTTGAAAACCATGATAACCAGACAACAGAAAGCAAGCAGGTCAAGCAAGGAGGGGAAACAAAAGAAAAGGGACGAGAGAGAGAGAGAGAGAGAGAGAGAGAGAGAGAGAGAGAGAGAGAGAGAGAGAGAGAGAGACTACTGCTGGAGGGGGCACCATTGATTGGCATCAATGGTGCCCCCTCCGGCCGTCCTCTGCTCTGTGATGACTACTGGGGGGTCAAGGTGGTGGAGAGCACCATGTCTGATGTGAGAGGTCAGAGATCAACCGCACACACTCAAATAGGAAGCATTGATGATGCTGATTGGGTTTCACGTGGTTCAAATGCAGTTGGTAATATTGCAGGGTAATATCCAGTCCATAACATAAAACATGGTTTCTTCCTCTGCTCTGCCCGCGGGCAAAAAGTTCAAAACACAGCTCCAATCCCTCCAGCACCAGAACTGCTATCCTCTCCAAACTCATATCGCTTTAATAAGCGCTGGAATAATGCATGAAGAGAAGCTCTCTTTATGCTTCATAAATAACTAAATAACAGTCGTCGTTGGTGGTTAGGCTTTTTTAAAGCTGCCACACTTTACAAGAAAAGGCAGATCCAATGGAAGGTGGTGAAGACGGTCCTGCCAGCAGGCGGCCTCCCGTCCAGCCCGGTGTGGTACCCTGCCCTGGATCCCAGAGCCCAGACCAGGGAACCAGCCCGGTGTGGTTCCCTGCCCTGGATCCCAGACCCCAGACCAGGGAACCAGCCCGGTGTGAGCTGGTTCCCTGCCCTGGATCCCAGACCCCAGACCAGGGAACCAGCCCGGTGTGAGCTGGTTCCCTGCCCTGGATCCCAGACCCCAGACCAGGGAACCAGCCCGGTGTGAGCTGGTTCCCTGCCCTGGATCACAGAGCACAGACCAGGGAACCAGCCCGGTGTAAGCTGGTTCCCTGCCCTGGATCACAGAGCACAGACCAGGGAACCAGCCCGGTGTGAGCTGGTTCCCTGCCCTGGATCCCAGACCAGTCCTATCGCCACAATCCCTGCTCACTCCTTAAGTTGATGGAAAATTGGTCCTTTACAAGTCCGTGGGCCCCTCCGGTTCTGATTGGTCATGCACAATGACTTTAGAAGCTTCAGATCCACGGCTCTGACTTAGACCTCGCAGACAAGTTTTTTCATCGTTTCTGTCAGGAAAGAAGGAATAAATATAGCCGAGAGAGAGAAGCGAAGCCAATTTAAAATCCTAATGTGCTGCCCTGTAATAATGGCCAGCAAATTCAGCATGCTATTCTCCACTATCTCCCACTTATTACGCTGCATTAGACTGGGAGTCCTGGTTCACCACCGCCTCCTAATACCAGCCGAGGAACCTCTCCCCATAGGCCACTTGAAAGTGCAGACGCAATTACTGTGTGTGATATCGAGGTAAGCCTAATGTATCAGCTAATGAAATAGGGCGTAAGACCTTGAACCCCTGTCCTATATATTTAAAGTAATCCTAATTAGTCCAATGCAATGGAACACGTCGCATTTGAAAAGCGATGTAACCGAGGCCCAGAGCCAGGCGTGGTCTGAGGAGCATCTTGGTGTGTAACACTAAAGGTGATGTAATGGTGTAACCCATTTGCATGGTACGCCGGTATGTGCTAGTCGTAAGTTGTAAATATCCCAGCTTGCTTGCGGCATTTCACGGAGGAACACCCCCTTTTGGTCAGACCCACTCGCTCTTCTGAAAGTAGAGCGAGTTCAGTGAGGCCGACCGTATGACTCAACAACATAAATGGCTGCGCCCGTGAATAGATTTATTTTCTTTGTATTTGTACCACGTTGGTTATTTTAATATCGATTTTAAATGCTCTTACACACAATTACATTGCTACTTTATTCCGATCACCTATTTATGCATTGCACGGTCTTGCTGTGCGTGCAATACAATGTTCTCGGTGTCACACTAAAGGTGATGTAACACTAAAGGCTAGAGCTCAGAGGCGTGGTGTGAGGAGTGTTTAAGAGTGTATCACTAAAGGCCAGAGCTCCGAGGCATGGTGTGAGGGGTGTCTCTGTGTGTAACACGCACACACTTCCTGCACACTTATTTTATGTTGTATTTAGTTATTATACTTAGTTGTTTAGCATCTTATCCTAGCTATCTGTGTTGTATACGGGAATGGGTTAACATAGAGACCGTTAGTGCTTGGCACTTGGTTCTATGAACATCCTTACTGTACAGACAGCCATATATTGTCCTTCTTCTGACAAAGGTACTTGCTTAAATAAGTAATGAGGTTTAATAATTGTATAGAACATACAAACATAGACAGATAAACCAAAACTGTGGGAAAACAAGTAAAGGAAATAAGTGGTAAATAAGATATAAAATAAATTATATATATAATATATATTTGCTAATAAAGTAATTTCGGTAATTTATTTTATGAAAACAAGTGAAAGTTCCATTCCATTCTATTATATGGCTGACTCAGGGTCACCTGCCCGCTGCTGTTGTATCATCACAGTGTGATGTCAGGGTGACATCACACTGTGAGCTGCTGAGTGTTCTGCCATTGATACGCTCACTTCTGTCTCATTAAAACGTACTTATGACCTCTAGAAACGGGAATGCGTGGTTTCCAGTAGTGGAGGTTACATCCTCTCCCTTTCTTTGTGTGCATGATTTCAACATACACAGCCTGGAGACCACCAGGAATGGAGCCCAGGCAACATGAAGGCACCTCCTTCATGGGCTCCACCTTCACCCAGAGCGAGAAGGGCCTGATGACACAGGCACCCACAACACATTCCTCTCCTCATGGACTCAGGGAGCAGAGCCATGGGGGGTGATGTCCTAAATTACCTTGGCCTCCACCCTCTGCCCCAAAACACATCCACACCATGTAGGTGTAGTTGCTCCACCTAACAGATGAGACCTCTGGGACCCCACCAGACCTGTGTGTGTATGTATGTGTGTGCATGCCTGCGTGCGACTGGCTTGCATGCGTGTGTATGTATGTGTGCCTGTGTGTGTGTTTGCTTGTGTGCGTGTGTGCATGCCTGCTTGTGATTAGCTTGCTTGCGCGTGTGTGTGTGTGTATGTGTATGTGTTTGTGTGTGTGTGTCTGTGTGTGTGTGTGTGTGTGGGTGTGTGTGTGTGTTTCTTAGTTTTAGCCCCAGCTAAGTGCTCCTGCTGCCTAAAGATTCTCACGCCTCAAAGTGAATTGATTTTATTGACACAGACATTTTACCAAACAGCAACTGGAATGTTTCAGCGTGTAAACAGGCCCATCTGGGTTTAGAGTGCTCTGTGGTCCTTCAAAGGGCTCTGCTGAGGATGGTATGGGGAGGTTTATGGTGTGTTAATGCTGTAATGTGAGCTGAACTTCTTAAGTTGATCCTTATTTGTGGTTTGGTCATGTGATTCTAGCCATTGTTCAAAGTGGGTCAATATTAAACCTACTAAATACAAATTGGAAAAACAAATACTGGTATGACATCTTTCACGGTTGAGCATGTCTAAGAAAACGTCAGTTTGCTACCTAATTTGCTGCATGTACAGTTTAAGAAATAATTAGTGGTGGTGTTTGTGTTTGTGTGTGTGTGTGTGTGTGTGTGTGTGTGTGTGTGTTGGCGTGTGTGTGTGTGAGTGTATTTGTGTTTGCGTGTGGGTGTGTGTGCTTGCACGTGCCTGTGCATTTGTGTGCTTTCCACTAACTCTCCCTCCTACGGCCTCCCTCGGGCCTCACTTCCGGTTGACCTGACCTCTGCCCTCCTGGCCTCCTCCTACTCACGGAGGCAGATAGTCTGTCTGTCTCTCTGTCATTCCGTCACTATGTCTGTCTGTCTGTCTGTCTGTCTGTCTGTCTGTCTGTCTGTCTGTCTGTTATTCCGTCACTATGTCTGTCTGTCTGTCTGTCTGTCTGTCTGTCTGTCTTTCTCTCTGTCCACTTGCCTGCTCTCAGTGTGTCTCTCAGTCTGTCTCTCTGTCACCTCTGTCTGTCTCTCTGTCTGTCTCTTTGTCTGTCTCTCTGTCTGTCTGTTACTTTGTCTGTCTCTCTGTCTGTCTGTCTGTCTGCTCTCCGCCCCTTTGTCTGGCAGTTTGTCTATCTGTCCCTCTGTCTGTCTCTCTGTCTGTCCTTCTGGCTGTCTCTCTATCTGTCCTTTCGTCTGTCTCTCTGTCCACTCGTCTGCTCTCCGCCCCTACTTGTCCATTCGTCTCTTCATCAGCGTGTCCTTCTGTCTTTCTGTCAGACTGTGTATCTCCTTCTCTCTCTCACTGTCTGCTCCCCTCCCCCCATCTGGCCCCATACTCCATATTTCCCTATGTACCAGTGTACCCTCTGACCTCTGAAGGGCCAGGACCACCGACCAGCACCGATCTCATGGACGTCTCTTGACCTCTGCTGAGGGCGGTCCATTGTTCTCTCTGTATGGGTGGCAGCAGTTCTTCTGATGAGCGTACCAACAGAACACCATAGAGGGCCTGGGGCCCAGCATGCCGTAGTGTCTCTTAACAATAGGTTTCTTATTCAAATGCAGACTTTATCTGGAGGGACTCTGCTCTGAAATGAGGGCAAACCGTGAGTCCTCTTGATGAAAGTCTGTGATGGACTGGAGCCAGTAAAAAGAGAGACTCCAATTGCTTCATCTGTGTGTAATGACTGAGTAGCTTGCTGTAGCCTCTGGTCCTGATTCACCTTCTCTTAACCTTCTCCCCCTACGTAGATCTACTCCACCTCCCACCTCTATGTCCCGGCCAGAGGGCCCAGGGGCCACGGGAGGCCCCCCTAAGTTATGAGCGTTGCCATGTTTCCTAAATGCACAGGGCTGTTACGACTCCCCGTCCCACTCATGTGGAACCCAAAGGGGACTGGCTTGGGATTACCTGGGCTTTGGTTTCTAATTCCCCTGTTTCATGGATATCTCTGTGAGGCCAAAGGCCATGCTTCGACCTTTATTAGACTGGGGTTGACCTGCAGCTGTGACCCCTCCAAAGAAATCAGAGAGCAATATTTATATAATCGCAATATTGACAGAATCGCAATCCATATCATTTGTATCGGCAATGAAACGTCCTTGTGATATCATATTGTGAGGTCCCTGTTCCCTGAGGTATGTGCTACTGTCCGTTGTTCCTGGTTTTACTGGATCTACTATCTTTAAACCTGTAAGCGTGACCACTGCTTTTTAGATGGGTTGGAACCATGAATGCATTTTACCACATTGTCTTGCTCAAGGGCACACACAGCAGCAGGCAGATGGGTGGCGTGTCATTTGGTCGCAGGATGTCTGTCACACAGTCCTTATGTCAACAGACTTGGCTGAACGCAGAGTGCACTCATCTGCCGTCCTGGCCTGCTGTTGAAATGTCATTCCTCTGGTCTCTGTCGAACACGTCCTCTCCCCAACAACACTCAACAGCACACAATACGACTACTGTTAATGTATGTTTGTGTGTGTGACGTGGGTGTGTGTATGAACCGCTGTCACGGGTTGGAGGCTCGACTCACAGCCGAGGACCCAACCTCTCATCCTGTACACCAGGCGAGGCATGTCTCCGGGGGGATTACGTTTGCTTGTTTCTTTCCTTCATTTAAATACACAATGTGTGTCAGCCTTAGGGCACACGCTAATGCTTCTAGCTTCGTGGCTCCTGCTCCCAAACACATCCTATGTCTTCACTTTGCAAGCAGTTTACTTAGTTTGCAGTCCCTGTGAAAAGAAGAGAAAGAAGCATTTGACCCTAAACCACACATTAACTATACACAACAAACCCTGAGAGTTAGAGCCTCCTATACCCCCCCCCCCCCCCCCCCTGTCTGCAAGATGCTGAGCTCTGCATAACACTGATGACCGTCACATGACTCAAGAGTCAATAACGAGGCCTGCTTGAATAACAACTTCCTGTTTTTGCCTGCTCAGCTCTCTCTGGCTTACTGCTCCAACCCATCTTCCTCTCCCTCCCTCTCTCCCTCCATCCCTCGCTCACATGCCCCCACCCCCTCCCTCGCAGTCTCCCTCCCTCGCTCTCTCGCCCCCTTCCTCCCTCCCTCCATCCCTCGCTCTCTCGCCCCCTCCCTCCCTCCCTCCCTCCTTCCCTCTCTTGCCCCCACCTTCCCTCCCGGTCTCCCCTTCCCCCTCACCCTGTCTACTTTACTCGTATCCACTCTGTACCACATCCACCATAAGCCTTCTCTCATATGGTCGCCTCATTATTTGCAGTTTGTGTGCTAAATGCAGGATTTAATAGGATTATCCCGCCTGGTTGATGAGAGATGAAAAACAAACGACCGGGATGTATATGAAGTCACTCCTTGCTTGCTTCCTCAAATATTTTCCATGGGGAGAAAGAATAGCCTAAGTCCATCCCTGGACACGGTGCATGGAGGGCCTCCAGACCGTGACTAAGACCTCAGACCTTGTATGGCAGCGGTACAGTACACACAGCCCATCTCTCACACCACCACCACCACCACCGCCCTCCACACCATGCGCTCAGAGCTGCAATGGCACCCGCGCCACGAGCTATTACAATGAGGACAGGGGCTCTCTCTGCTTCACCAGGAACGTGTACGTCCTACTTACCCCTCCGCTGGAGAGCCAGTGGCCGGTGCATGAGAACAGGGGAGAGGCCCTCCAAACAGGGGAGGATGAGGCTGCCCAGGCCTGGGGAGAAGGCAGCGTGTGGAGCTCTAGGATTACAAAGGCCCTCCCCATGGCCGTCTGAGCAAATCACCACAGTCATGAGCGGAGACCAAGCCAGCGCCCTGTTTAGGAATAAAAAGGGTAAGCGTGTTGCCATCCGGCCCTCATCCCGGTTGATTTCCCCAGACTCCGGGTCCACCCGACAGCCAACGGCCCCCAGCACACAGCCCCCTACTTGGAATAAATGTCAGCCAAGAAGCCCGCCTCTCTCCCGGCCGGCTGGCGGTGCCCTGACCCCTTGGGGGCCTGGAGGAGCCGTGATCAATAAAAGCCCACAAACAGGGGCCCCTGGCTCAACACCCCTCAAAGCCACACCTGGAACGTTTTGTTGTCAGGCTTGTATAGCAACTCATAACAATGAGCGTGCAACGTTGTGGCCCTGGCCCCCGGTCCAGAGGCCTCCGCCCGTCGGGCGGACACTGTTCTGGTCCGCTTCAAGCGTCTCGACAGACCTGACCAGTAGGAACTTAATCCCAACTGGGATGGGCTCGCTCCAGTCTATACCACTGGTTCTCTTCAGTATGTCCAAGCCTTTAAAATGATGTGGAATGCACATAAGCGTTACTCATGTGCAGGCAGTGAATATCATGGTAAACTAATTCAGTAATAATTGTCATGACTTCATCAAGCTGTGCGTCACGTGGGTCTCATTGCCGTCACCAATGCTGATTCATTCTCTGCATTTTAACGACCCCTCTCCATGATGGTCTTTAGTGGCTGGAGGCCTGCTGTGGAGCGGAGATTTGACTGAGAATGCCCATTGTGCTGTGTGCAAACCTGAGGCCTGAGAGCCCCTTGAGGCATCAGCCTTCCAGCAGACGTGGAGGGCCAGCAGGGAGGAGGAGCCGACATGGAGCCCAGGGTCGGGAGGCCAGAATGCAGAGGGGCTGCTCTTCTAAGGATAGCTTGTGAGCCCTGACCTCTCTGACCTTCATATCCACATTTTCACTTTTTCAGAAAGGACCTTGACATGAAAGGCTAACAGTTACTGTGTGTGTCTGTGTGTGTCTGTGTTTCCGTGTTTCTGTGTGTACGTGCATGTGTGTGTGTGTGTGTGTGTTTGTGTGGGTATGTGCATGTGTGTGTGTAAGTGCGTGTGTGTCTCTGCAAATGTGCATGTTTGTGTGTGTACGTGCGTGTGTGTGTTCATGTGTGTGCATTTGTACGTGCGTGTGTGTGTGTGTGTGTTTTTGTGTGTACATGAGTGCGTTGGTATGTGTGTTTGCGCGTGCCTGTATGCACTTATGGACTTTTCTCTCCATTCATGGTTTGAATTTAATATATTTATTTTGAATTAGCGTAAAGTTTGCCAGCTCCAATTCTGGGCTTGAAACCTTTTATTCGTGCCGAAGTACACACAATACATCGAGACTCGCTGACAATACAGTTGGCAACACAACACAAACAAACAATGATTTTGCAAGCAATGTATTCAGATATGGCTGACAAGAAGATGTATCTCACGTTTCCTTTAGATCAGCTGGGGGGGAAATGACTGTCTGCAGTAATCTGAAGAGCAGGAGGAAAGGCAGAGGACCAGCAACACAAACACAGCATTGTTTCTCTCTGTGTGATGCGGGCTGGGCTGGGACGTGGGTTCCTCGCCAGAATTTCAAAATACTTTCTTTTTAGGGGCATATTCTGGTATTTTTATTAGGATATAATTAAAGTTGATATACAAGCATACATTGTAGGGGGTGGATACAGCTTTATTTTATTTACTCCCTTCCCAAAGCAGCTCCAACAGCTGGCCTAGATCGGCGACCCCCTGCTAGGAGTGGAGAGCGATGCAAAGCGACTCAAGTACAATATATCAGTTCCACCCAATTTGAAATGAGCCACAGTTAATACAAATGATTGAGCAATTTACATTTAGCATATTTCATAGATCATTTAGTGAATAGTCAAGTAATTCCTCTAAGATGAAGATTGTAGAAGTGGAGAGAGGGAGAGGGGGAGAGGAAAGGGAGAGAGGGTGGGACAGAGAGACAGGCAGCAAGATTGAGAGAGAACGAGACAGAGATGGAGAGAGAGAGCGAGAGGACACTAATGTTTTTACAGCCACCTCCCAGAGTAACAGTATTTGTGCGTTTGGACACACACAAACACACACACACACACACACACACACACACACACACACACACACACACACACACACACACACACACACACATGCCAACACATGGGGGGAGGGGGGGTGCAGGCCAGTGTTTGCCTGCAGAGACAACAGCTGAAGAGCATCAGTCTATTTGTGTTGCCTCCTCATTTGAGTTGAGTCTCTAAAAGGTGGTGTGGTAATTAGCAGGACAGGAGGACCACCCTTAGCACAATCAGAGGATTAAACTCCCTCATTAAATCAGTCCCACACTCACTTGCAAAACAGAAACCAACAAGCCCTTGCTCTGCACTTAATATGCTATCTTAATTGTTCCCATGATGCTGGCTGGGCACAGGAAGTACGAGGAATAAACCAGAAAACGAATGATTTGGTACTAATGCCATTCTATGTGTTTGTATAGCTATGCGCCAGAACGGGGTTTCGGTTGGGGGGCAGTACTTGGTGTTGTTGCATTACTCCCTTCGCCCCTCCTTGGTCAGACGAACAGCTTTTTTTTTGTATTTTGGCGTCACTCTTGAAAGTTCGCTTTAGTCCAGTCCCCTTCCGAAGCGCAAATACCAACACACTTCAGTGTGCGCCAGACGCATCCCCAAACAGTCCGCAGCTCCCTGCGCTCCTCTGCAGAGTGGGACGACCTGCAGGAACGCACCGCCGGGCTGCTGGTGTTCGTGGATCTAACGGAGTTCTTTGAGACTAAATCCACTTGTTTTACTGGACACTTTTGTTTTATTTTAGGGTTTGTATTTAGTTGTTGAATTTTGCGAGTTTATTTTGTTTCCTCGCGTTTCTTGATTGATTTATCCCGGATCTAAAGTTATGGAATAAAAACGCAGATGTAAGTTTTTTTTAATGCAATTGCTAGAATAAGTAGCCCACATGCAACTTTGATGAGGGGAGAGATCCTGGTGAAAGGAGCAGCCCCACTGGAGCGGGAAGAGACTTTGCAGGTACACCCTTGTCACCGTTGTGTTGTACCAGTATGTGGATCTAGAACTCTGCTCTGCCACTGTGCGTAAAACTCTCTAACTTTAAGTAGGTTATCTGGCCACAGCTTCCAGCGTGTTGGAGCTGGCCTACTTATGGTGGTGCGTGTATATGTCCAGTATAATGCAGAAAACATATCGAGAATGGAGGGATAGAGATTCCGAGAGAGAGAGAGAGAGAGAGAGAGAGAGAGAGAGAGAGAGAGAGAGAGAGAGAGAGAGAGAGAGAGAGAGAGAGAGAGAGAGAGAGAGAGAGAGAGAGAGAGAGAGAGAGAGAGAGGGGGAGAAGGGGGAGAGAGAGGGAGAGATAATAACGGGAGGGGGGGGCGTGAAGGGGGAAGAGAGAGAGAGAGAGAGAGAGAGAGAGAGAGAGAGAGAGAGAGAGAGAGAGAGAGAGAGAGAGAGAGAGAGAGAGAGGGTGGAGGTGGGGATGGGGCTGGGAGAGGGAGAGCTAGTGCTTGAAAGTGTTGGTTTGTTTATCTGGCACTATGAACAGAGGGTGAGGGTGAATGTCGGTTTAATTAGTGGGTGTTAATCTGTAATTAGTTATCCCGCACGCTGCCCATGCCATGTCTAAACACCCGAAAGGCAGTGGGAAGTATCCGACAGCTGTCATAGAGATGGTCAGTTTGATGTCTTGATCTTCTTATGTCTTTTTTTACATGGTAGCCTAGGTCGTGTCATGCAGTGAGATGGAGACCACATCTTCTGTGATTCTTATTTGGAACACGAGATGATTCGATATGTTTATTTCTTGTGCACATTCGTTCACAATAAGCAGCGTGGGCAATACAAGGGAGAAATTGTGTGGCATGACTCTTCTCCCCGTGATGCTCTCATGGACCTGTTTCCCAGCAGAGTCCCCCCCCAGTGAGTCTGAAGATGCGTGGGAGTAGGCTGGTGATGGTGGCCATGCTGGTGATGGCGTGCTCCTACCCAGCCGCCCAGGCCTGTCCCCGGTCCTGCAACTGTTACCAGGCCAACGAGGTCCACTGCACCTTCCGCTCCCTGCTCAGTGTGCCACAAGGCCTGCCTGCTCACACACAGCGCATCAACCTGGGGTACGGACACACACACGCACATGGACAGACACACACACACACACGCACGCATAGACAACCACACATACACAGACACACACACACACACACACACACAAGCATGCACATGTAAAGACACATACACACACAAGCATGCAGGCAGACACAAATGCAGACACACACATGCACGCACGCACTTGATGCAGGCACACGCACGCAAGCACACATACACACAATCACACACTCACACACACCCACACAAACACTCATGCACACACACTGGTGAACACACGCACTCTCATGCACGCGTGCACATTCACCTCGACACACAGACACACGCATGAAAACACACACTCTCATGTACACGCACACACTTTTTTTTATTGAATGCCATTAGTTAATGATGTCATCAGTCAATGCAATCGTGCATCTGTTTGCTCTGATAGCTTCAACAGCATCACCAGGATCCCTGAAAACTCATTGGCTGGCCTGAAGAGGGCGGAGCTTCTGATGCTCCATAGCAACGACCTGAATCAGATTCCAGACGGGGTGTTTGGAGACATGAGATCACTACAGGTAGAGGATTAACGGCAGATCATATGCCAGACTTTGTGCGTCATGGCCGGGGATTAAATGCAGTTTAAGTGCCGCAGCGTGCAAATCATCATGAATACGTTTTATTACAGCTGCCGCTAATGCACAGGCTGATATGAAATGTATCACCGCTTTCTCTCAATCAAATTCATTATCCAATTTCTAGTTTTGACGGACTTTGTGTAAGCATTTTTAGGGAAATCATTTCAAATTCAGGATTCTTTCAAATTCCAAGCAGAGAATCAGTGATTTGGGGATAAGGCTATTGGGGGGGGGGGGGGGCACATATGAAAGTCCCTAAGAAAGCCTGGTTCCCACCAAGTTCCCCTTCAATCCCCCTCCATGGCTTCAGAAAGGGCTACCCAGAGCACAGGGCTTATGCTTTGGCCTCTGCCCTGGTTCAACTAAGCTCTGTCTCAATGCTAAACATTGGCATGTGTAGCGTTTGCTCCCATGTTTGAGTCATGGGTGATCAGCACCACTGCTTCCTGAGGTATTTGCAGTAGTCGTACAGGAGGATGACTGACACGTGTTGGATATTGCTGCAGGGGATGCTACAGCAACAGGTGTGTGGGCACTGTTTGGAACTCCTCACATTCATGACTTAAACGCAGACCAAGATGCACATTGCGGTCCGATTTGGCAATGCAAATCAAATATTGATTCATATGAGTTTGCTATCAGCTCTTAAAGGGGAAATATGCAACTTCGGCCACTTCTTCGCTGTTTTCTTGGTTTGCGCTTGCATTGAGCTCCCCCTACAGCTTCGGAGGAGATATTTTACAACAATGTCGTAACAACTTGTTGACGACCCTTCCCCATCCACTTCTACGCTAGCCATGTGCATTTGTTTTCAAAGAAGCTGGCGAATGCGTGGAGCCATGTCCGAGGTAGATGTTCATAAAGAGTAGACAAGGTTATACATTTTCAAAGGGTGTATGTGTTACAATAAACCCATCCTTTTTTATAGTTGACGGGGAGAGTGTTGGCCAACATAATAAATAACGATAGCATGAACAATTTGCGCAGCAATCGTACATTTATGTATCTGCTCAAGTACGTCACTTGTGTATGGAATTACAGGGAAACTAGCTGTCGCTAGTCCCCGCAGGAGAGTTGTCATAGGCAGATGCTGTGTCTGGAACATTAGGGACACATTTATGTTCACGTCTAAATGCTTGCAAATAAACATTGTAGATAAACATTATTGTATATGGTTTTAAAATGTTTCCATTTTTTTAAATAACAGATGACCTTTCTTTCATTTGTTCAATAATACACACTTTGGATTGAAAAATATTTATTTTGGATATTGAAAGAAATGCAAGTGACAGTTCTTCATGGTTTGTTTTTTTGCCTTACGGCTATTGTGTAACATCTTCTTGAGGGTTCTCTGGATTTCCTCGTGACACTTGTACCTGCACAAGTTCGGATGTGGGTGGTGGCTGTACCGGGGCAGGCAGGCCGAGCCGTCTTGGGTCATCGAGCCGTCTTGGGTCATCAAGCCTCAAGCCTCATAACAATGCTGTTTGCCAATGCTTGTAACTAAGAAAAATACAAAGCAATCTTTTTACAAACATGTTTACAAGCGGGGAACTAGACCAAAGGTATAACATGGCTGAAGCTATAATGGAGGTTCACGTATCGTAACAGTTCTGTTACAGACGAATATGTGCTAACTAAGCTCTCGTGCAGGGTACTGCATTATATGGCCAGCGGGACATATCACATGATATAGGCTATACAAATCGGAGTCATTCGAATAGCAGTCTAGTGATCTAAATAAACAAGAACCTGGATTCTGGGATTTAGCCTGTATCTGGGGGACGAGACAGACAAACAGGAAAACAACCATGAAAACTAGGGGTGGGAATCTCTTGGCACCTCCTGATTCGATTTGATTCAGATTATGAGGTCAACGATTCGATTCTAAAGCGATGATCGATGCATCTCGATGCAACATTTTTTTTTTATGCACATTTCCATGCGTGATTTGCAAAAATATATATTTACATCTGAGTTTGCTACACAGAGTTTGCTAATAACTTCGTACTTTTGTGATGATCATTAAAGACATAAACAGATGAATTAACTTATCTTATATTTTATTAGAGAGAAAGCTTTTGTCACAAATATGACTTTCTATGAACAATGCTATAATCAATGCAGCTTGCATTGATTATTGCAGGTTTCAGTTGTATTTTCTTTCTAATCTTTCTTTTCTATGTCATTAAAGAAAAAGCTGCTCTTGAATTAGAAGGAGTCCTTGTGTCTGGCTGTGAGTTTGCGTGCATGCTATGCGTAGGCTGAATCGCAATCGTGTCAAGACAAATCAGATTGGCCAAAACACACTGAAGATAAATTAAGTCATTTTAACTGACTAAAATTGACTAAAATTATCACTCTCTGGCGAACAGAATGTTGCAGCAGGCGAACAAATTAAAAATTATTATTATTATTTTTTTTAATTCCGATTATTAATTTATCTGCATGGAGACATAATCGTTCTAGAGAGAATCGCGATGCATCGAAGAATCTATTATTTTTCCCACCCCTAATGAAAACACACGTGTTTGGTAGCGAGTAAGCTAACACCCCAGCAAGCAAGCAAGCTAGAAACATACAGGGCTAACAACAAAATGGTCGAGCAAACACATTTTTACAGAGACTATCAACATCAAGAAGCCACAATACAAAGAGGACAAAGTTCACCCAAGGGTACTTACAATTTCAAGAGCAATACGGCCATGGCAAGTCGGCAACCGATTTGCAGTCTTATTTTTCTTTCAATTCACGCTATTCCTGAGAAGCTCGCCCAACGTTTACTCGTGTCTGGCCTCTCTGTTGGTCAGTCTCCCTTTTCTCTTCTTCTGTTTCTCTTACATTGGGTTTCTCTGTCTCTTTTTAGTCGGCTGATCTTTGATGAATGCAACAATCCCTTCGCTACTTGTGAGCCGGTTCCGTGTTTGTCAGTCTGTAGTGCCGTAAAGCAATTCGGTGCTTCGCAAGACCCAAGACCCAAGAGTGGGCGGCAGGTCGCCAGCAGAAACTTGCATATTCCCTTTTTCCACCAAGATGCGCTAGGGGGAGTCGAAACAGCAACCAATCAACCCATAAAGTGTTATAGAACCATCACAATGACTCTTAACCTGTTATATTAGGTAAATTAAGCCAAAAAAGTTGCATAGTTCCCCCTTTAATAGAACTTGTTTTGTTAGCACATTTTCATTCTTCTTTGAAGGCTGGCTGATGGCGACCTTGG